>NW_027530619.1:3823808-3841868 GCF_008692635.1 Crocuta crocuta
GGCTCTTTCAAGGCCCCCAGCCGCCCGGGAGCTACAATGGCAGCAGGCGCGCCACCGCTCTGAAGTCCAGCCGCCAGTCTGAAGAGCATCTCAAAGAAGCAGTTTGTGTGCTCGGCCCCCCCCAGAACCAGTTTGCACGAGGGGACCTGGTGTGCAGGTATTTGGCAAGTACGGTCTTTCTATGCACCGAGCGGAGGTTTTTCCCCCCTGAGTGGAGGTTTTTCTGTTTCGGACCCTCCCTTTTTCCCCTCTCACTCCCCGTAGAGGGAAGAGGGGGATCGCCTCCCACCCTGGAGTCTGCGATCCGATTTTATCTTCCCCAGTTCGCACTCACGTTAGAAGCCTCTCTCAGTGGATTCTGCGTCCTTTTTCTCCCAATCTCTCAGGTTTGTAAGGTTTCCAGTGGCTTCGGATCTTTTCTGTGTGATGTATGGGCGCGAGTGCAAGTACGGAGCTCCTTACTTCTCCGCCATCTTGCCCCCAGAGCGATCACCTGCTTTTTAAAACCTTAATTCTATTTTTAAGAGATGCCACTAAACACAGCCTTGGTTTATAATTTTCCTTCATCATTTCTCCCTTTGTTTTAATATGTCTAGCAGTCTCCCCAGCATAAACATAGGAGAAACATATGTATTTTCTTTTTATCTTGTGTTAGTTTTTTGTTACCTGTCATCTCCCTTGATTGATATCTTTGACTTAACTCTTTCTCTTACACCAATATACCAATTATGGTTGCCTCTAACTCAAAATACACCCACATCCTGTCAGTTCTCATTCCTTTCACTGCTAGTATTATATGGTTCAAGCCAACAACATTCCTAGTCTACACTACTTCCAAAGCCTTCTCACTGGTCTTCTTCCTTTTGCAAGTGTCCTTAGAGTCAGCTCTCTACAAAGCAGCCAGGTTGATTGTTTTAAAACATCACATGGTAATATATATGTATCTGCCAAAACTATATAATGGCTACTCATCTCACTTAACGTAAAACCAGAAGTCTTACTATGCCCCCAGAGTCATTTCATGATTTAGCCCCACCCGAGTTTTTAGAATGCTTTGAAATAACCCAGATTTATGATGACTAATCTGCTCTCTACACCTCTTGGCAGCAGAACTAGGTCCTAGTCTCCTAAGAACCACCCCGTAAAGGTCATTATACAGGCATGAGAACATTACATTCTCCATAAAGTGGGAGACGTGACATTGGGTACAAAATCTTCTCCACTGTGTCTCTTGTGCAGTGGGTGTGACCACATGACCTCCACTGAAATGTGTCTTACCTCCTGGCAGAGTCCTTAAGAGTGCCTAGGAATTCTTCTTCAATCTCTTTCCTCTTCTCATAGTTGGCATGAAAGGGCAACAAGGAACACTGATCTCACATTAAGAAATACTATATAAGTATGAGATGATGTCTCATTGTGCTGGAGATGAATTTCTTTCTACAACTTTACCCAAACTTTTGTTTTCCTTTGCCTGTTATTTGTCATTTCTATTTCCAGCCTTAATTTGTTAATTTGATTACATCTTCTTATCAGTAACATAGTAGTAGTCTTTTTACTATAGTCTGAGAATAATTTTTAGAGGGTGATTTTATTTATTTCAACTTTTCATAAGAATTGTTACAGTTAATAATTTAAACTTATTTACCATTAGATATACACTGTATTTCCTATGTATTCTCCTTATTTACATTTTTATTTATTTTTGGTTTCTTGAATTTCTTATTCATTAAGGTATTTCTTAAATGTGTAATGTCTACCTATTTGCCATAGCATTATTGTTACCTTTTTCTATATTGAAGGGTAGCAGAAGGTCCAACCCAGAATATGTCTATAGGAATTAGGAACATGCCACCTCAAAATATCCCACTTTGATATATTGATTATTTTGAGTTCTAGGTACTTGAAATACAGAAAATGCAATGAGAACCTCTCTCTAAATTCCCCTTTTCTGCCTAAAGACAGGTCCCACAAAAGAAACTCAATTGTCATCAATACCTTCCCAGGAGTTTCATCAACAGAGAAAGTTGACTCCACACAGAGAAGCAATCTAAAAGTTTATACCACATCTAGACAATCTTTTCTACAAACTTTCATGTCTTTTACCTATTCTGCTAAAGGGCCATTCATCTTTCATAAAAGTTACTTACTCTCCCCCAAAAGGCCTGCATCTCCTCTTCCCTTTCTCTTTGAAAATGGCATTTAAGCCTGAATTCTGAAGCATGTCAGGGAGTTACTCATTTTCCTCTCTGTATCTCTCATGTATACATGAGGGGTACATGTGAACAATCTCATCTGCTTTTCTCTTGTTAATCAGTCCTTTATTATAGAGTTCTCAGCCAAGACTCAGAAGGGTAGAGGGAAAATCATTTTTCCTCCCTTTCAGTATTGACACACAATTTTCTACTAATATCTGAAATGAAAATGTTATTATTTTAAAGATGCACTGTTTCTTCCTCTGCACTGTCCTTTATCTTTTTTGGAATGAGGGTCATTTAAACTGTGGCCATTATTTGGGATACATGTACTTGTCTATTTCCTCTTTCCATCAATGAGACACTGAAATTACTTTACATACCCTGCTCTGCTTCTAAGCTTTAGGTTTTGCTGAGAAGATTTCTTACTTTTAGGTCTAGACCACGTTTGGTATTTTTTTTTCCTCTAAAGGGCCAAAAGATAAATATTTCTGGGGTGGAGGGGCATACTGTTCTGGTCACCACCATGCACATCTGCTGTAGTAGGCGTGAAAGCAGCCATTGACAATACATAAATGAAGGGGCATTGCCGGGAGCCGCACCGGCCTCTCTGGATGGCAGTCACAGCAAGGAAGTGACAATGTTTGCAGTTCCTGCCATGAGAAATGAAAACTGGTATCTCCTTCTGCTACTATTGGCTCATGTTGGATATAAGCCTACTGTTATGACCAGGCCTCACAATATTCCATATCAGACCCATATTCTGAATACAGATACCTCATAAGGAAAAACATATTCCTGCCTTTACAAAAGAGATTTTAGATGAAAGCTCTGTGGGTGATTGTCAAAAGGCTCTTCCTATGGGCCTTGCAGATCTGAGACTTAGGGGGTTAAGAACACAAGAATTACAATTAAGCCTGGCCCCGAGACCAAGGGCCTATTTTGGGGTTAAGAGCAAAACATAGTTACCACATATATCTTTGCTAATTGGTGAAACATGACAGTCCCTTCCTCAAGGCCTACTTTCCCACAAACACCCTCTCTCACACTGGCAGCTGGGATGAGGATAGATAACAGTAGCTAAAACATAACCCAGGGGCAAAAGACTGACCCATTCAGGGCCCCCATGTTAGGCTCTACAAAAAACCAATTCAGAAACATTCATCCTCTGGAGAGCCAGACAAAATACTCCTAACTTATCTATATACAATTTGACCTGTATGTTATCCTATTTTTCACTAAGAACATTCTGTTATTTCCTTGGTCAGAATAATTCTACTGTTGTTATCATAAAAGGCCTCCCATTGTAAGAAATTCCTTTCTATGACTTCATCTTGTTGCTGAACCTTTAAGTAAAGACACAAAAACCGACAGGACAGAGATGCCTGCCTGGTGATCAGAAAGAATCTCGGGGCTCTCTCTCTCTCTCTCTCCCTCTCTCTCTCTCTCACCGACACCATCCATCCTTCAGGGACCCCTGGACCTGCTGGAGCCGGCTCAGCCTCCGGCATAGTGGCGCCCGAACAGGGACCTGAAGGTAATCTCTTTAAACTATGTTGTTTTCATTACATTAGTCGGGACGGTTAGGATTCCATCGTAGGGTGCTGCGGACCCCCCTGCATAAGATAAGTAGGGTTAGTTGGTGGATAATCAAAGAACTGTTTTTGAGAAGTTATGGGCCATAAAGAGTCTAAGGAAAGGAGACTCTTTATAGATGTTATATGGAATGTGCTTACAAAAAAAGGGAATGTTAACTCTCCCCGTTCCTCTTTCTAGTTAGATGTTAGGGCTTCTCACTCATTCATTTCCCAGATTAATGGCTATAATTGGAGCCAACTGCGGCTGGTCTACCTCGGGATGGGGACTTTAAGGAATATTCCCAAGCAGCTGCTAAAACTCCTTTTGTTTCAGGAAAGTTCCTTATCTTCTCCAGACTGACACGGACTGCCTAAAATCTACTGACATAAAACAAAACAAAACAAAAGAAACCTGAAGTCCACCCCTCCCTCTGAGCTCACAAAATTTAAAACTGATAATTCTCTTTCTCTGCCTTCTGCTGTCACCTTGCCTCTTCTGCCTTCCTCTCTTCCTCCTGTTTCTAAATAGAATGCATGAAACAACAGGAAAACGGGGTGGATCTTTAAATATGCAAACGATATCCTCCCTAAGCCCACCCCAAATAAACCCAGGATATCTGGTTTATTCGAAGGATGGTGGTCACTCACCCCTTTCAAAGACTTACAGGTGTAATTCAGATATATAACCAAAGGATTCAGCTCTTAAAGTTTCAGGCATCACCCCATGGACCCATTGCTCTGGAGTTAAGTAGGCCAACTGAGAAGAACCGTCAGCCTGGTGAGGTGATCCAGATCCAGTCAACCAGCTTAAACTGACACTCAAAAGGACACTGACCCCTGAGATCTCCAGCCCTGCTCCAGCCACACCAGGGAAGCTGGCTGGTCTATGCACGGCAGAAGCTTGAGGAATCACCGGTCTGATAAGATAAACTGTCCTTACTCTTTGTTCAGAAAAGTTGGGGGAACAACAAAAAATTCCTCTTTATACTCACCTTCCTCTTATGTTCTGTTGGTATTAATTGTCTCTAATCTAAACCCAATTTGTAAGAGCAACACACCTTCAATGGAAGATTCTCTTAAACTAACCCTTTCTTAGTATGATGATTGTGAATTACAGGTCTTACAGGAGATCAATTATGCTCTCACATGCCGAATATTGGGCATTGCCGGGAGCTGCACCGGCCTCTCTGGATGGCAGTCACAGCAAGGAAATGGCCGTGTTTGCACAGCTCCTGTTGTGAGAAATGAAAACTGGTATCTCCTGCTACTACTGGCTCATGTTGTGCTGGTATTGACCAGGCCTCACAATATTCCATATCAGACCCATATTCTGAATATAGATACCTCATAAGGAAAAGCATATTCCTGCCTTTGCAAGAGAGCTTTTAGATGAAAGCTCTGTGGATGATTATCAAAAGGCTCTTCCTAAGGGCCTTGCAGATCCAAGACTTAGGGGGTTAAGAACACAAGAATTACAACTGAGCCTGGTCCCGAGACAAAGAGCCCAATTTAGAGTTAAGGTACAGATAAGGGCAGAACTTAAGTTAATACTTACACCTTCTCCTAATTGGTGATGTAGGGCAGTCCCTTCCCCAAGGCCTACTTTCTGCAAACACCCTCCCTTACAGGTGGCTGGGATGAGGATAGATAAGAGTAGCTAAAACATTACTCACAAACAAAAGGCTGACACATTTAGGGCCTCCATGGTGTTCGCACATTCAGCCAAATAGGTTTCCACAAACAACTTATTAACCAACTCAGAAACATTCATTTGAGAGCCAGACAGAATGACTCTTAACCCATCTATACACTTAACCTATGACCTAACCTTAGCGTTATTAACTTAGAACAAATATGTATCCTGTCTTTTACTAAGAATACCCTGCTAAATCTTTAGTTATAAGATTTACTTAACCTCACTATAATTGGAATAGTTCTGCAAGAATATTCCTGTAAAACCTGCTTCTGTACACTTTCCAAAGCATCTTATCACGAAGAGTTATCCATTGTAAAAATTCCTTTTTCTGATGTCATGTTATCATTTAACCTATAAATAAAGACACCAAAACCGACAGGACAGAGATGCCTGCCTGGAGATCAGAAAGAATCACGGGGCTCTCTCACTCTCTCTCGCCGACACCGTCCATCCTTCAGGGACCCCTGGACTAGCAGGAGCCGGCTCGGCCTCCGGCAGGGCATTACTGCACTGATTGTCATCATAGGGTCTATGGCTGCTTCCACTGTCTCCCTTGTCCAAGAAGTACATACAGCCCAACACATTGACCAATTAACTAGAAATGTCTCTTTTTCATTGGCCACTCAAAAAAAAAAAAAATTAACAGGAAATTGGACACTAAGGTTAAGTACTCTTTATCGGAAATGAATTAAGTTTTCTAAAATCTCTTTTGTAAAGGCAGGAATATGCTTTTCCTTATGAGGTATCTGTATTCAGAATATGGGTCTGATACGGAATATTGTGAGGCCTGGTCAATACCAGTAGGCTTATATCCAACATGAGCCAATAGTAGCAGAAGGAGATACCAGTTTTTGTTTCTCATGGCAGGAACTGCAAACACGGCCATTTCCTTGCTGTGACTGCCATCCAGAGAGGCCAGTGCAGCTCCCAGCAGGGCGTAGCATAGTTTCAATAAAATGTTACTTCTAATGACAAGCAGTGTGCAAGATTAGTTTGCTGACTCCTGGTCCAGATTAGTAATGAAATTTTCCCTATAGTGTATCTGTTCATTTTCAAGACCTCTTTTTTAGAATTGAAATCACACATTCCCTGTCTCTCTGCTTCCCTCTGGATTTATCATGAGGGTCTTCCCAGTCACTGTTTCTGCATCTCCTTCTGGAAGTTTCAAACCTGGAATGTTTATATGGTTTCAATCCTATATCAAATATTTTCCTCAGTTAAGATAAGATGTAGGGGCACCTGGGCAGCTCAGTTGGCTAGGCATCCAGCTGTGACTCAGGTCATGATCTTGTGGTTCGTGAGTTCCAGATCCTTGTCCAGTTCTCTGCAGACAGTTGGGAGCTTGAAGCCTGCTTCATATTCTGTGTGTCTCTCTCTCTGACACTCACCCCCGCCACCGCCCCCATTCATGCTCTGACTCTCTCTCTCTCTCTCAAAAATAAACATTAAAAAAATAAGAATAGTTATTCTCAAATAAATAAATAAATAAAAGATAAAGTATAATATGTCACTGGATTTTTCTGGAGTATGAAAATACTTTTACTTTTTGTCAGTTGAAACATAGGTAGCTATATAGAAAGATTGATTTGGGACTTTTTTCTCTCCAGATTCCTTCCCCCTGACTTTTATCTTTCAGTCAGGCCACTGACATGTCCAATGCTGTTCTGACTTTTTTCCCCCTCATAAGTAACATTTTCTTGATGATGGTTTGTAAGAAATTTCTCTTTAACCTTAGAATTCAATATTTTTATCAACATATGTCTTTTCTGATGAATCCTAAGCAAAACTAGAAAGTTCTTTCAAAATAGACCAGGTTTTCACAATGGAAAATTATTTTGTGTTACTTATGACACCATACTTCTTCATTGTATTTATTTTCCCCCTTTTAGAATATCACTCACAATATGGGTCCACAGTGTATATCCCCTAATTCTCTTATCTTTTTATCACCATCTCCAACTCAGGAATTTTACTCAGTGCTTCAAGATTCTTTCCCCATTTGATTTTTGCAGCCACCAAAAAGCCTTAATTTTTGTACTCATGAGAACAATTATATATTTAAAATATTATTTCTAGGTTTTACAATTAATGTGGATGTTCTTATATATTTTACTATTTTTTTAAGTTCATTTATTCATTTTGAGAGAAACAGAAGCATGCGCAGGGGAAGGGCTGAGAGGGAGGGAGAGAAAGAATCCCAAGTAGGCTCCACGCTGCCAGCATGGAGCCCAACGCAGGGCATGAAACCACTGTCTGTGAGATCATGATCCGAGAGCTGGAGGCTCAGCTGACTGAGGTGAGTGTGCTTATAGATTCGTATTATTATTATTTCTTGTTCAAAATGTCTTTAGCGTCTTGTATATGTTCTAACTGGAAGCCAACTGTTTCCTGATTCCTGTCTGTCTTTCTTGTTATGCTGAACAACATTATCCAAGTTAAGGAAGCGTAAATTAGCCTCTCAAAGTCTGCCTGTCAGGATGAGTGGGTTCCCACTGTGCACCTACGTTCTCAATGGTCAGAGTTTTCTCATACACAAATATGCTTCCGGAGGGATGCAAGTTTTCATTACCTTGGTTGTAGGAAGAGTTTCATCATGTGTATCTATGTCAACACTTTAAATTGTACTCTTTGGACATGTATCATTTGTATTACACATAAAATAAAGGAGTTGTGTTTTTTTTTTTTCCAAAAATTATAGTTACAGCATCTGTTATGCAAATAGTAAATGGTGGAGATGCCAGTAGTGACTAAGGGACCTGTCCTGGCAGTGCTGAGGTTTACACATGGCCCAGAGTGCTGTTCAGCAACAGTTAAGTCTATACTCAATTGTTCACACTTGCCATTGATACTCAGAACATCAGCACAGGCAATTTCTTTAGCAGGGAACTAGCTGACAGATGTATGGCATGAAGAGTGCCTCTGAAGTGTGTGTGTGTGAGTGTGTGTGTGTGTGTGTGTGTGTAGCCCAGTTTATGTAAAAGTACCCAGAGCATTTGAGAATGCCCTGTTACTCTTATCTTTGTGAGAGTTGTTGACTCAGTGCATTTACCATTTTATCTCCAAGACCAAAAATCTCTAGTCTCAGTTCCTGCACAGACACACCCCTGCCTAATATCTCCGCCTGCCTCCCTATCATATTATCAAGGTCTTAGGGAGAGGATTTTCTAGTTAACAATTTGATTAATTAAATTTAATTTTTGTCTCTTCCTCAAGGTTGTATGAATATTAATTAGCTGACTTGCATTTTTAACCCCAATACTACAATGCTTTGCATGTACGAGTAGAAAAGCACTCCCATATTCAAAATAGGAATAGTAGTGCCTGCCTTATCAGTCCTCAAGAATTGTTATATAAAACAAAACTGAGATTTAAAACAATAGTGATTTCAAAACTTTAAAATAAAATTAAATACTAGCAGAAATTTATTTTATTTTCTTATTTTATGTATTTCAAGAGAGAGGGAAAGAACAAGTGGGGGAGGGGCAGAGAGAGATGGAGAGAGAGAATTGCAAGGAGGCTCCGGACTGTCAACGTGGAGCCTGTCACAGGGCTGGAACTCATAAACCATGAGATCCTGACCTGAACTGAAACCAAGAGTCGGATGTTTAACCAACTGAGGCACCCAGATGCCCCACAAGCAGGAATTCATATAGATATATTAAGTTATTGATGTAATAAGCAATGTAAGGCTAGATTGTACAACACAAAACTACTATGTGCATTTTGTTTGTAGTAATTTATTGGCATAGAATATGCTTTTCTCAGAAGAAATGACACTTCTAAATAGTATGTCTTGAATAACTGAAGATATTAAAGATATTATTAAGGGAATGCCATATAATATATAAAAACTGAATTTTAAAAGGTACTTCAAAAAGACGAGAAGAAAGGAAAATTTTGGAGGCTCGGGAATACTTTTTAAAATCTTGTTAATGCTGTTTTAATCTTTTCAAGTCAGGAGAACAGCACATGTAGTTTTAAATTACATTCATTTTCCAGAAACAGGTAATACCTATCATCTTAACTCTCTCTTGCCTGTCAAGACATGTCACACTGCTTTTTAACAGTAAAGCAAAGAGATCTGTCCATAGCTATCAATTTTTATCCCATAAGTATTCACAAAGAAAAATATATTTTTCTAAGAACTCACAGATTAGTCCTGAATCGAACTGCCATTTCCTACAGGCCCTATGAAATTTTATGGTTTTAAAAAATGAAGCAATTTCAACCACTGGAAGGAAAATCATGTACCTCTCTGAATCTTCTAAGGTGAAAATACATCATCTCTTTAAAGAGTTTGTTATCCTTTTCACAGAAAAATAAACGTTTTGTGTTAGGATGATGATGAGAACACAGTGCTGGCGCACCTGCAAGAGATCAGAGACAGAAAATGCTTTTACTTTTATTTCTATGTTCTGAGGTAAAGAATATGGTTTCAATCCAGTGTTTTCCTTCATATATTAAAGGCAATCATGTACTTTCTTCACCCCTTTTTATTATCCCTAAAATGTTTAAATGAACCAAAATGTTGGCCAGATTAAGAAAAATAAAATGTACTTTCAGTTACCTAAAAGGGAGAATGTTGGTATGAAACAGAATGTTGTGAGATTCCAAACGCAAACTCTCTTCAAAGTGCCTGCTGTGCCGATACCTATTACATTTTATCCAACATGGTTCCATTGAACCATGAATTTTATAGAAAATATATCTATATATCTGTGTCTACCCATCTATGTCTGTCTACTTATCTCTCTCTCTCTCTCTCTCATCTGTCCAAATAACATTTCAATGATTTTCATGATTTTGCTTTCCTTTTAATTTATTTTTTCTCCTTTCTTTTCAGGAAAAAATTATGATATCTATATAATGTACTTTTGGAAACATCACAAATGCACACATGAGCAGAGGAGGTGTATAGACAGAGAATCCCAGGCAGGCTCCTCGCTGTGGACAAAGAGCCCCATACATGAGATCAGGACTTCAGCCAAAACAATCAAGAGTAGGAGGCTTAACTGACTGAGCCACCCAATGTTCCACATTTTAAAAGGTTTAAATCGTCTTCTAGTATCTTGATTCCTACAAAACCAGATTATTCATGTCCTTCACAACTTTTCTCCAATTCTTTCAAATGTCTGGGGGAATTAAGACCATAAATCTCCAAGGATGGAACAGTTTGAAAGAAGTGATATCATAAAATAATAAAAGAGTCTCCAGAAGATATTTAGAGACAGAATTAATGTGAACTGTATATAAACTGCTGTCACCAATGAACTTGCCTCCTGGCTATGGATTTTCATACATATCATGTTTCTTGCAAACTTTTGAGTTGTCACTCAACTGAATATACGTGTGTGTGTGTGTGTGTGTATACATATATACATATATATACATATATATGTATGTGTGTGAACATGCCATACATATGTGGATGTACACATGCATAACCATAATGGGAACAAAAGAAGGTTTTGTGATATTTAAAGATTTGAAAAAGCATTGTTAAACATTTTATTTTGAATGATGTCGAAACTCATCATCAGATTTCCTATAGAAGAGCCTCCAGGGTAGGGTGTACTGGTATGGAAGCTTTACTAAATACAGCTTAACACTACTTCTGTACAGTCAATAAAAAGTGTGTATCTTTACTATAAAGACCCGTTGTGTCAACTCGATGTTGTCCCTATCAACAGTGTCAACATTTTCTTATTGACAAGGTACAGGAAAACGGGAGCTGAAGAGTCACTTTTGATCGCACCTCTGTCTTGTGAAGATGCTTCATGCTTCCAAATTCCATACGTAAGAGTTTGCTGGAGCAACATAAATGTCTTATACAAGAGTTTTGCCCTACACCAAAACAAAAACTAAAGATAAAATTGCCTTTGAACCCAATATTTTATGTACCTTGTGTGATTTTCATTCTTTACACTAAAGAGTCACAAAAATAAATTTTACACTAAATTAAATCTTACCTTAGAAGTGCCAGGACTCTCATTTAGCACTAGGGCCATGGAATAAGTTTGGTACACCCCAATTACAAGGGACTCTGCACTATCTTTTTCTCTAATCTTTTAATAGCATCTCATGAAAACACTTTTCGAAAGCAACTTTTATTTCTTATTTATATGTTCCCTAGGTTGAGAGTTATTAAATTTCCATTTAACAAACAAAAATATGGTCATTGGCAGGCATTAAAACACAGCACGGTGATATATCTTGGAACTTGGTGAGTTCGATCATCTGCCATTCAGTTTACCTATCTTTCCGGTATTCTGAGTTTTTTGTTTTGTTCTATTTTGTTTCCATTTTTTTATTGGTGGGTTTTAAACTTAATATTAGGGGACTTGTGCATTACATCCCACCGGTTTCTTTTTCCCCCTGTTGAATAGGAACTATTTGCATTTTGCACACATATTTACAACTAATGCTGTAATTTGCATATTTCATTTTTCTTTTGTTTACAAATAAATACTAGCTAAACACCTTTGATCATTATTAACATTAACCCATTAAATATGTATCTTTGAAAAAATTTTTGTAAAGGAGTTGACATATTATTGCTTTAGAAGGGGAGGGCGGGTGCTCGGGTGCTCTTGGTGGAGCTGTTTCCTCTCACCATCACAGGCTCCTGGCTGTGCAGGATGGTGCTGGCTCTGCGAAAGGCAGCCATGCGCAGAGATGGGCGGTACTTGCTCTTGCAGATCACGTGCTTGATGTGGCCGAAGCGTTCAGGGGCATTCTCGTGGATGGTGGTTTATACTTAGGAGGTGACGTGTTTTGCTGGCCTGATTTCTGCCTCATGACCACCACTACACCTTTACGTAGGGCCCATCGCTCCATGCTCACAGTCTTGCTATGAATCAGCTCGTTTTAGCGGAAGGAGTTGGGAGCCTTCAGACTATCGGGTGTGGTGCTGAATGTCTGCTTGTTCCTCTTGACTCAGAAGCTGGGGAAGTTCTTCCGGACAAACTATTGATGCGCGAACATGGCAGCCCCTCCTCTCACGAAGTACATAGGAGATGGAAAGACTGGGTCTGTTTTTTAAGTAAGAGGCAAAATAGAACTTGAGCTTGAAGTAATCTTCAAAATCATATAATCTCTGTTCCACATATTTTATTTCATGGTGTCGTAAAGCTAGGGTATTTTAGATGAAAGAGTTCCAATAAAGGTAGCCATTGAGGAAAGGATTTTTGCATTCAAGTAGGTTAAAACACTGAGTAAACCATTTGATATCTTCTGATTTTCTTATTCTATCATTAAGAAACTTGAAGACTCCTGAGTTTTGTAAATCATTGGTCGCTGTCTCATTTAGAGCCACTTACTAGCAGAAGTTTTTGTCACAAAAATAATGAAAGAACGGTTATTAATATTCTTATGTAGAGTAAATTGAGTATTGACATATTATCTAGTTCCCAGCAAGCAGGTATATTTAATTTTTTGAAGAAATGATCATTTTATTTCAATTTCACTTTTATATGTATATAACCAAGCATTTATGTGCATAATTGTTGCAAAAGGCAAAATATAAATCCACTGAAGCAAACACATTTTTCACCTTTACTATTTGGAGTCAAATTGAAAATTTCTTGGTGCATAATAGATGTACGTTATATGCAGGTTGATATTCAGGGTTTAGGCAATAGCAACTAGGAGGTGGTCCTTAAATGTGCACAATGTAAGCTGTCCCTTTGCAATAAAATAACATTAATTTTACATAAAGGATAATGTCAAAACCTGAACCCGTAGCAAGAATGGGGGAGAATTGTATGAATGCAACTGTGATTTCTTGCTATCTACTTTTCTAATTTTTGTCAAACACATATTCTGTTGACTGTGGTCATCCATATATCCATACTTCATTTTTTTTAAAGATTTTTCATTCATAATTATGTGAGTTTGTGTGCGTACCATAATTGCTACAAAAGAAGCTACCAACCATAATTTAAAAGATTTTGTATGAAGCGCTTTTAAACATAGTTCAAAAAATATTTGGCTGTCATGACTGGTTATTACAACACAAATCATGTGTTGGCCTATAGCCGTTGAAATCCCTAGCTGCTGAATGTCCTAGAAATTAAATTATATTTTTCTTTTTCTGCACTCTACAGAATTTGAGTCTGATCTCTGAGGTTAAATCACTTTTTTGACCTCAAAGATCTTTCAAGAAGTATTCATAAGAAGCTGTCTCTGGAGCCTTCCACTTTAAGGTAACAAATGATCATAACTGTGTAGCTAGTGGGGGGAAAAAAGGCAAGAAAAGGTTTAGCTGATAGAATTTAAACTCACATGAAATAGATTCCTTTTATTGAATGTTTGTGTTTTATTCATTTCATTGATAACAATTGCATAATTTCTTACCAAAATAAAATAATGGTCCATATACTTTAATACCTTGGAAAGATATGTGATTATACTTGAAGTAGTAACCTTTAGCTGGTAGGAGAAATGTCTCTTCCTTAGTTTCATAAAAAGAGGTTTCCTTTCACCACCCATGAGCTTGATTCTGAGTAGTTACTTGTCTGGATAAAGATGATTTGGGTTCTCGGGTAAGTGTGCAACAGTGTTAACATGTTTAAATTAGAACTAGTTTTTCACAAGTGCTGCATGTAGGGTAAATTTGCCTCTTTATCTTTTTTTTTTCCCCCTAGATACATGTGGTAAGTGATAATGTTGTTAAAAAGATTTGTTCTGCAAACTTAATTTTCCAAGACTTAGACTAGAAGTAGGATTACATTTTTTCTATCACACTAGATAATTTTAAACCTAATTTAATCAGTAATGTAGGTGATATTGGGGTTCTCTATTAGTTTTCTTCTTATTTTTAATTAATTCTGTATTTGGTTAGGGAAGTAATTTACTTACTTTTTACTGGGTCCAATCACAAATACTTATCATAATAATAAAGTATTTACTTGATTCTTCATAAGCTTTATGATAAATTTTAAATGTTTTTGGTTTTGTTTTTTTAAAGAGAGAGTGAGTGTGGGCAGGGTGAGGTAGAGGGAGAGAAAATCTTAAACAAGCTTCGTGCCCAGGACAGAGCTGGATGCAGGGCTCAATCTCACTATCATGAGATCATGACCTGAGCCAAAATCAAGAGTCATACGCTTAACTAACTGAGCCACCCAGATGTCTATATAGTCAGTTTTAAATTACATAAACCTATTCTCATTTACTCTTAAAAACACTGGGTGGAACATTTGCTGAACTTTTATTTTCTTAGGAAAAGGTGAATTTCATAATAGTTTCAGTCATTTCTATTCTTTTTTTCCTTTTTACACATAATGGCTGTTCTCTTTGTAGATTTATACAAGAATAAAACTCATGGAAAGTTCTAAGAGGATTCTGGGACTCAGTTCACACACTGTAAAAGAACATGAAGTTAGTAGATACACCAATGGTTAAGTAAAGTTTCTGGCACAAATATGACCCACATTTGTAAATGTAACTAAGTATATAATAAGTATATATGAGCACTTATGAACTATGATGGTAGGGTAACAAATATGATAAAAAATCTACCGTGGAAGTCTAAAAGCTTCCCAAATCCATTTGCTTAAAGAGGATTCAGGTGGAGTAGTTGACTGTTTTTACCAAAGGGGCTATCAAATCCCTTTGACATTTAAAATTAAGAAGTAAGGGTTCAAATGATTAGGAGAAAAATAAATAATAAATAATGACAGTAATTGTTTTATTAAATGCTGACTTTATATAGAGCACAAAACAACATTACTACTAATAATAAAATTTTTTAAAAATTAGAAATAAAAAAATGAGCTGTCAAAGCAGGCTCTGTCTCTTGAGGGTAGAATGGTTCTTTCTTACTGACTCATATTCAGTTGGGCTTACACATCCATTTGTGAAGCACTGGCCTTCCAAAAGTATGGATGAACCTAATCATTTTATCATAATTCAGAATACATCACTGAGGCTCAATGTTTCTTCCAAAAAGAACACCACAGTTTTGGCTTTCCTGCTTTCCCCAATGTGTGTAAATCTATCAGATTAGGGCCTTGTATTAAACTCTCCATTATGAAAGAGTGAAAAAAAAAAAAAAAAGGAGACAAACAGCTTGTCAGCATGCCATCTGTAGGGATGGTGTTTGTTCTCTCCATGTCCCCAGGCAGTCACAAGGCCTCAGTGAGTCTTGGACATGTGGTGCAGGTAGGCAGTTATTTGTCTTTGTGCTGTTGCTGTTCAGTTTTTTGGCTGTGAGACACAAATTTGGACTGCTTATGTGGAAAGCAGAAATTTTGTTTCTGGAAATCAGGTCTTGACATTGATATCTAATTTATCACCTATTTGGGGAAATCCAGAATTTTACCTTATAGATAGTTTTTATAGTTTACCCCTGTATTGATCATGACTAGTAGAAACCAAAATAAGACTAAAGGCCCATAGCTGTTTTGCTCATTATGTAAAGCTAAGAAGGTATTCGTTGGAGTTTCTTCATTCTTGTTTAACACAGTTTATCATAATCAAAATCTTTATACCAGGAAAACACTGACTTAGCAGATACCAAAACTATGTAAGTAACATAGAAATCAATGCCCTTACTGAAAAATTATATCTAGGGGCTCCTGGGTGTCTCAGTCAGTTAAGTGAATGATTGATTTCGGCTCAGGTCATAATCTCACAGTTCTTGAGTTGGAGCCCTGTGTTGGGCTCTGCACTGATAATGTGAAGTCTGCTTTGGATTCTCTCTCCCTCTCTCTTTGCCCCTCCCCAGTCCCTTTCTCTCTTTCAAAATAAATAAACTTAAAACAAGGAAAAATGTATTTAAATCTATATGAATTAGAAGAGGATATTAAAATGAAAGACTGAAGTGAAGCACAATAAATGGTTTGAGGTGATGCACTAGAGACTATAAGAAGTATTCCAATTTAAAAATTTTTTTTCTTTATTATTAAAGCTCCTGAGGCTATGCTGGGTTACAATTTTTCAGCTTCCCTTGCTGTTAGACATAGTCATATAAAGAGGTTCTAGTAAATGAGATGAATGAAGAACTGGAATGTGTCAAGTTGGGGAACAGGTCGTAAAGGAAGGAAATATGTTCTTTTCCTTCCTTTATTCTCCTCACTGGTGGATTTCCAGATGCTCACTCCCTAGAGTCTTCATGTGGTTAGAAGGCCAAAGTGCAATGTGGAGGTGTTATACTGGCAGTCATTTCTAGATTCAGGATTTTTATGGTCAAGGTCAATGAGAGCTGTATTATGTTGATGATGGAATTGAGAGCTGGAAGAAACCTAGATCTTTGGTGAATCATAGAAATTGACTAGTGACCTTGTGACATTTTACAAGAGCTATGCCACTGGCCCTAAGCTACCATTTAATGCTTCTGGCACATTGCAATACTTACTAAATTTTCTCTCAGCTATGGGCCCTTTATAAACCCTCCAACAAATCTCTCTCTCTCTCTCTCTCCCCCCACCCCTTTCGTCCCACTCCCCTCATCATCAGTCCAGAGTTCTTTAGCCCTGCTGCAATTTAGGGCTGTCTTTATTTTCTTCCTTCTACCCTTTCTGAAATCCTTCATCCAAGATTATGTGGTTGAGGAAATGATCTGGACATTTTTGAAAATACCTTCCAGCAATTCTTTTTGCCACCTTATATTACTTAAAGGGTTAATTTATGTCTGGAAACTAATTTAAAAAGCTAATTTTGGTGAATTTATTGTCTGCTGGTATTAGCCAAATATATATTAGCTCCTAGATAGCATTATAACATTTAAGTAGACCTTCTGTTCATTAAAAGTAAAGGTCAAATTAATAGTGTGAACATTTCAGGCAACGTGGGTCATCTGTAGCAAAAAAAGAGTTCCATTCCAGCATGAAGGTAACTGCCCCCTCTTCCTTGTGTCAGTGTGTATCTACCATGAAGCAGGTGCACACTAATAACTACACAATGTTAAATATCTTGCAAAAACATACATCATTTGCCTCTCACCTCAGAAACAGATACCATTATTCTGCAAGCGTTGAATTCTCATACTTCATATATACACTGCTGACTGGTACTAAGTGAAAAGTCAAAGAGAACAGGTCCCTGTCTGACAGCCCGGATGATAGGAGAAATAGTCAGTTTACTGTGACAAAGTAGGCAGTTCTAACGTAAATAGCTCCTAGCTATGCTTTGGAAGGAATATTTTCCTTAAATGACTCTGTGGAAACCTCTGTGACAAGCTGTTATATCTTTTACAAATCTGCCAGCTACTTTTTATGAGCTTCAGTAGCTCTTTATGACTATAATAAAAGGCAAGTAGCAGCCACGTGTGTATCCAATGGTCCCCAAAGCAGGCATCCTTACGCAGAAAATGTAATGAGATCTTTGGATGTTCTTTCCCTTCTGCTGGCTGGTTGCTATCTCGACTCTTCTTTCCAAACCATTCCATTGTTACTTTAATAAAAACAGTATGTGTGAACTATGTTTGACAGTTCTCATTACAGGTAATTGATCTAATAATTGTCAA
Source organism: Crocuta crocuta (assembly GCF_008692635.1). NCBI lineage: Eukaryota > Metazoa > Chordata > Mammalia > Carnivora > Hyaenidae > Crocuta > Crocuta crocuta. The sequence continues at coordinate 3,841,740 of NW_027530619.1, forward strand.
AATAATATGTTGACTATCAAAAAAAACATATAAGTTAGAATTTTCAATAATCTAAATAATGTCGTTATACTCCTGGAAATAAATTTTTTTCAAGCATTAATTTGAGACAGTAATAGGTTTAAAAGGGCA
>NW_027530619.1:3842025-3906511 GCF_008692635.1 Crocuta crocuta
TTAAAATAACACCATGTGTGTAAAAATATCTACTCATGTTTTAAGTTATTAAAATAAATTCACAAATTTTTACCTTCCTCTAATGCTGTGTCTCATCGATGACTTCATAGAATTTTAATCTCTCAGAATATTTACCAAATTAAACTCTGACATTGAAAAGGTCAATGAAAACTATGCCAAAAATGTGTTAATGTGCTTCATAGTCATTAAATGCCATTTATAGTATATATAAAAATATTACTTATAAATATTATATATATATATTAATTTTAAGTAGGCTCCATGTCCAACATGTGGCTTGAACTCACAACCCTGAAATCAAGAGTCACAAGCCAAGTGTCCCAAATATATGATTTAAATTAACACAGAGACCCTATATCTACTAGGTATGAATTTCAAAAACTGGAGGGGTAATTTTATAAATTTGTCTGAGTTTAATGGATAAATGAATTTATACCTATTTTATGACCTTAATTTAGTAATTTTTTATTTTTTTCATCTCTAGAAGAATCAAAGCTAGTTGATCTTCTTTAAGATCAATTATGCTGACATGTAGGAACTTTTGATGTGAATTTTGAACTCTGTCCTTATCCCTAAGTAGTTTTGTGTGTTAACTTTATATCCTTTCCTCTCAATTTCCTGTTTAATTCTATTTTTCCATGTGTTTTAGTTTACTGTTTTTGAAAGTTATAGTAAACATAGAATGATGCATTTTTAGGGGCCTCTGGGTTGCTCAGTCTGTTACGCATCTGATTTTGGCTCAGGTCATGATCTCTCAGTTTGCAGGTTTGAGCCCTGTTTTGGGCTTTCTGCTGGAAGGATAGAGCTTGCTTCGCTTCCTATCCTTATCTGCCCCTCTCTCTCTGCTCCTCCCCACGCTGCCCCCACCCACACACTGTCTCTCAAAAACAAACATTTTTTAAAAATTCTAGAATTATGCATTTTTATAAGTCATTATAAGTTTTTTTCTGGACGTGATATTATAAAGCAAACAAACATGTAAGCATTCAGTACCTCTTACACAAGACTTTTTCTTTCTTTCTGTTTCAGGTCAGCCCTGTGGTTTTTATTTCTCTTTCTACACATGTCTACATTTTTTCATAAAATAAAATCTAAACATAATAGTTGACATGCAAGTACCTCTATGACACTCTAGGCCCCTTTGTTAGTACTACAAGATTGATGTTAACTTTGTATTTCAACATCACTAAACTGTTTTTTTAACCCCCATAAACAGTGAATTTTTGCCTCCTTGTTGCACGCTCAAACTATAATGCATTATCCACTTACCTTCATCTTCCAGAGTTCGACCTTAGGATACCACCTTTTCCACTAAAGACTTTCTTGACCTCCTCTTGAGTACATTTTCTTGAGAACATTGAGTATCTTTCTGCACTGCTCTTGCCTCTCTGTGATCAGTTCTACATTAGCTGAAACTTAGATGTTGACCTCCTCAGCTGATCTCATCACCATTGCCTAAAATAGGTTTGCGTGGTTTTTTGTTTGTTTGTTTTCATTCTTGTTTTGTTTGTTTGTTTTTCACCTTCCTGCCTTTTCTCTATGTGCTATTTCTATCAAGGTGTTCTCATTCTCCATGCTTTCCTGGACCCTAATTTTCATTCGGGTCTCATCTTGTCCATAAACATTCCTTGATATTTAAGATTTTTCTGAACTTTCATTCCTCTGAATCACTATAGTCTTTACTGGTTATAGCATGCAACTGCTGTTTTTGCACATACTACATGTTACTGCTTTTAAGTATTATTAATTACTCAAAAAGCACTTCCTGAGTTTTTAACTAGTGTGAAACTTTAAAGCACTGGTTCTTAATCAGAAACTTCAAAGCACCAATTCTTGATCATAGCTGATCTGTGGATGTTCATCAGAAGATCTATGAACTTTTAAAAAAAGAAAGTGTATATGTGTACATATTTATAAAGATATAAATAAAAGAAATAAATGAAAAGTGAAATATGCTATGCTCCTATGGATAGAGAGATTCCAGTCGGGAAGCCATTCTTCATTGGTCTCTCATGTTTCTGCATGTTTTCCATGAAGTCACAACTCATTTTTTTTTTTTTTCTGGAATGTCTTTGCAAGGATGTTTGTATCATCAACAGCCTTGGTAGATACAGATACAGTGTCTCCTTCCTGAGCAAAGAGAGAGTTTTTTGCTGTCCAGTGCAATAAAGATAATGTCAGTCCTTGGCAAAGGCTAGCCAGGCTTATTGTTCAGTAAAAACTATGTGCTTCTTAGACCACCATTTGTAAAATTGTGGAAAGTTAACTTGATAGCTTACACGAAGAATAAAGTTTCAGACCTCTCATAGTTCTTGACAATTTCATTACATAAGGATATAATTTTCCATGAATTTATATGTAGATCCAATATAATCTCAATCATATCATAAATGATTTTTTGTTGAGCTCAACAAATTTGTTCACGTATAATATAATTAATATACTTATATAATTTACATGCATATAAAAAAGAAGAATAGGCAAGGCATTTCTGGAGAAAAAAATGGAAGCAGGTAATCTACAAGTTATCATAACTTTTCATACAGTCAATGTGATTAAGATAGCGTATAATTGGTGCTGGCATTGGAAAACAGACATTAGAACTGAAAAGAGAGCCCTTAAAATAGATTCATACTTGAATGGACACTTGATACGTCCTGGCAGATAAATAAGGAAAGAACAGACATTTCAATAAATGGAGAGAGTACAACTTCACACCAAATTAAAAAAAGGAATTGTTGTCTTACACTATATCATTTCCAAAATTCAATTCCAGGTTACTAAATACATGAAGTTGAATGGAAAGATACTTAAAATTATCAGGCACTTAATAGAGCTAATATTATCATTAACTTCTTTGGAGTTGGGAAGGATTTTTTAATAGCATATAAAGTATAAAACAAAGAAAAAGATTTATAAATATATGACAATGAAGATTTTGTTCAACAAAAAACACTACTCAGAGGTTAAAAGCACAACTCACCAAATACAAAGTATTTGAAATTTCTATTTATGTATACAGTCGAGCAACAAATAATGAAACTGAAACCAAACATATGTACACAAATATTTACTTTTAAACAAATATTTTATAATGTATTATTATTTTCAAATGATAAAAATTTGAAAAATTTGTAGGAATGTTGATCAGACCTTAATAGTGGGACATTAGCTACAGAGCTTGCCAAAAGTAAATCACAACTATATTATGAACAATTTTTATTAATAAAATAAAATTTAACATATAATAGGGAAAAAGAAAAAATGAACTGAAGGCACGTAATATGTTACAGCTATAAGGAAATTGACTTATACCTACTCAATTATAAGGCAATTGAATAATAAATAATTTATTTATACAAAATTTATATTAATACAACAGCAGCACATTAAAAACCTTCACCACAAAGAAAATTGCAAGCTGTTATGATTTCCCCATGAAACCCCTAAAAACTCTAAGGAAAAAGTGAGATATAAATTCTTGCAGTGTGTAGAAAAACGGGGAATATATCACAAATACATTAATTAGGCTTGTGTAGCCTTTAACACCAATAATGGACATGACATTACAGGAAAACAAATCAGAAGCAAGTCTAATTCAAGAACATAAATGTAAATCTTAAGCAAAATTTTAGCAAACTGATAAAAAAGAATACATCATAGCCTAGTTGGTTTAATCCTAGTAATACTGGATTGATTTTTATATTACAAAATCAATTATTGTAATACATCTCAGATACAGCATGGGAAGAAATACGTCTGTCACATAAAATGCAGAAATAGCTTTTGATTAACTGTAATATATATTCATGAATAAAAATACTCGCAGAAAATTAGAAATAAAAGTGAACTTTGATAACCTGAAAATAGATATTTCCAAAAGCTAACAACAAACATCATATTAATTGTGAAATGTAACTTTTTCTTTGAGATCAGCAAAGAACCAGAATGCCATCTATGACATTTCTATTTGACAATGGACTAGAAGTTTTGGCCAGCATCTCAAATGCTCAACAGCTTATTCATTATCATTATGCTACAGACACACCACTCAAAAACACACACACACACACACACACACACACACACGTACGTATATGGCAAATAATAGCATTTATGTGTGGCTCATTACTTTACCTGTATGAACTTGCCGATTAAAAGAGCATTTGATATTTTCCTTCAAACATATGTTTATGAAATACATCCATGACGTGTATAGCTATATTTGACTCAGTTCCATTGATACAAAGTATTACCTTAGTATATCCCAATTTGTTTTCCATGCTACTGGTGTTGGGAACGTAAATAATTTTCAGTTCCAGGTTTTTATTAATAATGCCTTTATAAACATTTCTGACACCTTGGCACATATGTGCAGGAGAGCTAGACTTACTTCAGGTACCTATCCTTTTAAAAAAATTTTAAATATTTCTTTAATGCTTATTTTTGGAGAGAGAGAGACAGAGAGAGAGAGAGAGAGAGAATGAGCAGGGGAGGGGTAGAGAGAGAGACATACATACAGAATCCGAAGCAGGCTCCAGGCTCCCAGCTGTCAGCACAGAGCCCGACGCAGAGCTCAAACTCACAAACCACGAGATCATGACTTGAGTCAAAGTCGGACTCTTAAACGACTGAGTCACCCAGGCGCCCCAAGTATCTATCTTTAATTGAAGTGCTGAGTCATACCGTATGTGGACTGTCAACATTGCCAATCAGTTTTCCAAAGTCACTGTGCCATTTTACACTCTACAGTAAAGTGGGAGAGTTTCATTGCTCTCATGGTAGAACTCACAGTATTTGTTATACTCAGATTTAAAAATATATATATATCAGCCTTGAATCCCATTTGAAATATTTCTTGCCATTGAATAGGCCTTTTTTAAAGTATCTATTGAAAGTTTGCTCATTTTTCTTTTTTCTTGTCATTTTTTTAAATTCCATGTTGTATTCATCCACATATATGTATATATGATAGGGTTATACATATGTACATATGTATATATGTATATATGAAGAAGTTGAAAACACAACCCATGTACATATGCAACATAAAATCAAATATATATAAATATTAAGTGTTCTTCATGAGGTTTGTATCCTTTAGATTCTTACAGAATCTCACAGCAAATTTTTATTTGCTTGTTTTCCAGGTTACAAAGATTAATAAAATTTCCCAATATTATGTTTCTGTCTATATATCTTTATCATTCTGTTTTATGTTTATATATTGAGGCAGTATTAATAGGTTCATATGAATCGAAAATCACAATATACTTCATTTCTAAAAAGAACTCTCTTTATGTCCACTTTTACTGTTTAATGTGAAATCTCATTTGTCTATTGATAATATAACTACAGCATTTTCATTCTTACGTTTTGAATGTATATATATGATGTCATTTGTAATTGAAAAATAATTGTATTTATTTTAGTTGACTCTCCCTTTTATCTCTTAACTGGACATTTAGACTATTTTAATATAGTTACTGATATTTTTTATGTCAAACCTACTAGCATTTTGTGGTTTTTATCTTTTGTATATTCTTTCTTTTTTAAAATTATTTTTAATTTTTTAATTGTTTATTCATTTTTGAGAGACAGAATGTGAATGGCAGAAGGGCAGAGAGAGAGGAGACACAGAATCTGAAGCAGGCTCCAGGCCCTGAGGCTGTAGCCACTGAGCACAATGTGGGGCTGGAACTCACAAACCATATCATGACTGGAGCTGAAGTCGGATGCTTACTGACTGGGCCAGTCAGGCACCCCTATATTCCATCTTTTTTTATATCTTTTATGTTATTTTAATTTTTATTTTTTAATGTTTATTAATTTATTTTGAAAGAGAGAAAGAAAATGAATGAGCGGGGGAGGGTCAGAGAGAGAATTCCAAGCATGCTCCTTGCTGTCAGTGCAGAGCCCAGGGTGGGTTGTGGCTCCATCCTACAAAACATGAGATCATGACCTGAGCCCAAATCAAGAGTTGGACACTTACCCGACTGAGCCACCCAGGTGCTCCTTATGCTATTCTCATAATTTGACTCTTTATCACAATATTTTTCTAGCAGTTTGTAAGTAGCCTAGCCAAGTGTTGCAGAAGGACCCAAGTCCTGAGCTAATCCAAATTTATAGAGAAAAAATTAGTTACTCATTACCAAGGTTCAGGGCAAGAGGAAATGGGGATTTACTGCTTCATGGGTATAGATTTTCTGTTTGGGGGCTAAAAAATTTTGGAAATAGATAGCATTGACTGTTGCACAACATTGTGAATTAGTGCCATATAATTAATGTCAATGAATTATTACTTAAAATAGGTTAAAATGGAAAATTGTATTATAGTTTATCAGGATAGGAATTATAAAGTATAGAACTGTAATTTAACTTTTTTATTAATTTTTATTTGTAGAACTTCTTACAACCTGCATTATATTTTATATGTTTTCCTACTCTCCTAAGATAGCATAGACATTGAAATTCTTCCCCAAATATAGTGTCAAAGCTGTTTTATAGTGTGGTGTAAAATTCCAAAGACCATGCTATCCTTTGTTTTGATCATTTAAGAAATGACATAAACTCTTGGTTATAATCTGATTTTCTTAACTAGTTACTGATGTTAAGCAAGAAAACTGTATCAATGGGGGTTTGTTGATGGTGGAATTAAGGCGTCTTCCTCCACTGAGGTTTATGGGAATTCATGTTAATAATGCCAGCACTGAATGGTGTAGTCATTCTGGGATGAGGAACAAAATGTATGGCTTGCAGCGTTTTGGACCATCCAGAGAAGTGGATTTGAAGCTGTCATGATACACAGGATTCAATTTCTAGTTCTGTTTCACAATGACTTTTTTCTCTTCCTCTGCTCAGTATCAACACAACTCTCCTTTCAGATTCTTCTGAGTAAAGGAGTAGGATGGTTTACTTCTAGCTCACCTTGAGGTTATTGCCATTTGGTGTTTGAACTTGAATAGAAATCTCCTACTAGCAACCCCAGCTAGGAATTCTAGGGCATTCCTAGAATTTTTATTTCTATCTTGTTCTGTTATTTAGTAAATATCCTCTAGGAGTAAACAGTTTGGTGGCTCACTTTCCTCCCTAGAGTCTCAAAGACTTATGGTTATTATCTTTGGTCAGATAATTCTTTATCATTTGACATAAGTTGCACATTTATAAGAAGATTAAAAACCAATTTCTTCCAGTTTTACTTCTTAAATTCAGTCAGGTGATTGACCCAAATAACCAAACACCGTATTACTGGAAACTTCCTAATTTTTTCTTTTTAAAACCATGTTCCGTTTTTCCATTTGATATAGGCATATACATATTCATATGTATACACGTACATATGTACCTATACAATTATGTATGCGTGTATATGTATACATATATATATATATATACATGTGCGTAATTATATTTACCACGTATTTTAATTTCATCCTTATACTATTTACATAAGGATATTCCCTGTCTGTGGATTCCAACTGAGCTTTGGAAATAGCTGCATTTATGTCTGTGTTTGATGTGTGTACACTTCCTTCACACTAAAACTCACTTTCCTACCACCCAATCCTTATATTCTTGCTTGTTGAACATTATTGTAGAGACAGAGGCAGACTTGTAATGTTTGCAGTGCCAACTGGGATTTTGGAATTTTTGAAGGTTTTAACCATGTTACTTTGATTATATTTCATTTCATGCATGTTTAATAGCATACATGTGTTTCCTCTATAATCATTACTTTTCAAAAATGTGCATCTTATTTCTTTCTTACAATATGATATGTAAATTATATTTATAACTAGGTCATTTATAGCCAATTATATCATGGTATAAATGAACAATTTAAATTCAACATTAAAATTATATTACTTACAAATTTAATGAAAAATTCGTTGTTTTCAGCTCCAAATATTATTAATCATTTGTAATATATTCAGGAACTTTGATGCTAACAGTTATATTTTACAGAATGGATTGTCATTCTGTCTCATTTGAACTCCTTTTGTTTATTCTTGTCTTGTATTATCTTCAAACCTTATAGGAATTTTTTTTATTTCCTCAACCCAGCCTTTATTGGGATGAAGTGGAGAGGAAACTTCTGTCTCTTGTCCCACCCTTTATGTCTTGATCCAAAAAGATCATGTATTTTACTAGTATTTATGGGGCAACATTGTGTCAAAAGCCAGAAGTAGGCTTTACTTAGTTTATCAGATGGATCCATAACAGGGTCCCTTCAACTTTTTTCTTACATGTAGTAAGTATGCTAAGAAGGCCAACCTGGACTCCAAAGCAGGGACTACAAACAGTTATTTTGCTTTCCTCCTTGAGAATGCTGAATGAGTCTTACCAGGCTCTTCCACTTGACCTGTGGCATAGAAAGACCTTTCCTGTTCTCCACAAACTCTGAAAATCCTAATACTTGAAACCTCACTTAATTATTTCCTATCAGTTAAAAACCAGAGAGGTGGAGGAGAGAGGCAGTGGCTCCATAACACTGAAACCTAATGACATGTTGGCTGGGAAATCTTGACACAAATTTTGAGACCAAACAAACCACAGCTGGCTGTGCAGGTGCAGTCCAGGTGGGTCTTGGCAGATGATTTTGTACTGTATGAATTTTAGCTTTTATCATCTGGGCTGCCGCTGATATTGTAGATTCCTCTAAAATAGTAAATTACTTGGAGGCATCATTAACTTCCAATTAAGATTCATTTCTAAAAGGTAGCTGTTCAGTCTAAAGATTAGTTTTCCAAATACAGCCAGAATCCACATGCTCTAAAGTATGTATTCACACACACCAGTTGCGCCCAATTTTTGGAGCCATTGGTAATCAGATTTACGAGAATTGCTAGGCAGAAATAAAATCATCCATCTACCTTTTGTCTAGGCTTACACAGAAATAAATGCTATAATTCCAAACTCTGAAAGCAAAAGAATTACAAAAAAATTATGCAGATATTCTGCTCCCAAGAAAGTAAATCAAAAGCCCTCAATTCATTAAGCATGAGCTTTACAGAATGACTTTACTCCAAAGAGGAAGATACAAAAAGGAGAGGTAAGAGAATAACTTTAAAGTCCAGAAACCTGACAAATACTATCTCAAACCAGTGATCAAGGTAAACATCAGCAGTAGTAAGTCTTGTTTATGCTATTTATTCTTTTTTAAAAATATTTTATTTATTTCTGAGAGAGAGAGAGTGAGAGAGAGAGAGAGAGAGAGAGACAGGGCAGAGTGAGCAGGGGAGGGTCAGAGAGAGAGGAAGACACAGAATCAGAAGCAGGCTCCAGGCTCTGAGTTAGCTGTCAACACAGATCCCGACGCGGGGCTCGAACCCACGAACTGTGAGATCATGACCTGAGCCGAAGTCAGACATTTAACTGACTGAACCACTCAGGTGTCCCTATCTATGTATTCTTGATATGATGTGAAAAAAATGTAAATTCATCTCTGTGGCCTTTGTCCCCAAAACCTATATGTCCAGTTTATTCATGAGATAAACATCAAGTGAATACAAGTCAGGGACATACTACAAAATACCTGACCAGGACTCCTCAAAACTGTCAAGGCATCAAAACAAGAGTCTGATAAACTGTCATAACCAAGAGGAGCCTAAGAGACATGACAATTCAATATAATGTGATATCCTGGATGGGACTTGGAGACCAGAAAAGGACTCAGGAACAATGCAAATAAATCTGAATAGTAAGGACTTCACTTAATAATGAACTATCAATATTGGTAAGTATCAACGTTGATTTATTAATTGTGACAAACATATCATATTTCATTGGCCATTGGAATTGTTCCTTCTTAAAAAACATTACAATGAAAATTATTAGGATGAGCAGTGCAGGAATAGACAGAGAAGAGGTTAATAGCATGAAGACTAGGAAAGGAAGAAAAAAATATATATATAAAGGTAGGTGTTTCAAGTTCAGTTAGATTTAAGCTAATCATGATGGCTTTCACGGTGTAGTTGGTGAAGAGTGCAGAAGTTACTAATCAAATATGAAATACCAAAGATGAAGCTGAGAGTGGTTCTGACAGAGATGATGCCCAAAAATGTCCATATTTTAATCCCTGGAACCTGGAATGGATGACATTATATCACAAAAAGGGACTTTACAGAGGTAATTTGGGTTATAAATCTAAAAATAGAGAGCTTGTTCTGGGTTGTCCAGGTGGGCCCAATCTTAACAGAGGCCCAGAGCTTTCTCCAGCTTGGAGCAGAAGAAATATTGGCTCTTCCTTTCTGCTTTGTCAAAGATTAGTTGGCCATAAATTTGTGGGTCCATTTCTGGGTTCCTTATTCTATTCCATTGATCTGTATGTCTGTTTTTGTGCCAGTACCATAAGGTAGTTCTATTTTTAACTTTTTAAGTAAAATCCATACTATTCTCCAGAGTGGCTGCACCAGTTTGCTGTCCCAATAATAGGGCCAAAGGATCCCCCTTTATCTGCATTCTCGCCAACAACTGTGTTTCCTCTGTTGTTAATGTTTTGAGTCATTCTAACAGGTGTGAGGTGGTATCCTATCTTGGTTTTGATTTCTGTGTCCATGATGGTGAATGATGTTGAACATCTTTCCATGTGTCTATAAGCCATCTGGATGTCTTCTTTGGAAAATTGTCTGTTCATGTCCTCTGTCCATTTCTTCAGTGGATTGTTTTATTGTGTGTTGATAAGTTCTTTATAGATTTTGGATACTAGCCTTTTATCTGATATGTCATTTGCAAATATCTCCTCCCATTCCATTTGTTGCCTTTTAGTTTTGCTGATTGTTTCCTTCATTGTGCAGAGCTTTTTATCTTGATGAGGTCCCAGTAAAGAGATCACTGACGGAGATGAGCACTGGGTGTTATATGTAATATGGAAGAATCACTAAATTCTACTTCTGAAACCAATATTACACTATATGTTAACTAACTTGAATCTAAATTTTTAAAAATACAAATTCTCAAATGCAAATTATCCCACTAGAGACCCACTGAATCAATCACAAAGTTGGGAGTTGGATAGTAGCAATCTGTTTTATAGCAAGCTCTCCTGAGATTCTGATCATGCTGGCCTGGGGCCATCTTTTCCACTTGACCAATGGTCATCATACAGGAATTCCATGTCCATCCACCAGATGGACAACAGCCTTCCATATACTTCTTCACCAATACCATCGTGCTGTCCCTGGTTCATACCATTTCTCTTATCTTCTAATAGCTTATTTTTCCAGCCTTTACTTCCTTTGCTATTGGCAAATAGGTAAGATCTTATCTTTAAAATAAACCTCTTTTTTCTATATTACTCACACTGGTTCTGGTTCCCTAATCATTCCTAAATAATACAATTAAATTCATTTTGATCCATAAGTTATTAATCCACTCCACTGTATGAAATGAGGTAGAGATCTCTTTTATTTTTCTATAAAGATAAACAATTGACCCAGTATCACTATTAAGTAGCTTGTCTAATGCAGTATGCATGTATCATTCTCTATTACTTTTATTGCTATTTTGCATCCCTGGAACTATTCTGCACTGTCTGAATTGATACATTGTGTAATTTGTAATTGTGAGGTATGTTGATATTTAATAGGATATGTCATGTTCTTCCTCTTCAACAATGTCTTCTTTATTTTGGGTCCATTTCCATGCATATATATTTTGGAATAAGCTGAATTTATAGTTGTTGGTTTTTTTCTAAAGAACATATATGTTTGTTATTGCAGGTCTTACTACCCGTGAACATGATATATAGCTCAGTTTATTTAGAATTTTCTACATCTAAAAATGGTAGATGCATTTCTATAATAGATGTGGATTTTTTCTATTTTACATTTTGTTTTTACATTTTCTGTTTATAGTTATTGTATAAAAATGTAATTATCTTGGGGAGCCTGGGTGGCTCAGTAGGTTAAGCTTTCAACTCTTGATTTTGGCTCCGGTCATGATCTCAGGGTTCATGTGGGGTTCCTTGCTGGCAGTGTGCGCCTGCTTGGGATTCTTTCTCACAAGCGCTCTCTCTCTCTCTCTCTCTCGCTATCTCTCTCTTACTCTCTTTCTCTCAAAATGAATAAATAAAAACTTTTTAAGACGTATGTAATTATCTTACTATATTGATCTTATACCCCAAAATTTGTTAAATTATCTTATCTCTATTTTTTATTAGATTTTATTGGCCTCACTAGTAGAAAATAACAGAATCTGAAAAGTTAATGAGAATTAATGTGTCTTTCCAGTCTTTCTATATTCTTTCCTCATTCATGTCTTATTCCACTGGCTAGTGTCTCAGTGTAGCATTATATAGCGGCAGTTACCATAGGCATCATTAGGCCATTCCTAATTGTGGAGGAAATGCATTTATTGCAGTTTATTGTTGATACCTTTTATCACCTTAAGGATATATATATATATTCTCACTCTATGTGTTGCATTCCAGATGATTTGCTGATATCTATATCCACTTAACTGATTTTCCATCGTTAATTAATCTGCTTTTCATTTTATTCATTGAATTACTTTCCATGATCATTTTTTTTCATTTTTAAAAGACAAGCTTTTCCTTTATCAGATTTGCCTAATCATCCTGATTTCTATCACTTGCACATAGTGTCAATCTCTATTTTCCTTAAAGTATTTTAAGTACACATATTTTATCTTATTTGCTTTACAGTTCTAGTTCTGAAGACCTTGGAGCCTAATTCTGCTGTTTCTACCCCTAATCTTATTCTATGAGAATTTCATGAGGTCTGGGCCAAGACTGTTTCAATCCAAACAATGTTTACATTTTTAATGCTAAATATCAGGATTATTACAATCTGGAATGTTTTATACTTAGTTTATTTGGTTGAGGGTTAATCGAATATGCAAGTAGTAAATTTTGGTTAGTGAATGATAGTAATGTGCACATTTCTCTAATGGGTTGTATTGATTTTCAAAGGTCATAAGAGCTGGGGATAAGTTAGTTTTTTCTTTTCTTCTCTGCCCAAAGGGAATAGTTTAGAAAAGATGTATCTTGAATTCAAACTCAAAATTCCCTTAAGTGGGTTGTTTCAAGGACTTAAGCTGGAAGGTTGGTTAGGAAAATGGGAATTCCAGTTTAGTCCTTACACCAAGCTATTTTTCTGTATATAATCATTCTCAAGGTATAGAGTATGTATGTTGGCTATACACCAACTGACATTGTTTTCTGGAATCTCAGTTGGGACAAAATTCAGTCAGGCCGAGGGAATGATAAATATCTGTCCCCTTTCACATCTCAATAATGAAAATGACAGATAAACATCAAGAGTTTCCTTGAGACACATAGAGAGGGGTAAGCAAAGTTTCTTCTGGCTGTATTGGGGCTACCAAAAGTGAAAAATGACCTTTATCAATATTCAGATGGAAAGTTCTTTTTTGTAGAGAACTTATGTCTGATTTTAGCCTTGGAGTAAACAACTATACTGGAAATCTCTCTGACTGGGTGGTAGTATGATATTTAAAACACATCACCGGTATTTTGAATGCTTTTTAAAAATTATTATCTGTATGAATCTTTGCAACATATATTGTTGATAGTTAGTCTTGAAGCATGAATCTCTGGGTAAATGCATTCCCAGGAAGCTGACCATGGGCTATCTTGAGCTCCAGTTCATCCTACCTGTTATCCCTTAGTGATTGACTAGTGTCCTTAGCACATCTTCTGTTCAGGCACAAAGCCAGAGGGAGTTTATTGAAGAGGTAGAGAGCACTGGGGCGCCTGGGTGACTCAGTCAGTTGAGCGTCCTACTTCTGCTCGGGTCATGATCTCAGAGTTTGTGGGTTCAAGTCCCGTGTCAGGCTTTATGCTGACAGCTAGCTCAGAGCCTGGAGTCTGTTTCAGATTCTGTGTCTCCCTTTCTCTCTGACCTCCCCTGCTCATGCTGTCTCCTTTCTCAGAAATAAATAAAAACATTAAAAAAAATAGAGAGCAGATGTGTGTGTGTGTGTGACTGTTTATTTGTTTTAAGCAAAAGTGGTAACCAAAATCAGANATAGAGAGCAGATGTGTGTGTGTGTGTGTGTGTGTGTGTGTGTGTGACTGTTTATTTGTTTTAAGCAAAAGTGGTAACCAAAATCAGAGACCACTACCTTGACAAGGGTTTTAATTTCTGGAAGGACCCATTGAAACCCAGGTGGCTTGCTCCTTGATTGGGATTTTCACTGTGTATAATAACCAAGTCCCTTAAAGAACTTGAATCCTTTCTCTATAATGCTAGTGTCTTTCATTTATTGACTCTGAGAGATGTGCCTGATAATTTGCTCTCTACTAAATTTTCTACATTTCCTACCTAGGAACTTTGATTTCAGAAACTACATGAGCTGTTCTGGGAACAATGTCAATTTTTGCTGTGGACTCTGGGTATGAAAACATCTACTTTTTGTCCTTTATACATGAATCAAGATTTTTGGCCAACTGATGATACCCTTTATGTCTAGGGTTTTATGAATTTGTTCATTTTTTCCAGGTATTTACTGGGGAGCAATTTACTTTGAATGGGAGAGTAGTCAGTATATTTAATTTGCTATTGTAAACAAAAAGCCCACAATAAACTGACTTCAGTAGATTTCTCTGAACTTGTTAATTTTTCCCCAATTTTGTCCATTCTTTGAACAGAGAAAACTCATTCCTGGTTCAATAAATTTGCATTATCTGTTCTATATAACTAGTTTAATCTTTTCTACCATTTTGATTCGAATGGTTCCTTCTCATTATGAAGGCTTTACCTTAAATTACATCTCTCCTGTCTATCTTTCCATGTTCATTCTGTCAATGTAAACATGTATAACTTTGTTGCTGCAACCAACCATTATCTAAAATTATTTTTAATTGTTGCATGCCATTTCTTTCCTCCTCCCACCATTATGAAAATTACTAAACATATTTACCTTGTCTGACTTGGTCATCATTTCATACCTACCTAGAGCTATTCAAAGCATATAGTCAGCATTAAAATCATTATTTGATGAATGAATAATTGAATATAATCTCACAGATTTGTTTCAGGAGGTAGATATCATTCAGAGTAACTATAAATCTTAGCTGTGCTAGATGTAATTATTTAATTATTATTAATGACATCACTTTTCATTTTCTCATTATTGACATAGAGTATTTTGCATACTGACAAATTTGAACCTGACATGTTCTGTTTTCTTTCTTTTGTTCCTTGGGGAGAGCATTAAGGCCATGCTAAGGGTCTGGCAGACTGTGAATAAGAGTGGAATATAAATTCTAATACTTACATGGTATAGGAATGCTTTTTTAAATCAGTATCATATGGATTAAAAATGTGTTTGGGATTTTCTAAAATTTTTATGTTGTTAATGTTCTCAAAAGCATTAAAACATGTTGCAACAAATAATCAAAATGGCAATGCATTAATTGACATTTTAGATATAATAATGGGTTATTTCTTTTCCATAAGAACTAAACATAAACACATCTATTGCAGAAGAAACTGGGAATCAATCTTAGTCAAACCAGGATTAAAAATTTTATGAGGGCGGACTTTTATACTTTAGTATTTTGTGGAATTTAAAGCATATTTTTATGTTGTTTTCATTATTTCATGATATTTTATATGGTTCATTATGGTCATTTTACAACCTCCTCTGGTGGTTGTGTGTTCTTGGTTTTAAGTAGATTCTACTATGACCATTTGCAGACCATTTTGAGGGCAAAATGAAGTTTGCACAACAAGTATCCAGAGCATTTTGGGGCCACAGGGAGCAATTTTATTAAGGTGAGAGCAGGGCTCCTTTAGTATGTTTCTTTCCCAAGAGATGACTGCATCCTTAGATGATGACTTCATTAGGGTTAAGAGTGAAATCCAAAGTAAGTTTTAATAAAATAGAAGCTATTTTTCTCTCATGTAACTGAAAGGCAGAGATTGACAGAAGTTCCTCAGCACTCAAGAACGTAAGTTCCTTCCAGTTCATCAACTTGACATCTCTGAGCTTGATTATCATGATCTAGGATGGCTGCTAAGGATTCTATTATTTCATTTGCATGCCAGGGAATAGGTGGAAAAAGGAAACAACCAAGGGGTCATGTGTGATACCAAATGTTTTTAATGAGCACATGACACTTCCATCTATCCCAGTGATTAGAACTTGGCCACATGGTTACGCTGTCAAGAGAGAAAGACTGAAAAATCTGTCTACACACCAGGTAGTCATTTACCGTTTTTAAAAGGAGGGGCATTATAAAGGAAAAGAGTGAGAAAATAATTTAGGGTAGTCAACAAGCAGTCTCAACCACAGTTAATAGAGCACATGGTTTCGCAGAACAATAGCTTGAGGGAAATTGGCAAGGAGCCCCATTTTGGCCATCTGAACTTTCTTTCCTTGAGTTATAAAGCTAAGACCTTCACCTTCTTGAGACATTTCTGGGAGTGGAAAAAAAATCTGCTTCTTTCTTTTTAACACCTTTTGATCTTTTTTATGGAATAGCTAATCAAACTGATAAATATGGTATTCATTGAATCATGTTTTATTAATGCATACAAAAACTGTTATTAAAGCAAAATACTAACACTACTTAGCTTGCTTTATGAAGTAGTAAGAGCAACAGTGTAATTTTCCCTAATTTTTCTCCCCAAATTATAAACACAATAGGAAAGGAACCCATTTGCAACCTTCAGATACAATATTCGGAGGACAGGAAGAAAAACTGGTATGTAAGATTTCCAAAGTTCACTTAAGTTATAAGGGAAAATTCTGAAGGTTGCCAACCACTTTTAATTCTGGATTCATTTCAGTTATTGGTCATTTGCAGTTTTGAATAAACAGGAATTTTAAAACATACACAAAATAAATTATTGGTGTAATTCAAACAAAAGTCATACACCATTTAATTTCAAAATGAATATGTGGAGTTTTATAAAAAAGAAGCATAAACAATTAAGAGAATAAAATCTGAAAGCAATGAAAAAAGCATATTTATGTTAATTTGCTGCTGTTCAATTCCATAATCGTCATAGCATAACCACTAAAAATTTTATGACCAGTTTTCTAAACTAAAGATTATATCTTAAAATTACATTTCATGAAAAAAAGTTGTGTTATATGCATAAATCCAAGCTCATATTTACAAATGAGTGTCTTATGCATGAAAATGGGCAATGCTGTGTGGCTTCTTGCTGACCGTCCCTGCAGTAATTCACACTCTCCAGCTTCTACAATACAGCTGTGAAGTCAGTAGGGAGTCATTCAATTCTTTGTGATTTTACACATCTGTCAGTTAAGTCTGAGCATCAAATGGAAAATTGTACACAGAGGGACATTACTGGGATTTGTGACTTTCCCTGGAGGATGTTGGATCTGTACACCAACAAAAGATCCATAAAAGATCCTTTCTGTCCATAAGAAATGGATATTCTTTTTCCACCTATGCTTATGCTATGCCAGCCCTAAGAATTTTCAAAGCAGAAGGAGGTCCTATAGTCATGAATAAATGAAAATGGATCTTGCAAAGTAACTTGACATTTTCTTTTAAAAATAGAAAATTTCTGAATCAGCATGGAATCACAATGGTTACTGCTCCTTAATTTGAAAAGTTTTACATGGCCACAACCAGGGGAAATTAAATATAGGTTAAACTTTTTTACATCCATATGAGTTTGGGTGGCAGGTTTGAAAATGAGCCAAGTCTGTCAGAAAGTTGGGGGCATACAAAACACACAAATATATTTCATGACCACATAAAAGTATTTGCTGTTAGTGTGATCTTTGAAGTGTCATTTTAGTTTCAGAGAGAATAGCTATGGTATTTGCTATTCTTATCATTTAAAAGCTTCAAATCATATATACTGTGAAATTTTGTTTTCTGTATAATTATGAAAAAAATATTGATTATCTATGCTACCATTTGAACACTTCCAGATTGTAATCTACTGGAAGTTTATAGGATGCCTTGTTTCCAATATATAAACTTGAAATTTTTAAAATTTATTTTGATATTTGAATTCCTTTTACCTATTTGACTCATTTCATATTTTCACTTCTTAGCATCATGCTACAGAAAAGACCACTGAATGGAAATTTTTGATTCTAGGCTTCTACTTAGAAAATTTAGGATTTACTTTCTAAGGTCAATTTACCTCATAAGATCAACTTATTCACCTGGATTTTAAGAGTAATGACACACTTACTAGCATAGCTGTAAATAGTAAATGACAAAATATGTATGTGTAGATACATATATATTTACCCTACTGATAAGTAAACTGCTACAACTGCTGGTGTTCTCCCCTTCTTTAGCTAATATTCACAGAATTTATGTTATTATATTGGAGACTCCTCCACGATTAGATTATATCACATACATAGACATGACATCAATTGCCCTTTACTGCAAAATAAATAACCCATCTATAAAAACGCAAGATTTCTATAATTTTAATAAATTCTTGCTGAAGACACACCCAAATATTTAAAAAAATAAAACATTTATGGATGATACTTACTGGAGTTCTTAGAACACAAAAACAACTTCTAATAATGAAGAACCTTTTCTGGAATTCTGTATTATTTAGCCATTGCTACTGAAGATGACTTGAACAATTGCAAAGATTCCTAATAGCATGGCTAATTTGAAACTAGGTGGTGGACAGATTTGATCAATTATCTCCCATGAAAATGACTAGGACATCATGCTCCAATTTGATGTAATATTAATTGCAGTTATAAACTCAGATAAAGGCAATGGGCATACATACCAGTATCTCTAGTCACACTTTCTAATTAAAAACTTGACCTACTCTGGAATCTCTTGAATTCTATAACTGCATAAACTTCTAGTTTCAAACTCAGACCATCCCTGTTGCTCACAAATAGATCTTCCTATATATTGAGCACCAAGATTTAGCAAAGCTAAGTAGTTGTGTCTAATACTTGCTCCAAGGTTTGTAAGGATATTTGACCTAAATCTTTGAATTTAGCCTATGATGTCACATTAAGGTTGGAAGAACAGATTTTGACCCTTCAGTCAATTTGTTTCAAATACTATGATTTTAACTAGGGGGATAAATTTAGCCACTGTTAAAGTATTTCTGCTCTAAAGTATGATTCTCTTAATTATATTTTGTTTTATCTAGATTCTGATAGTTTTTTAAAAAATCGTCTTGGTATTTTTTAATGTGGTATGGTATCAGTGTGACCACTCTATCCTACAAATTTTGATAGTGGGCTTTCAAGTCCTCAGTAGAAGTCCTGTCAGATGTCTTTTTTTTTTTTTAACCTTTTTCTTTAAATTCCCTGAATCTTGTTTCTACCTGTCAGCCTCATGGTAGTACTAGGGTCAATTAGGTCCCTAGTAGTAGTAGTTACTACTAGATTCCTAGTAGTAGTTAGTTACTACTTCCTGAAAATGTCATTCTTATAACAAAGGTACATAAATAGCCTAAGACTGTGGAGTCCTTATCACAGCATTTATAACAGTCTCCTTCAATAACATAGATTTAGATGTGCCCATGTGGCCATCACAAAGGCAGTCTTGGGACATCTGTACTTTGGAAGGTAAGTTTCATTTGTAAGACGATAAGAGTGTGCGGCTGTTACCCCTTTGAAAATAAGTCTGCCAATTCCCTGTGTTCCCTCAGGATAGCTAATCAGCTGTCATTCAACCAGAAAGCATCTGTTCTCAAAAAACTGTAGCTACGTAGAGGTCAAATCTCAAGCCAAGTAACCTAATTCATTTAGCAGTATCTAGAATTATCAATGGTATTCCATGATCATTAATCCTAAGACTGTATCTTAATAATTGTTCAACAGGATTCTGCAAGTATTCCTCTGAAGTGTCCTAACTATTTAACAGAATACACTCAAGATCCAGTGAGCACATGTCCTTGATCCCCAATTACCTGAATAATGTAAAAAAGTAATCAGTGGTCATAACTGAGTTACTTTTTGAGTAAATATAACATCTGCTCACGGGGATATAAGATATGTTTTTGTTCTATTACTCATGTCTCTTAGGGATCTGGTTTTTACCAGTTCTACTAAGGACAGCCAGAGGAAATATTTTTTTTTTTCCTGAATCTCCCTTTTGTTATGTGCTGCATATTTATCTACTTACCATTTCTCATAGATCTGTTTCCTCCAAATTCCATTGATAAGATTTGTCACTCATAATTTGCTCCACAGCTCTTATCATTTTCTATGAAAGATGAGAAGGAAGTCATCTTGGCTTCAAGTTCTCATTATTTTCCCATTCCTTTCTTCTTCTTGCCCCCCAAAATGCATTAGCTATTATATTGTATGATTCTTAAAGGAAATCTGGGGCACATCTGAGATAATACATAGTCAAATTGCTAAATATGATTCACAGGAATCATTGTGGAACTTATCTTACTTTGCTTTCATCTCACAAGTAATAGAGATGCAATGGCAGAGTGGGAAGAGGTTCAGGACCACCACCAACAGATTGAAAGGGCTTCCATATATAACTAGAAAATTGTATAGCAAAACTCAATTTTGCCTACAAATCCAATGAGAGTAATTGGGATTGGAATAATTTTCAATATTTTGAATAGATTAGTTGGCTTGAGTCCAGGCTCACTGCTCTGATTAAGGAAATGGTTATAACAAATGTTTTTATTCCCATGAACCGTTTTTTTGACAGTTTTCTGGCCAGTATGTTAACTTGATAGTTTTATACCATAAGCTGAATGATATAGCTAATGGTAGTCCATTTGAAAGACTATGGGCAGTTTGTTACTAGACATGGTCAAATTTGCTCTCATTGGGCAAAGACATCAGATAATTATAAGGCCATAAATACTAATCATATTTTATGTGGCCTTAGAGTGGTATTAAATCAGGGAGAAAGCATATCAAAAATTTTCTTTGTAGGGCTCCTGGGTGACTCATTCGGGTAAGCATTCAACTCTTGATTTTGGCTCAGGTCATGATGTCACAGTTTATGAGATCGAGTCCTGCATCAGACTCTGCATTGACAGTGTGGAGACTGCTTGGGATTTTGTCTCCTTCCTTCTCTGTTCTTCCCCCACTTGCTCTTTTTATCTTTCTCAAAATAAACTTTAAAAAAAGTTTCCTTGAAAAGTAGTAGTATAGTGAGAAACTTCTAATAAGGCAAAGTTGGCAAAAGGGATCACCATATACACAAGCAAATTGCTTAACTTCCCATGGGACCACTTATAGGGCCGGCCACAAATCTCCCTGCCCCCGTTACGGTCTGAACTTTATATTTTGTTCTCAGAGCAAAAACCTGCTCATTTAACCAATGAAAGTGTATTGAAAATCACATTGACTTTTTGGAAATCAGATGGAATGGGACCTACTGGTGGAATGAATAAGCAGAAAAAGTTGGACTGACAGCACTCAGGCAGACCCATAATAAACAAGGATTAGAATCTGTTCTAACCCAACTGGGATTCTAAGACTTAATCTGCTGGCTAGAAGGCTAAGTTGAAGACTGCCTTGAGCTGTGATCTCAACATATACAGGTTTCACCTGGGAATCTCCAGCTTCTTTCCTGGGGTATTATGTGTGGCTTTGGATTGTACCTCTGTTATGGACGCCAAGTACTAACTTCTCCCACACCCTTCCCTGAAGCATGATGACTTATTCCTTAGGGATGATCACAGGAGAGATTCAATTGTTGAAAGAAACACCATTAATAGATCATGTAGCCCACAGATGATTGCCAAGATCTTTACAAGGGCTACCCTTGGTTAATTGTGAGAGTTTTGTATAGAGATTACTGATTTACTGCTGTGCCCCTATCTTTACAACAGAAGTCATCCAAGTAGAGTTTTACTTCTGACTTTAAATGAAATGATAAATGACACCGCTTTGGCCATGAGAATAGTTAGCTCATAATCAGCTTAGTTTATAAGATTGTCACAGAAGAAAGAACTGTCTTAGACTTCCTCACTATCAAGGCAAGGCAGAATCTCTCCAATTGTTAATATATATTGCTGTACGTAGATTAATGCCTTCAGCCCCATGGTAAGGTCAACAGAAACAGGGAGAAAGGTATCTGGCTTTCTAAGATAAACCCATATGATCTAAAAGGGGATTTGTTCACAAATTTGGTCTGAGATCTCTGAATGCATGATTGAAGTCAATAATGCAGGGTGATCTGCTTTTTGGAGACCTCTTGGTAGTAGACTTAATTAAATGCTTTATTGGACAAACTGAAATGATTTTGTTCCATCTCTGCCATATAAATTAGAGCAGCCAAAAACTGATATACTCCTGGAAAATTCTCCAGAAGCCAAGACAGTATAGCAACAAAAGGGAAGTTTGGGAGAGAAAATTCTACACTGACCTCTCTCATGTCTGCATGTTTTACAAGTAAGGAACCAACAGCTTTCTTGCTCTGCAGAGGCTATTCAAGAACATTTGTAGAGTGAACTGTCTTGAAAGGTAGCATTTCCCTCAGTAATCAGGGGGAACATTCGCTTATAGCCTTGGAGATAGAGATAATGTAACCCTTTGGGGCAAAGGTTAGGGATGCTTACATTCGTAATAAAATATTCTGATTCCCAACAATCAGAGCTCCTCTTCTCTAAAACAAACCCCTTGGCAAGGAAATGTGTCATCTGGCTGTCCTTCTATCACTGTAGGAACTTGGGCTCAGGGAATAAATTGCTGAGAATAATAAACTTCCCTTTGTCTGACCAAGGAGCCTCTTTTCTACTAGCATCCAAGAAATTATGTTTGCAAATATATTTGTTGCAAATAGAGTAAAATTCTAATTCTTTAGAAACATTTACAACTAAAAATTCCAGCAAATGATTCAGAGAAAATCAGCAGCCCTGCTCCCACCACCACACTGCGTGATCTTAACTACCTGGATTAGTAAGACTGGGGGCACCTGGGTGGCTCAGTCGGTTAAGCGTCTGACTTCGGCTCAGGTCATGATCTCATGGTTCATAGGTTCGAACCCCGTGTCAGGCTCGTGCTGACAGCCAGCTCAGAGCCTGGAGCCTGTTTCAAATTCTGTATCTCCCTCTCTCTCTGACCCTCCTCTGCTCATGCTGTCTCTCTCTCTCTCTCTCCCTCAGAAATAAATAAAATATTTAAAAAAAAAAAAAGACTGACTACTTACTACTGACTACAGCTACCATTAAGCTCTCATCTGTAGGCCTTGGGTAAAGAAACTAATGGGATTACTAAGTTTATGGTACATCACAGCCATCGATAGTGTTAGAAATGTGCTCAAACCCTCACCCAGGAAGGACTACTGGTATTGTAAATAGTATGGAACAAAATGCCTTTAAAGGTTAGAATTGCTAACAGGTAGAGGACGTGATCATTTATGGGAACACCACAATGTCAGAGCAGGACCTTTCTAGACAGTTATCTTTATTATCAGGTGGCACTGACAACACAAATTAAAAAGAGAATTCAACTTCTCTATGGAACAGCTGGTTGGCATTAGGCAGAGAAAGGAATAACTCCATGTTATTATCTAAAAAATTGATGAGTAGTGATAATGTATCAGATGAAGTCACTGTCTATAAAAGCGTGTTCTAGATATCTGGAACATGGATATGCTCACAAGCTATTACAATGTAGAATTACTCATCAATGACATCTAGTTTCCACCCAGTCTTGGAGAATGTGTAATTAATGGCTAAAGGTCATTTCTGCTGGGAAGAAATAAGAATCATATTGTAATTTTAACTGAAGTTTAATGTATGAAATAATATTTTAGATCACTCTGCAATATGTATGTATTATAACAAAAGGGTTAATGTTCAATGCTAGAATTAAATGAAAATAAAATTTATATAGACAATGATTCATAGGATGAAAAAGATTTCTGGAAGCTCATTTGAAACTTCTAATTAATATCTACCTATGAGAATTATTGGCCACAAAAAAAAATTAATATAGAAAAGTTGCATAGCTTAGTACAATTTTACAAATGTTCAAACAATTTTGGATAATGAAAACAAAGTAATTGAACTTGAAATAAACTGTTAAAAGACCTCAGAAATACTATAGCTGCCATCAACATTCTTAGTAGCAGTAATTCATGATGCCCATTTATACTTCAAATCCAGATGGTCATTGGGATGTTAAAAGGCTTATTCTTTTTGCTGACAAAAACTGAGGACTGATGGATGTGGGGGGTAGGGGGGATGGGCATGGAGGAGGGCACTAGTGGGGATGAGCACTGGGTGTTATGTGGAAACTAATTAGACAATAAACTATTTGTAAAAAAAAAAATTAAATAAAATGAAGGATCATTAAAAAAAAAGAGGCTTATTCTTTTGAATGCAAAATTGCAGAGACTGGGTTTGTTTTTGTTTTTGTTTTTTGTTTTTTTGATGTAGCAACTCATTTTATTTTATTTATTTATTTATTTATTTATTTATTTTTTNGCTGGGTTGTTTCCTTTGCTTTAAAGGAAAAAGAAAGCTTTGTAGAAGCTTTTAATCTTGATGAGGTCCCAATCGTTTATTTTTGCTCTTGATTCCCTTGCTTTTGGGGATGTGTCAAGTAAGAAGTTGCTGCGGTGGAGGTCAAGGAGGTTGTTTCCTTCATTCTCCTCTAGGGTGTTGAAAGTTTCCTGTCTCACGTTCAGGTCCTTTATCCATTTGAGTTTATTTTTGTGTATGGTGTGAGAAAATGATCTAGTTTCATTCTTCTGCAGAGACTATTTTAAGACAAATCATAAAAAGATAAATGAGATGTGTATGTCAAGGATAGATTGGCAGAAGTCAGAGGGTGTACTGAGAAGAAAAGAATTACTCAGAGATCTACAATTTATTCTGGTCAAATATCTTTGAAAATATGCTAGTGAGGGGAGCCTGGATGGCTCAGACCTCCCGCAGGTCATGATCTCAAGGTTCCGTTTGTGAGTTCACGTCTGGGAAGGACTCTGTTGTCGGTGCAGGGCTTAATTGGATCAATCTCCTTCTCTTTCTGGCCCTACCCAACTTTGACATGTGTGCGCTCTCTCTCTCAGAATAAATAAACTTTAAAAATATGCTAATGACAAATATTTAACAAATTCATTGATGGTGTTTATTAGCAGAATGTGTCTGGTTTGGCTAGGACTGTTAACGAATTACATGCAAACCTATAATCAATCCATTGTTGGAGTTGGTGCATAACTCCCTGGAATATGTCACAGAAGCTATTGACATATAAGCTGAATATGTCCCATTACGAAAATAATTACTTATTATGTAATTGATGATGACATATATCACTTAAAAAACTCATATAATATGTCTGGAACTCAGTATTTCCTAATGAGGTAGTTTAAAAATGGGAAACTAGGTCTATAGTCTAGACATATTGCTGCTTCACCTGGTGCCTCATGACTACTTCTGTCTTTGAAATTATAATTAAAATGTGATATTGTGGAACATCTCAGATTTTTGTATGTGATTTGATGATCCGAAATGTCATATCATCTCAGTGTATAATCTATTGAAAGGTAGTATACACTCTACCTGAATGGTATAAGCTTTAAATGGGGAATTTTTCTTTTGTTGGGTAAATCAATAACCTAATTTATTCTTGAAAACCTATTTTATTATAATATACTAAAAAATGACTCCTACTTGTAAGTTAATAAGTCTGACTTTTTAAAGAAAGAGAAGGGATACTTTTTCCTATGCCAACAGTTTTAAAATGGATGCCTTCCATTTTCTTATCGTTAAACAGAAAATTGGCACTTGATAAAGAAGTTGTATTTACTTTTCTTGAAAGAATTTCTATTTGGATTTCACTGAATTACTGGAAGCAGCACAGCATTTTCAAGTGTAAAAATAAAACATTAAAATCCTCTTCTTTATGTGTTTAACCTGCCAGCTATAGAATTTGGTTCTTTGTTTGATCTGATTGTTAACTACTGTTTATCCATGAAAGTTGATTAACCTAATTTTTCTTTTCTTGGGAATCACTTGTTTTAGATTAGACAATCCAAATGCAACCACCAAGTCACTAAGAATATTGAACACACTGTGATTGGCACAAGCTCCTTCCAGATCCTTGTGTTGTGATTCAGTCATTGAAGAAAAAAGGGAGAAGGAAGAGTAGAAAAAAAAAGATGAAGAAAACCAAGAAGCTAAAAGGCACACAATCTCTAGTTTTCGTATATATCCTGCAAACTAGAATCGTGAAGTTTTATCTTACATCCTCTTTTTATATGTGATTCCTGGGATACCTGAGCCTTAGAGCACATTTCAGGAGGTTGGGTTATTTTTCCCTAGACTCTGAATTCCGAGCCAAAACAATTTCATATTGCATAAAACTGCCACCTAGGGCTCCAGCCTCTTCCTTTCGTGTCCTTTTCCCAGCCAGCGGCTCACATTTTCTGCTTCGCTCCTCTCTCCAGATACCTTGGCTGTCATTATTGATTCATGCTTTAGATTCAGAGTATGGTACCCCCCCCCCATTCTCTAACAAGATTGTGTTTCTCTCAGTGAACTGGAGCCTAACTGTAAGATGGAGCCTTAGAGTAAAATTATTATTAATTTTGTCCAAGCCTAGGGACAAGGAAGGAAAAATGGAAGATTCAAATATTTCTTCCCATTTGCACATATTCAGTTTCTTGACCAAAGAAAAACAAGTTTTTGTTTTGCTTTGTTTTGGTGTGGAAGTGTTTTGTTTTATTTTTTGTTTTATTTATTTATTTGTTTGGTTTGGTTTGGATTTTTGGCGTGAAAAGCTATCATAAATAAATAATCATGAGGAAAATATGCTAGCTAAAACACCAGATTATATGCTCATTTCTTGGAACAAGTAAGGAACAGAAAAAGCTGTAAAACAGAACTTCTGAATCTCCCTTATCAGCTTCTAGCCACAGAAACAATTATACCATTTAATATAATGATTTCCTATGATTTTGTCTATCTGAAGAGCCTTCCTGGAAGTACCTGCAATTTTCCTAGAGCCTCGTGATTAGGCTCGCCTGGGTCTTTACCGTATTGTATTACTCTGGATCACATGATGTGTGGAACACTCATCCCCCATCTTCACTGTGTTGTGTGTTCCTTGACATCAGTGAGTCTTTTACCTCATAGAGGATCAACATTTGTGGTTTGATTAAATAATTAAAACTCTTTTGAGTGCTTAACAAGTAGTTAATATTTAAGTAAATTCTATCCCCAATGTGGGGCTCAAACTTCTAACCCCAAGATAAAAGCATCACAACTGAGACAGCCAGGCACCCCTCCTTTCATAAATATTATCCTAGGGGGAAACCCAGCTGCCACAAGACATCTTAGAGGTTGGTTGGGATCCCAAGAATTTAGGCCTATGAGTAAATTAATAAATCAGGTCTTGGTAAATTAGTACGAAGGCAGGGGTTTGTGAACAAATCTTACATACCATAGTTCCTTCTTAGCCATGGTTTTGTTTTTCCACTAAATCAGCTGCCCGCAGGCAACTGCAATCTAGAAGCAGATAATCCTCCTTATGATGAACCATCAGAAGGTCAATAGTAACCTAACGCCAGGTCACAATGCCTATGTCATTCACCTCACTTCATCTCATTATGTAGCCATTTCATCATCTCACATCTTTACCAGAAGAAGGGTGAATAAAATACAATAGAGAGACAGGCCCCATAATTTTTATCATAATATATTATTATGATTGTCCTATTTTATTACCTATTGTTCCTAATATTTTACTGTGCTTACCTTATAAATTAAACTTTATCATAGGTATGTATATGTAGGAAAAAAAGCATAATATATACAGTATTCAGACATCCAATGATGGTCTGGAAAAGATCTGCTGCAAATAATGAGTCTCTATTGACCTATTATGTGTCCAACGCTTCATATAAGCTCACTGAAGTAATTTAGCTTTATAAAGTAGTCGTTTTATTATTAGCAATGAATGAATTCACTCACAGAGAGTTAAGCTTAAAATTGCATTTTAAGTCTTTAAATTGCCTCCTAGTATATCCAGTTGTGATTGGAAATAAAGTTGGAGAATAAATTCACTAATAGAAATGTATATTGAGCAGTTAAGTATCTTTAAGGAAAATTATTACGATCAATGAAACAGGACTTCAACATGATTAAAATTGTGGGTTAAATTGTAAAGATTTTATTGGCAAAAATACTGAAGTAAAACCATAATCTGCACCATTATTTAAAAAATGAACAAAAATCCAAGTGCTATCCATCTATAAACAAAGAAAGAAACACTTTGCTTCTTTTGGGTTGTGTCAGTGACCCCAAGTGCTCCAATGAAATAGTTCATGAGTCCTGAGTGAATAACCTGGGACTTCATCACGCCATACTCCCATGGAGCTCTTCTTATATTTCTTTAGATACATTTTTGAAGACATGTATTTTTATTCTTAATTTATTAATACTTTAACATGGATATAGCTGGTCATTTACAACAACTCCTGTAGTAGGATCATTACTCCTGCAATTTCTAAAACTCAGGCAAGTGGCAAGAGAGAAGTTAATACGTTACATTGTGTCCTTACGCCTCCCTCACATCTATGTGTCTGTTTGCATTCTTAATACTAAATGCCCCGCATCGCCATTGACAAGTGTTTAAATATAAACAACAGTCACTGCAAACCATATATTCACTGTCTTCCACATTTTGTCAGTTCAAACAATTTCCTCAGCACGAGAGCCATGAAATAAGCCACTAAAATGTGCAGCTCTTCTTTAAAAAAAAAAAAAAAAAAAACCAACTATGGTTAAAAGTAATTTCAGGTTTTAAATTATATTAAAATTAGATGTAAGGAGGTATATAAATTTATGAGGCCCAGTTAGCTTTATGCAAATTTAAAGTATTGTAGGCACAGAATTAAATCTATGTTGGACACAGATGAGTTAATTTTCTTTATCCTCACTCCAGAATGATACTAAAATAAGAGGATTTTCAAAAAAAATCCATAAAACACAGTAACTATGCCATCCATTAATTCTTTCTAATATATTTTTTATATGTAATTCAGAAAGAAAGAAAATTATCCCACAAAAAGGATTGAAAATGTGTGGTCTGTGACCAAAAACGTTCTATGAGTGCGTGGATAAATCAAAACACATGTTGAAACTGTAAAAGTGAAATGTCCCCATTATTGGTAACTATAAGATGAAATCAAAAGAATGGACAATAATATATGTTAGAGACAGGAGAGGGAAATTCTTAGATATAGTATTGTGAGGATATTTATTTGTTTGCAAAGAGGGTGGATAAATGTATTCATTTTAAACCTTTAGTGAAATAGGTATGATAATTTCAATAATAGCCACTTAAAGCGTAAAAATAGAAGATATTAAGAAAATCATGTAATGAACATGAAATCTGCATAAGAAAAATAACAATAAAATAACATGGAACTTAAAAAACTATGGGAGAAATAAATCCTAGTATGTAATATTTCCATATTAATAAAAATGCAAAATTACTTCATACTGAATAATAATGCAAATAATCCTGATGTAGATTATGGGATGCCACCCAAATGGTACTTAGAAGAATATTTATACTTTTAAAAGCTTCTATAAGAAAATTTTATTTGCAGTTAAGTGATTACATTTGAAAAACAAACAGGCTAAAATAGAAATGAAATAGAAACCTGATTTAAATAGCAAGAAAAAGACTAAACATAAAGAAAGAAGGAAATTGTAAGTAAATTTGTAATTTGTAATTATTGAAAATAACTGAAGTGGAAAACAGATACATAATGGAGGTGATCAACAAGCCAAAATTTTGAGACAAAATGAGGCACTAGTGATTGTGAACAGCAATTTTATAATGTCATTGTCACATTATTTTTTGCTGATATTCCTTTGGACTCATATTTGTCAATAACATTTCATGTTCCTTCATCACCACGCTGTGATAGATATGTAGTCCATCATTTGTAATACTCTTCTCTTTGACCTTCTGAGTTGAAGTAGTGAAAACAGTATCATTTTCTGCACACATACCAAAATTCAGTATATTTCCTTAAAGGAAGAGATCTGAGATGGAGTTGAATCCAGAAACCATCCACTTTGGTTACGAGAGGTAAAGACCAAACTATTTTATCAGGCGTTAGGATGTAAGTGGTCTAAATCTAAGCTGATAATTGAGATATTGGGTTTTGCTTTCTAAAAAGAGACAGATTACAGAATAAACTGGGGGAAAATGTGAGGGAAAAAGAAAGGGCAAGTATATTTACTGCATTGCCGGTAGCTGAGACCACAGTACGGTTAGTTCTGACTCCTAAGTTTTTAGCATGATGTCAACCCAGTAATTCACAGTATGAAGATTCTGAAGCAAATATAGCCAACATTGGAGACCTTGCTTTTCCATATGAAATACCATTAGAGAATAGGAACCTGGTTTTGATTTTTGGTATGTTTTGACTTGGTCTCACATTAATGACTCAGATTTAGAAGGCTTCTCTTTTTAAGATTTCCAAAAAAGAATGCTTGACAAGTTAGACAGCAAGCATGTATCTCATTAGCTTCTGGCAAATGTCAGATTTATTTACACCTTCAGAGAGTTAATGATGCATTTCTGGATGATTTCTTATAAGTAACTATTTTCTATCTAATTTTAGAACACCTTGAAAGTTCTGTTATTTGTGACTTGTGAAAATTCAATCTTCTAATAGTTTCGGAAAACAAATACTCTCCATGAATGTGTAGAAAGTAATATATGAATATATCTGTTTGTGAGCACATGGAGAGTAATGTATAGTATTACTCGATCTACCCTACTCTATATACAAGAGTATATAAAGAATATACTTTATATACTTTTTACCATATAATCAATCTAGAGTATAATCTATACTTCCTATTTTATGTATATACCCTGTGCTGTATACACTATTACATGTATATAATATTTTTCTGACAGTTGGAGGAAATATCCATGTAAGACCTCATATGACAATGTAAGCCTGCCTCTTCTTAGAACTGTGATTAATATCATACTTCTTAAGCATGTGAGAAACTGTGTTACAAAAAGACAATGTTGTAAGTTACTCTTTTCCACACAATCCATCTGTCTCTTCTTCAATCTAATTAAAGAAAAATAAGCAGACTTTTTTTTTACCATTACAATTCTGTTTAGCCATTGCCTTTAAAAGAATAGCAATCAACCCATATTTTCTAAGTGGTTTTAATAGGATAAAGACTAAACTGCTGGAAAACAAACAAGCAAACAAAGGACCATGCCTTAAGTTTGACTTTTGCACATGGAACAATTTAAAAGTCCAAACAGCCTATGCAGGTGAGGCTTTGCTCTGTGGTTTTTCTTCTATGGATTCATTTTCTGCTCATGTAATTCTCCACCATCCTCACAGATGTTGCCTTCCTCGGCATGGTTCACGATGAACTTCTGCCACATCAACATTTCAGTCCCTAGGCAGGAGAGAGAGAGGAGGAACAGGGTAAGACTTTTTAAATACTTCTTATTTCAGTTAATACTTTATTGATGAGAATGTGTGTACAGAAGCAAATATAGATGTAAATGTGGGAATGAGAAAGGTAGGTCACAGCTGTGCAGCCATGTGCCCAGAAAGAAGGGAATGGAAGGGGGGGAGGGGAGGAGACAGCTATCAGATTGCCAGAGTCCTTCCAGTGGCCACCACATATCTGAGCACACACTTTTTCTAACAAATTGAACTCATTCTCTAACTGAAGGACAAAACCCAACGTCCTATCCTATGGCCACATTCAGCTCCAAGCCCGTAATCTGTGCCAAAAGGACAACCCTATCCATTATGTCCGGTTGTGGCTTCTAATACCTGGCAACTTACAAACTAATAGAAAAATTATCTGCCCTCCAAATCATCCTCACCTTCTACACACACATTTGCCCCAGTATTTCTGGGGACAGAACCATGATTACAAATGGAGGCTTACCTAACATGTACCTAAATATTTAAAAATTATAAATCAAGAGAATGGACTCTTAAATAACTTTCATCCATCCACTTTGAGAAGTTCAGAATTCTCAGGCTTATTTTCCCATCTCTGAATGTGGCAACACAGAGATAAATGCCCCCACCTCCTTTTTTGCCCTTCCTTCTTTTCACACCCTTCCTTTGTGGTCAATTGTGTGACACCTCAGCCTGCAAGTCCAATGTGCCCTCAAAGCTCCTCTGAGGAGCTGCCCATTAACCAGTTCATGGGCTTATGCTAAGGCCAGCAGTGGAGCAGACAACTCTCGGGAAGATGATATGAATAAAAAGCCTGTGAAAAACCTGGAGGTCAATGTGGACCTGTTTAGACAGGGCCTACTGGAGTCTCAGGTATTGGGAGCATGGCGCAGAAGTGGAACGTGGGCTCCAGCTGAGCATCAANGTGAGACAAGAACAAACAAATGCTACTGAACAAAAGAGCCCATATAGAAAATAGAATGAGAAACATGTCCATCAGTCTGTGATGATGCTGGAATTCTGGGCAGAAATGATAAAGGCTGTTTTTGTTGAATGTTGTATAAGTTCATTGGTGAGATTCATTCGGATCTGTGAGAAGAGCCATCTTGACTTCAGTTGTCCTTGGCATTTGACTCTGATTTCTGGTAGTTCCATAACCTTCTTCTTCCATAAACTTCTGTGGCCAGATGTGAAGAAATTTGATGTTCTCCTTGGAGATGCAGTTTCGTAAACCATTTCTAGCACTTGCAATTCTAGGAGGCTAAAAAGTGTTTTAGAGAGAAACAATCAGATTTTTATAGGCCAGACTTACAATTTCTTTGTAATTATTCTCTCAAAAGTTATTAGACTTCTCATCTATTTATTTCCCCTCACTACAGTATTTGAGGAACAAAGCCTGATGTAGGATTTCATTTTGTGTGACCATTTCTCTCTAACTTTGAGAAATGAAGGTAACTTGAAGAGCTTGTGATACAATAGGCCAGGGTAAAAGGCAACACTCATTCTTTTATAATTACCCCAAGCTTAGGTAATCCTTCTTGGCTGAAAAATCATAAATGAGGTCTTGATGAATGTTCTGAATAACATTTTTATTTTCCTGGTTTTGAGGGATACAAAATGAGGTAGATTTTTCAACTCTGCAAAACCTTGTATTTTTGGCCTTTCTTCTTCTTTTGAAAGTAAGTAAAATCTTGTTAGAGGTGATTTTTTTTATTGTAGTAATTTGCATAAAGTAGCAAGAATCAGGCACTATACATTTACATTATGGCTCTTTACAACCATTCCCCCAGAGGTTGGGGATCAAAGAGGTGTAATAGCCACATTTTCTGCTTTACAAGTCATCCAGGATGATGAGTTAACCAGTTATGACAGCATAATGAGGGTCACTACCTTTTCAATCTATCTGGGTCCAGCTTGCCGAGCCACCAATGCAATGCCATGTATTTCAGGTTTTGGTTACACAGAAACCTACTTGGAATTGTAATGTCTGTTTTATTTTAACTGAAGTTTAGGCAATAGCAAGAAGCACTCAAATATAAGAACATAAGTATAAGAACGACAATCTCTAGTCTCGCCAGCAGCTACTTACAACCATGTGCCTAGGAAGACTGAGCAAGTGTATTTTG
Source organism: Crocuta crocuta (assembly GCF_008692635.1). Lineage (NCBI taxonomy): Eukaryota > Metazoa > Chordata > Mammalia > Carnivora > Hyaenidae > Crocuta > Crocuta crocuta. Next base: position 3,875,536 of record NW_027530619.1, read on the forward strand.
GAATAACTGGCATAGTATTTTAACTTTAAAAATGGAAACGCCTTTATCACTGCAAAAAGTACTCTACAAAGGTCAGTAATGTCACTTAATGATTAAAATCAATAATTACCTTTTGCCCAAATCCCCTTTCCCTGAACTAATTTCCTACTCTTTAATTCCTCTTTCTTATAACAGGACTGCATTGGACAATAGCCCTCATATCTTGAGCATCTGTTCTCTTTTAGTTCATCATAGATTCAACTCTTTTAATTTTCCTCTCTTTTTTATAGTTTTTGCCCTCCTTTTTGCAAGCTTGAGATTGCTTTTTGCTTAATTCTCTTACTGTATGTTCTATAGTCAATCTTTAATATTTATCTCTATGGCCTATATTTAGTTTTAAATCTCTACTCCCCGTTTCAGATTGTCTACAAGATATTTCTACATAAGATCCCCATTTTCTCAGTTCAATTTTCCACTTTTCCTCCAGTATCAATTAACGAACACTATCTACTCTTTCTCGTCCAGACTCTGTATCATTTCTCATGCTATCTCCTTCTTCATTTTGCATAAAATCTTTGTGTTACTATTTCTTTTTATCAACATCAAACATTCCATGTTTATGTCAAATGCCCATAATAAAATGTCCATAGAAACTCAGTCACATATGAAAATTCCATAATTTCAGCTTGCATACAACTCTATATCTTCTTATGGGACTTATCCATTAACCAAAGTTCTTGTCCTTACTCTCCTCTTCAGAGGTCATCCTCGCATAACTTGTAATGCAGAATACTAGGATTTGTCTGACATCATTCCAGACACCCACTATTTTGCAACTCATGCCCCTCTTCCTTGTTTCTATGTCTATGGTGAGCAAGCCTGCTCAGAGCAAATGCTTTCTGAGTGTTCTCAAAGTGATGCAGGTGTCTCTGAGAAGACGCCAGTGGAGACACCGAGGTGGTCAGTTCACTTTCCCATCTATCCCTGCAATCTTAATGTGCACAACAGCAATGTGTAAGTTTTCATCTGTCCAAATTGTGCAGTGGCTTCATCTGGGAAAATTAAGTTATAAGAGAAAGAATTTAGAATTGTCCTAAATTACATGTATAGATCATAAAAATGCATACAAATAGACTGAACCATTAAATAGATTCCTGGTGCTGTCACACCCCAGTTTCAAGACTTGCGTTCCTTTCCTTGGGTTCCCTCTCTTATGTCCAGTTTGTGCATTCTCTCTCAGGTGATGAGTCATTATTGGTTTGATTTTGTCTCTTTATTAGCCTTTTTTGTTTAATTCAATGACTACATTTTTGTTTAAAGACTTTTTCATTTTACAGAGTTTTTGGCATTTGTGCTTTTTTATGTGATACTTTTTCTCGCAGTTTGTAGTACACTTTTCACTTTAAACATTTTATTTTCTCAACATATTGATTTATTTTTTTAGGGAGAGAGTGAGTGGGGAAGAAGAGCAGAGGGAGAGAGAGAGAGAGAGAGAGAGAGAGAATCCTAAGCAGGCTCCATGCCCAGCATGGAGCCCAATTCAGGGCTAGCTTCCATGACCCTAGGATCATGACCTGAGCTGAAATCAAGAGTTGGATGCTCAATCAAGTCACCCAGATGCCACTCACTTTGAACATTTTAAATATGCTTATTTTAAAATTTCTTTCATATTCTTTATTATCTCTAGTTCTTTGTAAATTATTTATTGTTTATTATTGTTTTCTGTTTCATCTGAGAGCCCTGGAATGAAAAGCCAAAGCCTTCCTATAAAATATTTTATTTATATATTGCAATCTAGATAGTTTGTCTACATTCTGACCACTTTTTAAAATTAATTTTTGATCTTGGGTGCCAGGGTGGCTCAGTCGAGTAAGTGACCAACTCTTGATTTTAGCTCAGGCCATGATTTCACAGTTCGTGGGTTCGAGTCCTGTGTCTGGTTCTGTGCTGGCAGTGTGGAGCCTACTTGGGATTCTCTCTCTTCCTCTGTTTCTGCCTTTCCCCTCTTCTCTCTCTCTGTCTCAAAAAATAAATAAATAAATTTTTAAAAATTTAAAAATAAGGGGTGCCTGGGTGGCTTAGTCAGTTGGGTGGCCGACCTCAGCTCAGGTCATGATCTCATAGTTTGTAAGTTCAAGCCCCATATCAGTCTCTGTGGTGACAGCTCAAGAGCCTGAAGCCTGCTTCAGATTCTGTGTCTCCCTCTCTCTCTGCCCCCTCACCCACTCTGTCTCTCTCTCAAAAAAAAAATAAACATTTTTTAAAAGTTCAAAAATAAGATTACTTTTTTATCTAGTGTTGTAAATTCATTCTTGATTAATAAGCATCTTGTTTCCTCACTTCATAGCTGAGCCACTGGGATAAATATTTATAGTCTCATGTCAAAGATAAGCCAGCATTTCCTCAATGTTGATCTAATGCAAGATGCTCAATTTCATCTCCCTGTGAGATGTGCTGAATGTGAAGGTCCAGGACATGACCAATTTTCTGACTGGACTTATGTGCATATCAGCTTTTGATACCCCCTGATATGTTGGCCTTAATTCCCACTCACGGTTCTACTTCATCTGTTTTTCTCCTTGTAACTGAATTGATTGCTTTCTTCTTTTGATTAATTACATATTCTTAAAACAGTAACTAGAATTTTTTAAAAATTTACTTATTTATTTTAAGAGAGAGAAAAGAAGTGAGAGAGAGAGAGAGTGGTAGAGACAGGGAGAGAGAATCCCAAGCAGGTTTCGCATTGACAATGCAAAGCCAGACATGGGACTTGAACTCAAAAACCATGAGACCATGACCTGAGCCAAAACCAAGAGTTAGATGCTTAACCTACTGAAGTAACCAGGCTCCCCGAATATTTATATGTTTTAATACAAGGAACTATTCTCATTAGTTCAGTCCACTACCTTCACAAGAATGTCCTCCTTTCCAACTGAGTGCATTGTTTTTCAAACATACAGCCATTAATCTTGATTCTTTAAGAAGAATTAGAACTCTTACCCACATAGTTTTATTTTACGTCAGGCTCTAGGTCCTTGCCTTCGTTAGCATATTTCAGCAAATCTGAAATAGACACTCAAGATAGCATCTTATGAGCTCTAATAGCTCTAGGCTGGACTTGGTACTTTAAGATACATGCAAAACGTTAGGAGGGCATTCCAAGTCCCATCTCTTGAAAGATTTCTCTGTCAGCATGATAGCTCAAGTGCTTCCTGACATTTTTCCAGATTAGATAACAACTAAGACAAAAGTCATATACACAGTCTCAGAGCAGAAATACTCAGTCTCAGATTCACTGTCATATAAAATCACAATGACAGAAATATTTTCCTGTCTGTCCAAAGTTCCTGCAATGGGCACATGCTGTAAGTTTAAAATCATTAAAATGACAAAGATCTGTTCTTTCTTTATTAATGTTTTCATGCTATGTCTCTGCATAGGCGTCCTGAATTTTTTTTTTTTTAACCCACCAATTGGTTAACAAAAACTTGAGATTTTCAAGTTAACCACTTACTTCATTCTGGATCAAACCGAAATCTAGAAATGTAGAAATCAACATTTTTATTAATTCTGATCTTGTGGGTAAATTTGGGGATTTTGTCTTAACCAAGCTACTAGATTATAAGTTTTCAAGTATAAAGAGAAGTTTTCTGACACTATGTCTTCTGGATGTTTAAATTTTTTTAAATCAGTTAATTAAATTTTAATTATAGTAATGTTAGTTTACAGCCACATGAACTCCATCAGGCTGAGAATTCAAGCCCACAAAATGTCTTTTGGTGTGAAAAGTTCAGAGACTTTCATTAGGAAACCTGTCTATTTATCTATATATTCTCACTGTCTATTTATCTATATATTACATAGTTGGTCTAAGAATAATTACTTTTCCCTACAAAAGTCTAAAAACTTAGTAGTAGTACATAGTATCATATTTGCATTATTTCTTTACTGAGAAATAAAAAAATAATTACATAAAGAATTGGTGTCAGATGTTCTTTTTAAGAACCCATGCATATAGTTGAAGAAAAAAATTCCATTGTCTTAAAAAGAACACTCTTGAAATTTTTATGCCTTACATTAGTTTTGATATAAATTCATGAAAATCAATCATACATAGAGAAATAGTCATCATTCTTTACTTCAGTAAAAATGTAATATCTAAATGGAATAAACAGCTAATAGGCAGAGAAACTATATAGATATTTTTCCAAAGAAAACATACAAATGGCTGACAGGGTTGAGGGAAATTGGTGAAGATGTTCAAGAGATAAAAACTTGCAGTTGTAAGATAAATAAATTCTGAGGTGAGGCACCTGGGTGGCTCAGTCTGTTAAGCGTCTGACTTTGGCTCTGGTCATGATCTCAAGGTTGGTGGGTTTGAACCCCACGTTGAACTCTGTGCTGACAGCTGGGAGCCTGGAGTCTGCTTCGGATTCTGTGTCTCCTCTCTCTGACCCTCCCCTACTTGCTTTCTCCATCTCTTTCTCAAAAATAAATAAACATTAAAAAAAGTAAGATAAATTCTTGGAAAGTAATGTACAACATGGTGACTGCAGTTAAAATTGCATTGTATATTTCAAAGTTGCTAAAAGACTAGATCTTAAAACTTCTCAAAACAGGAAGAAAAATAGCTATATGAGGTTAATTAAACCTTTTATGGTAATCATTTCACATTATATACATATATCAGATTATTATGTTTGTACACATTGGATTACTACAACATCATTTGTCAGTTGTATCTCAGTAAAACTTTGGAGAAAAGCATAAATACTTAACATTAGTAATCTCTAAAATCCCAAATTGGTAATATTAAGTTTGATTGGTTAAGAGAGTATGTGCCAAATATTTCCATTGTAAATTTAAGTTTTTGTTCCTTTTGTCATTATTAATTTGTAATATAATAAATTCAGACTTTTTGAATACCCCAACATTTATTGTCTAGTGGTTTCTCACTAACTTATGGTTTTTGCATGAGTCAGTTATTACCATAATGATCATTAAATGGTGATTTTCTATTTCTATTATTTCTTCTAAATGTTTAATTAGTATTCTTTTTTTTAAATGTTTTATTTATTTCTGAGAGAGAGAGAAGCAGCGTGAGCAGCGGAGGGTCAGAGAGAGAGAGAGAGAGAGAGAGACCCAGAATTAGAAGCAGGCTCCAGGTTCTGAGCTAGCTGTCAGCACAGAGCCCAACGCGGGGCTTGAACCCAAGAACCATGAGATCATGACCTGAGCCGAAGTCGGCCACGTAACCAACTGAGCCACCCAGGTGCCCCTAATTCGTATTCTTATATAAATAAGACACTACCCCCCTTTAATATTTTTAATATTAAGTCAAAATTGTGCTAGGTGATTAAATGTACTGTAACATAATTATATGTTCATTTACTTAAAGGAGTTTTGAATTGTCTACAAAAGTGTTCTGTTTTAGTAAGTATACTTAGTCCATCATTTTACCATGTTCCTCCTAGATGGGATCTCTTTGTATGAAGAATATTTAGCAGCTACTTGAATATTTGTAAATCAGAAAGTTTGAGCCACCATGGAAATTCCATGAAATTTTACATTAGTGCAAATATAAATCTGCAAATATCTAGGAAGTCATTAGCATGAGCGTATACTTTTTTAAATAATAATTTGGAAGAACATTGAAATGGTAATTGGTGGAACTTCCTGTTATTGAGTGAAATAAATCCTTCAGCTGTATTGAAATGAAAAAGTGATATCAGATATAATTTATTGAACTTGAACAATTACTATCTGACACAGAGCCAATACCTCAGAGATACTGCAGGGTCATTTCCAGACCACTCCAATTAAAGCATACATTACAATAATGCAAGTCAAAGGAATTTTTTGGTTTCCCAGTACATATGAAAGTTATGTTTACACTATACTGTAGTCTGTTCTATGTGTAATAGCATTATGTCTAAAAATGTACCCCCCTTACTTAAACAATATGTTATTGCTGAAAAATGCTAACTATCATCCAAACTTTCAGTGAGTTCTAATCACTGATCACAAATCATCATAACAAATATAACAATAATGAAAACGTTTAAAGTATTATGAGAATTACCAAAATGTGACACAATGACATAAATCAAGCAAACGTTAGAAAACTGGTGCTAATAGACTTGCTTGATGCAGAATTTCCACAGACCTTCAACTTGTAAAACAGGCAGTATCTGTAAAGCGCTCTAAAGGAGGTATGCCCAAAGAGATGAAACAGAAGAGGCACACATGTTGGGGAAGCAGTAGCCTTCAAGAATTAGACTCATTTTCCTTGGGCTCAACTAAATGCAACAAAGGATGTTTAGTTATTTCCTTACACATTCCCGTTCCAATTAATTTTTGAGCTGCATGCATGTTCCTTCTCTCACAATGTGCACTATACTACGTTTGTAGAGAGGCTCTCCAAGAGACATGAAGACTGTCCTAGAAACACTGCATATCCAATAAATGCTAGGTAGCCTAGCAGCCTGCCTTGTGAATGACCTTTGTGTTCTCTTGGGCCACTTCCACGTTATTACCAGAGACGTCACAAAGTACTAGCCTAGATCACTTTGAGTTTGGTTGAGGACTACTACAGAGCTTTTTTTTTTTTATGTTTTTTATTTATTTCTGAGAGAGAGAGACAGTGTGAGCAGGGGAGGGGCAGAGAGAGAGAAAGGGAGACACAGAATCAGAACCAGTTCCAGGTTCTGAACTGTCAGCACAGAGCCCGATGCGGGGCTCGAACCCACGAACCGTGTGATCATGACCTGAGCTGAAGTCGGACGCTTATCCGACTGAGCCACCCAGGGGCCCCTACAGAGCTTTATAATATCTTTAAAGTTACATCAATAAAGGTAATGTTTGATACAGGTTATAAAGATACCCTTTTATCAGGAAAGGAACTTTTAACTTATGATTTGCAAAGCGCTTTGTTTCTGTTTTATTTTTATTCATGAATGGGTGCTGAATTTTTATCAAATATTTTAATGCAATAACTGAGATTAATTTATCATTTTTTAAATGTACAAACACACTGTGATACTTCCTGACACTGAGTTCTATTTCATTGCTGGAACCAAACTTAAATGTGATATATTTTGTATACATACATTGCAGGTTTCCATTTGGTAAGAGCGTACTCACACTTTCTGCATTAATGTTCATAAATGAGTTTGCTCTAAAATTTTATTTTCTTGTAATATTCTTGTCTGGTTTTATAGTTGAGGTTATACAGGTCTAATAAAATGTGCTGGGGAATCCTTCCTCTTTTTCTATTCTCTGAACAGCTTTTGTAAGATGAGGATTGTTTGTTTCTTCAAAGTCTTGTTAAAAAATTTCCAAAACTATTGGCTGTCATGTTTTTTTCCTAAAACTTTTTGTAGGAAGAATTTTTGGCCACTGATTCATATTTTATACGAAGAGTTATGTATTTCATTTGTATTACTTGAGGATATATTTCCTAAAATATGCATATTACTCTTTTTCTAATATATTGTCCTTAATGTTTTTATTGTCTTAAAAGTTTTAGACATCTACTACTAACTTAATTGTTCTATTTTCTAAAGTCAATTTGCCTTCTTTGTGCTTTTTCTTTTTTCCTAGTTTGCCTTGATAAATCATCCTGCAAGTTTACTCTTCTAAAGAATCAACTTTTGACATTATTATCTCTACAGTCCCCTCCCCGTGAGATGTAACATGTCTGTTTAACTAATGTCTGATTCTTCTTCTTTTTTTTTTTTACAAATAGTTTATTGTCAAATTAGTTTCCACATAACACTCAGTGCTCATCCCCAAAGTGCCCTCCTCCATGCCCATCCCCCCTCCCCCCCACATCCATCAGTCCTCAGTTTTTGTCAGCATTCAAGAGTCTCTCATGGTTTGCCTCTCTCCTTTTCCCCCACCATTTCCGCCCTTCTTCTCCCCCTTGTTCCTCCGTCAAGTTCCTCCTAATCCTCCTATACGTGCAAACATATGATATTTGTCCTTCTCTGCCTGACTTATTTCGCTCAGCATAACACCCTCAAGGTCCATCCATGTTGCTACACATGGCCAGATTTCATTGTTTCTCATTGCCATGTAGTATTCCATGGTATAGATAAACCACATCTTCTTGATCCATTCTTGTTCTTTTCTTTCTCCTACTTTCCTTTTTATTCTGTATATGTTTCCTATATTTTGAATTGATACTATATTCATGTACTAGTACCAACAACATAATAATTCATTTCATGAATATTTGATATAATAACCAAGTGCAGGCCTTATTTGACATGTGATGATACAGTGTTTTTGAAAAAAGCAAAAAACACTAAAACATTAAACATACGAGTGCTATTTTAGTCAGTGTTGTAGTGAATTATAAATCAGTGTTATAAAGGAGAAAATAATTAGTGGAGAGGAAAGATGCATAGGATACTTTGTTTAGGCAGAAAGGTCAAGGAATTCTTTGAAGAGATGTAGTTAGTTCGCTGGTTGTCATAAGGATTGAAAGGAAGAGGCAGGTCCTCTAGGCACCGGAAACAGTAGAGCCATCATGAGCCAGAAGATGAGATTCGAATCTACAGCAGAGTTAATGTAGGAGAAAGTGGCTCCAAAAGAAGATGGAGAAATAGGCAGAAGATAGATTTTGTAGGACAAGGCAAGGAGTTTAGATTTTGTAATAAAGCAATACAAAGCCATTGAACAGTTTAAGCAAGAAAGCTAAACATAACTGACCTTACGTTCTGAGAAAAGCATGTTTCCTCTTCTGCAGAGAATAAGGAGGGGAGGAGAAATCATAGGAATAAAAACACAAACAGAAGGCTGGTGCCATTATGTAGGTGAGACAAGCGGTGGATTGAACTAAAGTGATATCAATAGGAATATGGTTATAAGGACAGATTTTAGTAAGATTTTGAAAATATTATTGATGGGACAATACCCATATTTTTACAAAGCTGGACTTAGTGGTGTGCAGTGTCTACAAAAATTTTTCTCTTCTCATCCTTCGTTTTAAATATTTTGTACGATCTTGACTTTTTGCCCCTGGCTAGTATATTTAGATACATATCATTCTTGGTTACTTCCGATATTAGAAAACCCATTTTTAGATACTGAAAAAAAGCCTAGCCTTATAAGATTAGTGTCAAAAATATGGCCTATTATCCAATGTAAGCACATCACCTTCTTTGGTTTGAGTCTGGCCGGAGAATGTTGCAGGGCATCAGTGAAATTGTGCACAATCACTTCCTGTCACTGCTTTTCTCCCTTGACTATGCTGCCTCTGGCTGCCCCTAGCTGTTTGACAGCAACCTAGAGAAACCCAAAAATTTGGGCTCAGAAAGTATATGGGGGAAAAAAAAAAGCATCTGGCAGGAACAGATAGGCTGGCTTGAATCCTTGTATCCCGCCACTCCTTCTGACCTCATCAAATTTCTTGGAATTCCCTGAGTCAGTCTTGAAGTAAGGAAAAACCTACACCTTTCCAGAAAGCAAATGGAGGTAAAAAGCCTAAGACTGACAATCTTTTTCAAGTCTATGACATCCTTCTCTCAATCCACTAGATCCTTCATCTTCTCTACAGAAACTTAGATATATGTGAGGTGATCAGGATGGCAGAGCTGAGTGTGAACACCTTTAGCAAATACTGATTATGCATTTCCTTTAACATCTTTTTGCTTTTCTTGTTTTAAAAACAATGTTCATCCTTTAGCACTTATCTTCTCAGTGTAGAGAACCCATAAAATTATCAGAAATAGCTGAAAAGCTATTTAGTATTATCATTCAATCCTCAAATTAGCTCTATAATTTAGGTTTATTTTTTTCTATTTTGCATATGGGGAAATTGACACACAGGAAATGTGAATGCATGTTTACATAGCTAACACGTAGTAAGGAAGGATAAAATCAGATTATCCTGCCTTTCTAACAAGAAGATAACTCAGAATTGTACAAACTTGGATTGAAATTCTAATGTAATATCACTGAAATATGAAGACTTATCTTGAAAAATATGTTCTGCTTCCTTTAAAATCATGTGTTCTCAAAGTGAATTCTTCTTTTGCTATACACATTCCTCTTTACAAAGAAAAAATTTGAACCAATTATTTCTTTTTTTACTTATATATTGAATCTAGTCTTCTTTGAAAATGTACAACTGTTCCTGACTTTAGGAATGCCCTTTTTCATACTCTTATTTGTATTTTCTTCTAAGTAGAATCTAAGGGAAGAAATATTTCCTGAGGCCTTGATAAATGTGTTTAATGATAACCAACTATAATTGAATTTTATCTTATACTCAGAGAGGGGAAATTATAGTTTAATAATTGTCTGATTAAACATTTTGGAATTATTCTCCAGAGAAAATAAAGCATAAGGGAGTGATCTTTTATAGAGGTTATCTGTAGCCAAAGTATCTAGTATTGCTTTCTGTTTTCTTTTTTGAAGAGGGGCTGGCATTTCATTCTAAAAGGCTGTCTGATGGCCAATCTAAGGGGGAAAAAGAGAAAAAAAAGTAAATACAGCCATTATACATTCTTTGTTCACAAGAACTCAATGTTCTGATCTGAAATACTCACCACCCACTCTCACATGTCACCAGAAGGAAAGCGTCTGCTGCGCTGCTAGAGAAATACTTGTTCGGCTAACCAACAATCATATTTTTTCAGAAACCATAAAACAAAGAAAAATAGAATTTATACCCTATTTGAACACATGTATTTTATTTTCATTCATCATTGTCTTATTTTAAAATGTGACTTTGGGGGCTCTTCAAGGTATTGTGCTTTGTATCCCTCATGTGATGCACTAAAAGCTGGTGGCTTAATATTTGATATTAAGAATATTTCCTTTTCTCAGATGATGATTTAAAGATTCTCATATATGCAAAACTAGAGGAAGTCGTATAATAGGAACCAGCAAAGACTTACTGTCAGAAACTCTGTAAAATATCCAGCCATGCCCTTAGCTACCAAGAATACTTTAGGAGCAGGAAGTCTTTTAGAGCTGTAATGTCTTCATTTGTAAAATGGAGAAAGGAATAGTTATCTCTTGGGTTTACTATGGGTATAAAATGATAGCACTTTTACAATTGCTCTGCAAACTATAAAGAATTTGGCATTATTAAATATTTTAAGAAAGTAAATTACATAATTTTTGATGTTTTGTTAACTATTTCTGGATACTGAAGTACCATTTTGTGTCCTAAATCAACAGTTTACTAAATGGTACTTTAGTGGTCTGTTTCCTGGGAATAACTTTCACATGGGTATTATCCAGTTGCATATAATGAAATGTGATATATAATCGAGCATTACACATTTAACTTATCATTTGGGAATTTGGAATTGTCAGTCCCTGAGAAAATAATTAAAACCTATGCTTCCACAGAAATATATTGAAATTCATTTTTTGAGTAAAGATACATGTGGGAGAGGAAAAAAAAGATAAAATTGCTTTATCTTTTTTTTTATGTACAGGAATAAAATCTAATTCCTGGAAGAATATAATGTAATGTGTAAGGAACAACACAACTGTTGATGCTGGAAAATGTTATTTCAGCTGCAATTAGAAAATAAGAACATTCTGAAAAATGCTCTGAAAAGTATGTGTTCTATGAATAACAACAAAAGAAAGACTATTTGAAAGTATGATATTTAATGAATTACTAATTAAAGGACACTCTGCCTTCTAGGCTCCATCAGTTTTTAGAGTTCCAACCAAAGGTGGGTCTCTGAATAACCCAACATGTTTATATTCTTTTATAACTCCCAAAACGAATAGTCTTTCTCCTAGGACCATGGACAGCACAAGAGTGATGGGGCCATGGTGAGTTAAAACAAGTCTGGCCTCTTTAACTCTATGGAAACATAATTAGGCATGGCTTAAAAAAGTGGGTTGGGTTTCCCCTTGGTCTTCAGTAAACTAATTTACATTACAAAAGCATAAATAAACTTAGATATAAAACAAATTTATTTTGTGTCACATAAGTAATTGATTTGACAACTAAATTAATTTAGCAAAGAAGGAGTTTTCAAACTCTTGCTTGTTTTAAACATTGACTATTGCTAAATTGAATCAAACTATTCATTTCCTTTGCTTATTTGTGGCTTTTAAAATTTTTAACTTTTTTATTTGTGAGAGATGGAGAGAGAGAGAACAGTAGAGGTGCAGAGGGAGAGAAAACAGAGGAGGGGCAGAGGGAAAGAGAGAGAGAGAGAGAGCGAGCCCCAAGTCAGCTCCATGCTCAGCTCGGACCCTGACAAAGGCCTCTATCTCACAACCCTAGCATCATGACTTGAACAAATATCAAGAGTCAGATGCTTGACCAGGTGCCCCTCTTTGTTTTTAATGTACATTTAATGTTTCAGACCAAGTAACTTTCACTCAGATTATTCATCAATATTCAGGCAAACAAAATGGGCTCATTCTTTGTGTTGTACATTCTATGGGTTTGGACAAATGTATAATGGCCTATATCCACCATTAGAGTAGCATACAGAGTATCTTTTTAAAAAAGTTTTTAAATGTTTATTTATTTTTTAAGGAGAGAGAGAGAGACAGCATGAAAGGGATAGGGGCAGAGAGAAGGGGACACAGAACCTGAAGCATAGTCCAGGGTCTGAGCCATCAGCACAGAGCCTGATGCAAGGTTCGAACCCACTGTGAGATCATAGCCTGACCCATGTCAGACACTTAACCAACTGAGAAACCCAGGTGCCCCTAGAGTATCCTCACTGCCCTAAAAATCCTCTGTTTGCTGCCTTTACATCCCTTCCTTCCTCAACCCAGAGCAAATACTCATTTTTACACTGTCCCCATAGCTTTGTCTTTCCCAGAATGTCATGTTATTGGAATCATAACGTACATAACCTTTCCAGATTGGCTTTTTTCACTTAGAAATATGCTTTTAAGGCTTCTCCAGGTCTTTGCATGGCTTGATAGAACATTACTTTTTAGCACTAAATAATATTTCTTTGTCCAAATTACCACAGTTCATTGATTCCTTCATTTTATGAAAGACATTTCTCTTGTCTCCATTTTTAATAACTATGAATAAAGCTGCTAAAGTCATCCATGTGCAGGTTTTTGTCTGAACATCAGTTTTCAACTACTTTGGGTAAACACCAAGGAGTGATTGGTAGGTGGGTAGGTAAAAGGTCTGTTTAATTTTATAGGAATAGTCTACCACTCTGAATTTTATTTCTCTGTGCTCTTTATAAGTTTTTTTCTTTATTTCCCTTCCATTTATTTTTGAGTAAATAGTATAATGATTTGTAATGATAAATTTTCTGGCCATATAAAGCTGGAATAAAAATATGGGTAACAAGAAAATAAGTCTTCCAAATAGTCTTTAGGCTAATCTAGTAAGTGTGGGATCTCTGAAACATTAAGTTCTCAAGTGTATGAATTCTCATTTAGGATCTTAGAAGGAATGAGTTACTTCTCCCTCTTTAATTTCACTAACTGACTCACTATAAATATCTGAGTTCTTCTCCCAAATATAAAGCACATGTGTCCTGAATTTTTCACTTTAAGCAAAAGGTGTCACATTGATATTACTCCATTTGATCTTAGTTCCCAATTATTTTTTACCATGTTGGTAATACCAAAGGTCTAAATATGGATTTTGTTTCCTATATTCATATGACTAAATAACTCATGACTATAAAAACATTATAAGATAGTGTAGGTATAATTTGGGCTTATCACCTGTCAGCTATGTTGTCTTGAACAGAAAAATAGTACCTACTTCAAAAGATTTCTTGAGGTGGCAATTAATACTTGTCTAGATTGCTTAGAACAGTAGAGCACCTAAAAGAATAAAGGAAAATTAACTAGCATCATTTTTTTTGCCTTTTTTAGTTATTGTTTTTGCATTTCCTAATAATATACCAATTTTAAATTTGTTTTGGAGCTTAGAGTTGCTGTGGGTTGAAGTGTGATCCCTTCCAAATATGTACAAGTCCTAACTCTCAATACCTGTGAATGTGGCCTTATTTGGAAATAAGGTTTTGCAGATTTAATCAAATTAAAATAAAGTCATTACAGTGAGATTTATTCCAATATTACTTATATCCTTATGAAAAAGGGGAAATTTAGACTCTACAGAGAGAATGCCATATGAAAACACAGAGGTACACAAACACAAAGGGAAAACAGCTATGTGAAGTTGGGGAAGAGACTGGAGTTATACTGCCATAGCCATGAAATTCTTAAGGCTAATGAAAGCTGGAAGAGGAAAGGAAATACCTTCCCCCGAGAGGTTTCAGAGGGAGCATGTTCCTGCCAACATCTTGATTTCAGATTTCTAAGGCTTCAAAAATGTGAAAGATTAAATTACTATCATCTCGATCCACTCAGTTTGTAGAACTTTATCATGAAATCCCTAGGAAAGGAATAAAATAGCCTTGCCACTGAATATTGCTCACCTGTCTCTGAACTTTGCTTCACCTGAACCATTTGTATTCCAAATCGTCTAACAAGGAAGAAAAAGATGACCCTTCTACCTATGTAACAAATCTTTCTTTTGACTTATCCTTTTACATTTTCATAGTGCCCAGACCCATTATGTAATTTGATAAATGTGTTTTAGAAACTATATCATGGCCCACAAAGAAGCCTACCTTAGTAGACTGCATGTCTCTTTACTCTGCCTCTGTCTCTGGTGCTGAAAGGTGCACCTAGAATATATCTATTTCCATGGTGAGCTCCCCTACCACCATCACATTCTCAAGAGGTTTAGAGATAATAAATATTTTTTTATATCTTTATTTTATTTTGAGAGACAGAGACAGAGAGTGAGTGGGGAAAGGACAGAGAGAGAGAGGGAGACACAGAATCTGAAGCAGGCTCCAGGCTCTGCGCTGACAGCACGAGCCCGACATGGGGCTCAAACCCACAAACTGTGAGATCATGACCTGAGCCGAAGTTGGACACTTAACCAACTGAGCCACCCAGGTGCCCCTAGAGATAATAAAGACTGAATCTCACCACTTGTTTTAATCTCATAACTGGGAACTAAATGTCAGCAACAGGTTTCTCAGCCCTTGAACTGCCAAGAAGTTCCATTGGCCATTATTCAAAGAGAATCTGATCTGATTTATTTTGGTATGCAGAATTCTCAGTGTTGTCCCTCTTAAGGTCCCTGTTTCCCACCAAATGCTTTCTACTACAAACTTATTAAGGTTCTAACAAATAATAAATGAACCATAAGCTTAATTTGTCTGCTTCCATATTTTTGATCATTCTGCTCCATTTACTTTTATTACAAATACTCAAATTCATGCCTGCCTATATTTCATCTGATTAATCCTAACCAGGATCATAGTTCACATTTTATAGTACTCTAATTTCTACTTTCATTGTGACCTACAATCTGGAAATCTCTGCATTTGGACATGGCCATCGAGTCTTCCCACTCTCAATTATATAAAGCATATCTGCCCCTGTAAGGGTTAACTCATTCCCACCAACTGCAATGATTTTCCACTAGTGCTCTGAAGGGAGAGTGTTCCTGATACATGCTCTTGTAGGTTAAGAGGTGGCTCCCTGAGAGAGGAATAGAGATGATGGGCTGGAGTTTCACTAGTGGCTTCTCTTCCTTTCCTGTAGTCAGCACCACAGGTAGAGCTTACAGACTCTGATCTTCCCTGTGAGCCCCAAAAAAGGGCAAGAGAGCACCCCTCCCATCAACTGGGCCTAAGTGGCTTCTCATTTGTCAGCTGGCCAACTTTTATCAATTTAACTTTTGAAAGCTATATCTTCTTAATGGCTTATACGGTCTTGAAAGATCAATCCCAGGTAAGCAAAATCTTGGCCTTGTCTTTCTCTCTCCAGGTTTCAGATTACTCTATTACACCGTAATTTCAGTTTTCTAATATTTTCAGGAAAAAATACCTAGTCTTTCAGTTTGTTCAGCCTTTGGTAAATTGTCAGAGCATCAGTGGTGTTCTTTCTAGCTCACTGTTCTTCAAGCTGAAACCTAGAAGTTGTCTGGATTATTTTAGAAAACTATGTGCAATCTGTTTCTTTAAGAATTCTTCTTATACACTATTCTATATGTACCTATTAACATCATAGGTAGTCATTTGTTTACTTTTCCAATGCCTATGCCATAGCATTATTAATAGCCTTTTCCTCTACTTTTAAAAACAATATTATTTTAATCATTTGAGGAAAACTAGTACTCTTCTTTCACCCAAGAGCCTCAGAGAAGCATTTTTGGTTGGTTTTTGTTTTTTAATTAAGCCAACATAGATGATTATTAGGGTAAGGTTGAATAGTAGGGGAGGAATTTAATTTCTTTATTCTTTTAAGCCAGGTATTATTGTCATTGTGCATTTGTATTTTCTTCTTCTAGATTTGAAGGAAGACTTTAGCTGCCTCCATTTTGAGCTCAAACTTTCTAGATGGGTTTTTCTTTCCAGCTTGTCCCTTGGCCCGGGTGGAAGACCCTGATGGAAACTGGAACTCCCCACTCAAGCAATAAGAACTCCCCTACATCCAGCAAGACCTTACCCATATTGACTCCAAGGCAGGGATCATTTGCCTTTCCGTGCCCACTTGCACATACTCACCCACCTTTGCCCCACATTTTGCTTACCTGAACCTGGAAATCTTTTTGATACTTTGGAGACATTCTTTGAGACACTAGTCTGCTGTCTTCCCAGGGTTGGCCTCACTGAAATAAATGCCTTTCTGGCTTCACCACTACTCCTTTCTCTGCCTTTGGATTTTGTCAGTGGTCAGCGGGTTGACGTGGTCTGTTTGGGACCCTGAGCCAGGTGCTCTTGCATACCTGCTACAGATTTAAACTCCTCTGAGAAAAGGCAATTATTCCATTTTTAATATCTTTACTATGCAGTGTCTTCTACTAATTAAGTATTAAATAGTTATTAGGTTTATTTAGTTTGAGTACTTATGAATCTCTATCAAGACCAAAAGTCCCAATTAAAACTACTGATAAGGATATTCATTTTACTTTTTCTGACTATCTTTCTTTTTTCTTTGTGTGAACTTCTACAAGATGGATAGGTTAAACATGTGTAAAACTCAAGTAAATTGTACAGATTGAGTATAATAGATGAATTGCAAGCATGAAATAATCCAGTATTCAGTAATATTTATGGCATATTAAAATGTGGCTATCACTACAAGGACATCTAGTACAAAATAAGAAAATAAAAAAATTTATCTAATCTACTCCAACTTTTCTTAATATCCTCTCAAGAAATTATTAAAGTTAGCTACATAGGCATTGTCAGATAGAAAATTTTACAATGTGGGTCTCGGTGAGGCCAAATAATCCTACTTGAAGCACAGTGAAGAGATTATAATCAACCAAAAGACACCTTAAGTTCAGGCTGAAAATTAATGAGGGCAAAAAGGTTAATAATAAATAAAAGAAAAGAATAAAGGGACAGATAGAATGAAAAGAAGCAAAGTTCATTTCATTTCTATCAGGGTCAGCCTTCATCTTGTTCTCCTAGCATTCTACTTCCTTTCTTGCTCAAAACATAAATAAGGAAACAGATTTGAAAGAATCATAAACAGGGGTGCCTGGGTGGCTCGTTCGGTTAAGGGTCTGACTTTGGCTCAAGTGATGGTCTAATGGTTTGTGAGATCAAGCCCCACATTGAACTGTGCACTGACAGTGCAGAGCCTGCTTTGGATCCTCTGTCTCCCTCTCTCTCTCTGCCCCTCCTCCACTTACTCTCTCTCTCTCTCTCAAAAATAAACATTTTAAAAAATCATAAACTGATTTTATGGTTTGAAAAGCCCTGTGGTGATGGTATATCCAGTAATGGAGGTGGGCAGGGGCAAAAGTGATCACAGAAAAAATTATATTTAGTGAAATAATGTGGATATTTATGTCAAGTGTTAAAATTATGTTGCCTAATGAAGCCACCTTTCATGGCATTCTAAGATCAGATTTGTTTCCTCCATACTGATTCTCTTTCTTAGGGAATCACTTTCTTAGTATTCGCTTTCCTCCCAAGCTCTTTCTTTATATGAAAATGATTGAGACAAATAATTTTCCTACATAGAAGTAAGGCCAGTAAGTATTTCTGGTCTAGAAGATTTCCCAGCTGTTTCTTGCTGACTTCTCTATCTTTTGTCATGTTGGTTGCCTACAATTTTTATTTTTAAAATTTTTTAAATGTTCATTTATTTTGAGAGAAACAGAGCAGGATGAGCAGAGGAGGGGCAGAGAGAGAGGGAGAGAGGAGAGAATCCCAAGCAGGCTCCATGCTCAGTGCAGCCCCAGATTCGGGGCTCCATTTCACGACCAGAAGATCATGACCTGAGCCTAAATCAAGAGTCAGATGCTTAACTGACTGAGCTACCCTGGTGTCCCTACAATTTATATTTTTGTATCTATTAGAAAAATTTCTCTTAGGCAATGTATAACATCACATACTCTTTACATGACCCAGAATTGTTTGCATGATTAAACATCAGGTTTAGGCAAGGAGAAGTGAGAAATTTTTAAAGTCCTAGATTAAAGAAAAAAAAATACAGTCATTAGAACAGTAGTAGCCTCAAAAGAAAGAAATTGGGAAGAAAATTACACCTATAGTATGACTGAAAAACTTCACTTGAAAACTCTTTTTTTAAATTTTTATTTATTTATTTATTTCACTGCTTATTTTTTTTTTAACAAATAGTTTATTGTCAAGTTGGTTTCCATCTAACACCCAGTGCTCATCCCAAGTGCCCTCCTCCATGCCCATCTCCTCCCTCTCTCTCCACACCCATCAGTCCCCTGTTCTCAGCATTCAAGAGTCTCTCATGGCTTGCCTCTCTCCCTCTCCCCCACTATTTCTCCCCTCCTTCTCCTCCACAGTCCTCAGTTAAGTTCCTCCTAATCCTCCTATACGTGCAAACATATGGTATTTGTCCTTCTGTGCCTGACTTATTTCGCTAAGCATAACACCCTCAAGGTCCATCCATGTTGCTACACATGGCCAGATTTCATTGTTTCTCATTGCCATGTAGTATTCCATGGTATGGATAAACCACATCTTCTTGATCCATTCGTCCGTTGATGGACACTTAGGCTCTTTCCATGTTTTGGCTATTGTGGAGAGTGCTGCTATGAACATTGGGGTCCAGGTGCCCCTATGCATCAGCACTCCTGTGTCCCTTGGGTAAATTCCTAGCAGTGCTATTGCTGGGTCTTAGGGGAGTTCTATTGTTAATTTTTTGAGGAACCTCCACACTGTTTTCCAGATGGGCTGCACCAGTTTACATTCCCACCAACAGTGTAGGAGGGTGCCCTTTTCTCTACATCCTCGCCGGCATCTAGAGTCCTCTTACGTGTACATTAAGGAGGGTCTGGTGAAGAAGTATCAATTCAGATGCAAAGAAGATAATCCCACATGTGAAAACACAAAAGAGTAGCCACCCAAGGATTAAATAAAAGTGAATCCATCTGGTTTCAGCATGAGAACGAAAAGAAAATTCTTTTCTTAGTAGTCATGCTCATATTTCCCTACTTTCTTTTAACTATAAAAATCCTATGGTGATGGTCATTTAATTGTTTAGGTGCCCAAACATCATAGCACTTGGTCTTACTTAGAGTACTTTGTTGCCCTTATCTGATATCACCTTGCTGCACAGTTGGTCAAACAAAAGACACACCATGAGATAAGATAGCCTTTAGGATGAAGGGCCTCTGTTAATCAGTGCTTGCCTCCTTCTCTTAAAGCTTGT
Source organism: Crocuta crocuta (assembly GCF_008692635.1). NCBI lineage: Eukaryota > Metazoa > Chordata > Mammalia > Carnivora > Hyaenidae > Crocuta > Crocuta crocuta. Next base: position 3,895,210 of record NW_027530619.1, read on the forward strand.
GGTCTACTATACTACCCTACCTAGAGAGCCTTTGTGATTAGGCAGATCTCTTGAAACCAAGATAGTGACACAGGCCCGAGTATCACCATTCTTCTCCAGCAGATATAACCAAGCTTTGGAGTGCCCTAAATTCCCCAGAGGCAACTTTTGAATTCTTAATCATGTTTTCACTCCTGTCTGGTTCTGAATCCTTCCTCTCCTAGAAAGCTAATTTTGCTGAAACTCTCGCAAATAAGTTTTATGTTATGATTCAAAATCTGTAAATATGTAGTATCCCATATTGGCATGGTTATTGCCCAGTGAAATGTGGTACATTTTCAACATGATTATGGATATTAGTTTTGAAAACACGTTTTACTGGATTGAAGAAAATGGCCCCATCAACTTCTATCAATAAAATAAGAATGGAACACAGCAAGTAGATCTAATTTTTAACTGTACTCCTCCCTTACTACTCATGCCTAGGCATTAGCACTGTGCTTTCACAGTTTAGCTTTCCCAAATCTATCTATGTAGATTTAATTATCACTGTACCTCTTCTAGACAACATTAAACTTCATCTTTAAAAAGGCTATTCCTCTTCCTGAAATTCTCTTTCCAATCTCTCAACATATGCCAAAGTACGTTTTTTCTTTATTTTTTTTCAACATGTGTTTCCTTCCTTTCCTGAACTCCTGTATTAAATAATGTTGGTGGGACGATTTTGCTATTCAAATCATTGTACAGAGTGATGGTATAGGGTTGCCATTATTTTGTTTTTATTTAAAAGATATGGAAAGTAGCAACCAAGATTAGTAAATGCCATTTCTTCAGCAAACATTCATTCATTCAAATTAAATCCTCCATATTTTGTTGATGAGTTGTTGTTGATGTAACAAGTATATTGTGTTTTTTACTTCAATTTTTTTGTGGGTGCATACACTTCACATTCACATTATGTTCCCAACTAAAGATCTATAGAGTACTGGAAACCAGGATCAGGGCTCGGATTTGCTTCTCACATCTGCATGTAATGAATTTGTTTGTTCTTAATAAACATTTTTCTGGTCGCCTGAAGAGAAGCTTTAATATAATCTGGCACATAAACTTGAGAATCACTTAGTGTTTTGGTTATTTCCCTAACATTTGAGTAAAAGTCATTTCATTGTATTTGTTACTACATGTATATCAGGTGCTTCTCATATTCCAGACAATGGGCTTTGTATAGAGAATAGAAATATGAGTAAGATAGGGCTGCTGCTTTTGGGACTTCATGGACTAGTGAAACGAGAGAGCATGAATAAAAATATTCACAGTGCTGTGAAGTAAGTGCCAATTAGTGTTTCTAAGGTGGCATGGGAGGCCATGGAGAAGATGCCTGTACCTGATGGCCTCAAGGCCGCCTCTCAAGGGGCTACTAAAGCGATCCTTTCCAGCATAAGTAACTCGGAACCTCAGATTTCTTAAAACTTGTGTGAAACCAAAATCTTAGCCTTATGTTTCTTACTCCCTGACATTTTTTTCCCCATGCCTAACAGGTTAGTTACTTGGAAAACATTAGATTCAGAATAAATATTTTAAAAAATAATAAATATTTTGTGACTACAGGCTTATACAAATAAAACATAAAATGCCTGAAAGACCCGATATTTTCCAAATACTGCACTCATCTCTAAACAGAATGTCCATAGACATAACATGCTTCATAATTGTCATGTACCCTTTAGGTACAGAAATATTTATGGTTTGATAATAGGATACTGCCCAGGAGCAATTTAGAGTGTTACATACTATTTGGTATGTATACCGTAATCCCTTTTTTTGCGTTACATATAAAAATAGAAATAACATAAATAAATGTTTAAATAATATAATTAAGAGGAGTAAATTATATTTCTTTTATATTATACATGTATCAATCGAATATTGTATATGTGGTTTATATATGTACATGGATATATTACACATAAATATATATGTATGTGTGTATATATATTGCACTTTGAAATCCATAGGGCCCAAAGGGACTCAGAAGATAAAAATTTGTGTTCTATGAGTGAGCACCATCTGCCCAAATAGAACTTCTTTGAATTCTCTTCAAAAATGACAACTCTTGCCACATCATTTTCCTGCTAGTTCACAGCTGTCAGTTTCAAATCCAGGATCAATTGCAGGACGGCCCATATAGCATTGTGAGCAAAAATGAGCAAGGGAACTGTTACAGACGGCAAAGCTGCGGGTATTTAAAAAATTGATTTGTAAGCCAACAGTGGGCTACTTTAGGGGAACACATACAGAAGCTGATGGTAAACCGACGCCTCTGTTTACCTGAGAAACACAGACACACTCAGGGAAACGTATTTTACTTCAGTTTAGTGGCTTTAGCATGAAGCTTGGGTATGAATGAAAAAAGGTGACTTTATACAGCTGCTCACAGTGTTTCCTGACCATCTTTCTTGCCATTGTCATATTTGCATTGGCCCAACATTTACTCGAGATAAGAAAATGCATCAACTTTTAATTTTATTTGATATTTTGTATTTTTATTTTAATATTTTATCTAAATAAAGTATTTCAGGTGTTAGAAAAATGATCAAATAAAACTACTATTCTATTAGTAAACATTAATTAACGTTATAGCATTTCATTCAAAAATATGTCCTTCGAATTAGACTCCTAACATCCTTACTCTGAAATTGTATTAATCTAAGAAACATTTGTATTTCCTTTGCTGTCCTCAGCAGTGACAAATTGTAGAAAACTATCTCCAGTAGCCTTTGCCTGTACATAAATTATCTAGATAAAATACTGGAGTTTTTCTCCTTAAGTAATGGAATTTGAAGACTTCATTTGCTTTTAGCAAGTTACAGCTGCAACTTTTCTTTAAAAAAGAAAAAAAAAAGCAGAACTAACTCCTTGGGTCCCTTAAAAAATTAATCTTGAGAATTCAATTTCTTTTACCTCCTAATGTCTTAAATTTCAATCATCTCTTTCATTTTTACAGGACAAGAACAGCAGTTTTCCTTAAATTGCTAAGTTCTATCTAGTTCAATACATTTTCTACCTTGGGCTTTTCCTGAGCATCCTATGATTACTAAGTTGTAAAAAGAATAAAAAGAGACTTTTACCTCTTGGCTGGGTGAAAACAATAAGTCCTTGCACTCTGGCTTGTTGTCAACCCTTCGCAAGGAGGCTGCAACCTGACATCTTCCATAGAGTTCTAAGGTCAAGCAAACAACACCTTATTCCCTTTCCACACGGCATCATACCTAGGCTTAAAATTTAACTTAAATGTTATCTAAATAATTCCTACAAAATACATGAAAACCCAGGGGGAAAAAAAGAAAAAAACATTTGTTTCTTGGGGGGCTGTTGGTATTTCCTTAAAGTTTTTTCTTTAAATAGGTAATGATAAGGCAAAATATGAATTGGAAGAAGAATTAAAAAGTTCTTTGCAAGTTATCTATATCAAAACATATTTACAAAGTGCAATACATTATTGAGCAGCAACTTGTCCTTATTTTACTGTTACTGCAAATAGAGTTAACGCAGCTTAGGATGTGACAGAGGAAATCCAATGTGCAAGCCAAACTGCTCAGACCTAGTGTAACATCCAGTATAGAACAGCTTGTTCCTTGTATGGTATTAGGAAAGCATGTGGTAACCTCCCGTCAGATAATGCATCATGCTTGTAACCGTATGTGAAACTCTGTGATAATTTTTTCTTGTCTGTCTACCAACTAGACAGTAAAACCTGTTGTAGAGTGATCAACATTTTATCAGTACAATTCCTCATAGTATAAGGGACACAGACAACAAGTAATTTTTCAATGCATAACAGAGTCCTCAAGAATGTGATCAGTTTACTAAGGGATCTAAAATTTTTGCCATATCGGAAAATATCAGAGATATCTAGTTATATGTTTGGAAAAAGTAAGGGAAAAGATAGGAAAGAATCCATAGCAGTTTGTAAATGTTTGAAGTTATATCACATAAAAGAAAAAATGGGCCTGTTTCAGTCTCTTCGGGTGGGTAGAACTGTGATGAAAGACTAGAAGTTTCAAGAAGATAAGCTTTAAGTAAACATGAAGGAAGAGTTTCCTGAAAAGTAGGAGAGTTTACAATATAATAAGCTGTCAAGTGATGTATATCAAGCTTCCTATCAGAGACTCACACAGAGAAAGTGTAGCTACTAGTTCATACCGAAGACCATTTCCAGATTAGTTGCAAATCTGGATTGTATTATTTCTAAGATCATCTATAGCACGGAGATCATATGAATGGTTGATACATCATCTTATTGCAAACAAGAAAAGGAATTAATATAATTCACCAAACTTCTAAAATAATTAACTGACATATTCAATGAAATGAATATTTTTAGAGAGTATACTGAAATTAAAAGTATTTTTTTATGATTTACTTAAAAATAATTATAGAGTTGAAAAGACTTCACAGCAATAAAAATCAATTAGTAAATCCAAATGTAATTACATGTTTAGTTAAAATGAGGACTTTCACCTTGATGGTATTCAAATTTAGTAGTGAGTCACAAATCTTTTGAGTGCATTCTCTCTTCTATGTCTCAGACAAGGGTCCTGAACTCAGTCAACATTTTCTCCCACAATGGCTCCCTGCCTAATGCATTTCCTAATTGGTTCTTTTCATCCACTTATTCTTTTAAACTGGTGACATTCACAGACTACATCATTGGCCCTTATATTTGAATAAAAATAATTGACTAAAACGTTTGTGTGTGCAGCTGTACAGAAGAAGCTGCTAGAGCCTCTTACCATTCTGACACACCCTTCTGGAGCTCAGATTTCCAAGATATCTTGCCCTGCCTCTGCCCCTCAGACTTACAATGTGACAGAGATTTGTTTCAAACTGACAACCTAATTTCAGAGGAATGATGATAAACTATGCTTTTCCTATTTCCAAATCAACTCAATTTTTTCATCCGAGTGCATATATGTTTGGTGGTAGTGGTGGTAATTGTGAGCTTGAGGTCAATCATATTGCTGTTGGACAAACAGGTTGGTGCCCTTGCCTCAAAGGCACAGTGTCTGTGCTGCTGAACTTGAGCACTGTCATATGACTAATTTTCAACAATATGTGAACAGAAGTGGCCTTTGTCAGCTAAAGCAGACATTGAAAAAGCCAGAACATGGTTCCTATGTCCTGCCGCCACAAACTTGCAGTGTTCTAAACCAAGGGTACTTCATTAGCCTTGCACCCAAAGTGAAGACATCATACAACTATTACTGAGAGTAGTCAACCTGAAATTGGCACCAAGAGAAAATTGTCCCGTCTCATTGTGAGCCAGTGAGACTCAAAGGCTGTTTCATACCACATGTCCTCCTCTCTGTTGATTCATACAAAGGTATAAAGTTGGAGACCTTTTTATCCCACAAGTATGACAACAATTATAAATGAATTGGGTGTGGCACAGAAAACAATGTGAAAGGAAAGTGGGCAGGAAATTCTATTGGAAAATTCTGAAAGGGACGTCCCAGGGTAAGTCCAAATGAATTCAACTTCAATGAATTCAAGTAGTGTCAGAAGTAATTTGCAAGCAGCTTAAGGTAAAATGTGTAATCACCTTGAACGGAAAATAGGAACTTTATTTGCTAATTTATGCGGTTTAAGCACCAAATGGATTTTGAGAAGAGGACAGGCTGTTGTACATAAAGATGTTAGGATGAGGATTTTTGTCTTCAGGAACAGAAAGGAAGTGACAGCTTTTAAAGACAGGAACAGGAAGAAATAGCAAAATTTTGAAATGTGTTGGATGAACAGCCTGGATGTGGGAGAAAATAAAAAGAGTAAGGTTTGTCAGTGATGCCAAGGTAAAGTGATTGAAAAATGAATATGCCACCAAATGGCAAGAGGAAGGAAAAAAAACACAGATAAGGAAAGACAGATGAATGCACGGAGAAAGGATGGCAGATAACTTTTGCTTGTGTGCAAGCACTTGATATAATGAGTTCTGTGCAGTAATTAACATATAGTCAGTCTGTGGTGTTCCTTCTCTCCTTGGTATCTAGAAAAGAAGGAAAGGTCACTACTTGGTATCTCTTTGCAAGTATTTATATAATTAGTTATGCAATCAAAATAGCATAGCATTTGAAATAATTCCATGTACATCTAGTTTATGGGATAGTAGAAATATTTTTAAAAGTGATGAAATATTAAGAAAATATCCATCTTTACTATTTCTAGGGACATCATTTCTCTACCATCAGTAGGAATGTGGTAAACTGAAGGTTTTTAGACAATAATCTGAATTTATCTGCATAATTCCTCATGTGAATATGATGGTTTACATTTTTATTTGAAGTTAAACATGAATGTTGCTTCAGCCAAGAGAATAATAGCCAGAGGAGCAAAATAATAACTAGAAGGTGGAATAAGAGAAAGTCTAGAATATCTTTTTATGATCATGATTTCATGACTCTAATACATAAAAAATTCAGTACTAAAATATAATTAATAGGATTAAAATAGATAAATGGTTGAATAAATAATGGATAAATCTTGGATAAATTTTACTATATATCAGGAATTTCACTCTGCATTTTACATTCATGCTCTAACTTAATCTTTGTAAGAGACACATGCAAAAAACAATGTACTGGTTACAAGTTTGAGCTCTAGAATCAACTCTTCATGATTCTTTTAATGCTCTGCTATTTGCAACTTGGGGAACGCTATGCCTGGACTATTTATATTTATTTCATCTTTTATCTTTGGAAATCTCTATAAATGGGAGTGGGATGGTGCAAAGCCCTTAAGTTCTTATAAGAATGAAGTAGCTAATGCAGAGATAATCTGACACACAATTAATATTAGCTACTATTATGGGCCCCACTTATCAAAAATGATGATGTGAGGTTCAGAGAAGTAACCTTCTTTGTCTGAAAGTGCATAACTAGTATACTTTTTACATTCAGACTCCAATCCAGATCTATGGCTTCTAAAAAACAAACCCCTCATTATTCTTAACCCATTTACGTAATCCTGATCTTGAATAGTTGGTTTCTATTTTATGCATCCTCATTACAGTTCATTTGGAACTTTGCAATCCATGAGTGCTAATAAAGAACGGCTAACCAAAAATAAAGGCCTCTCTCTACTTCCTGAAAGATTAAAATGATTGTTTAAAAAAATGAATATCTGCAATATGTGTATTTTCAATAAGTACATATATCATCCCATATACAGAAATAAATGCATATTGTGGGTAATAGAATCTTTATACTAACCCATAGTCTCATGATCAAAGTTCAAGTTTTGAGAACTGAGATCTATGTACCAATTTAATGCAAAGCAATATATGTTTCTAAAATAAGTTTGAAATAAATTGTGAATTACCTGAATGTCGACTTGAGAAAACGGTCTAATCAAGAATGGATGTACTTAACAAACTTGTGAACATAAAATGAAAATAGCTGTTCTGATCCTGAATGGAAATATTCCTCTGATTTCCCAAAATGATGTACAGAATCCCTGCAGTTTAAATAAAGATGGTTTAGAAAACAAATATTGATCAATCTTTTCAGTTCATTTCCAGCAAATCCTATGAGTTGTTCTTTCATGTGTATATTAATATGAATGTTTATTAATATATCAATTAAACATATAATATATATAATTTATATTTCTACATATATGATAAATATTCATATGTAAGTATAATTTTTACTTATTTTGTAATTGTTTACCTCACATAAAATCCATATACTGGATTAAAGTTTGTATGACTAACTCATTTATTTTAAAATAGAGCCAATACTGAGCTGACACTGCAGAGCCTGCTTGCGATTCTCTCTCCCAATCTCTGCCCCTCCCTCATCCATGTGTGTGCTCTTTCTCTCTCCCTCTTTCTCTCTCTCTCTCTCCCTCTCTTTTTGTCTCAAAATAAAGAAATAAAACTTTAAAAACTTTAAAAAATACAATAGGGCCAATATCATAATAATGGTGACAATGTCTGGATTTCATTAATTTTCAGTCTAGTTTAAATAAGTTTTAAATTTGTCATTTCTTTTATAATGCATTTACTCTAGGATAATTTTTTTGCAATAGTTTTATGATATGGTTTTGTTTCCAATTCAAATGATTAAATATGTCTGGTTTTGAAAGCCTTAAATTTTTTCTATTTATTGTTTGGTGTTATAAACAGGAAGAAAGAATAGTGAGTCATATTATCTGCTTGGAGAACTATATGGAGTAATATATATATATTATATGTACATACATATATATAACTCTAATTTAATATTATCAAAAATGCAAATATTCAAAGCTTCCAATTATTTTTAAATGTGTTAAGGGTAAATTAGTCTTATTAAAGGATTCCTCTGAAAATAAACATTTTCAAGATGGTATGCCTTAGATTTCTATTTAAACTAATAAAAAGACTAAACACACAATTTTTTTCCAATATTAAATAAAGAATGCAACATGTAGGTTTAGTAGTAAAAAAAAACCCAGAATTGAAAAATATATTAAATGTATTCTTTTCCACATTCATATTCAAACATGTATACTATGCATTGGTGACCAAAGTGAAAATCATAGGATCATGTCTTCATATAAAGATTTGAGGGGCTTCTGGGTGGCTCAGTTGGTTAAGTGTCTGACATCTGCTCAGTTCCTGATGTCACGGTTCCTGGGTTTGAACCCTGGGTCAGGCTCTGTGCTGACGGCTGGAGATTCTGTGTCTCCCTGTCTTGCTGCTCCTCTCCCACTCATGCCCTCTCTCTGTCTCTCAAAAATGAATAAAGGTTAAAAAAAATTTGCATAATTAAAGATTTGATATACATAACCTGACACTATTTCTAATAACATACAAATGATGTACAAAGAACTCTATTACTGTTATTCATATTAATAACTTAGAGGAAATCCTCTAGGATTTTGATGGAGAAGAAAGGTATTTGTTAACATTATTTATTCATTTCATGAAGTAAAAATGGAGGTAGTTGAGGACCCTGGAAAATAATTAGTTTGTGTTTTTTTCAATGCCTATGTCAACATGCCTGAAATTAAAAAAAAAATCACAGTTATATAGTTTGTGTGTCCTAAAAGAATACACTATTTATGCACTTGAAGTTATGTCCACCACTTTTGATACCTACTGATTTAGCAGAAAAATAACGAATTTCTGCAATTCCAGGGAGTTTCTGCTTGCAATACAAGGATAAAACCAGCTAGTTTAACTAGTAATCCCAGACGTTGGTCAGTATCAAGTATACTGGGGAACTGTATAATCACACACACACACACACACACTCACACACACACTCATATGAACACATAGGAAATGTGTGTATATCATTAAATTAATCTGTTAAAGAATATACAGTTGTATTTATTTTCTTTATTATAACAAGTTCTTATTTCAAATTGTTCTTTTACTTTTTTCTCCCCCATCTTGAATCTTGTTAGAATTACACAGCACCTAAAAGATTTATTTGAAATTTGTCAAGACCAGGAAAAAATTTTCTCCTCTCTTCCTCTGTCTTTCTTGTGTCACCTTAAGTCCATTTTCATTATGAGATACAGGGAATAGGCTTCCAAAGAATTTAGAAGTATTAATAGGTGACAAAATGATTGCACTCAGTGCTCTGGCCCTCGTGCTTTGCTGCTATGCGTAGGCAATGTTGCATAAGCAGAAGGGTAAGAAACACATGATCCAGTTACTGGTACCATAGTAGTTTAGTCCAACACCATTTTGCACACATAAAATTTCTTAAGCTCCATGATAAGTGGTGATCAATAAAGATAAATAAGGTACAATACTTTCCCTTAAAAAAGTCAAATGCTATACTAAGATTTCAACCATGTTTTGTTAAATTTTGAGGTAGAGCATAAAACTTTAGAAGAGTAGGAAATGAAATTTTACCATATTGAAGTCACTAATATAGAGAGAGACTTGTTACACATCACCTATCATTACTTTTACTGCTACAATGAGGATAAAAGCCACAAACTAAAGAAGAGAAAGGAGTCTTTATGATCCTTCCACCAAACCTGAGCTGCAGACCCAAAACATCTTGGTCCATGAAATAAATAAACCTCTGACTTATAGGCTTATTTCAGCTATTTTTTTTTTTCGTTTTGGTCAGGTTTCTCTGTTAGATGAAGCAAAATGCAACCTTAATTGATTGATAGATACTGATACAGATATCCATTCTGATACATAAAAATACTACTTATCTGCTGTTATTACCATGTAGAAAAAAAATGGTGTATAAATACTTCAGTTACTTTTTTGATTAACCTTGTTACCTGGTAACAAATCTTTTGGTAACAAACATTTTTGCCTGCTTAGTTCTTTTATACATTTTGTAGGCTATAGATTATGTAAGAAATTTCATACCAAAGCATCACTTGTCTTTTATGTAGAAAATGACAATACGTTGAGCTATTTAACAAATTACTGATGTGTGTGTTTGTGTGTGTGTGTGTGTGATTACAATTTGATATATGCAACACAAAAAAACCCTATTTGGTTGCTAAACTACTTTGCAAATATTGATAAATAATGCTTCTATACAAATTTAAATCAATCTTTAATAATTGATAAATCATGGGAAAACATTTGTTTGAGTTAAATGTACTGATTATTTTAACTCCTACATTTGTGGTTAACAGCCCTTTATTGACTTATGACCAGTTAATAGAAATAAGTTGTCTATATTCCAAAAGATAATAAACAAACCAATATGAATGNATACATATTATAAAGACAAGAATCTTGTTTAGTTTTTATAATCAAAATTATTCCATTTGCTTATGAATCACATTGCTTATTAATCTTATAGACAAATTTTACTGAAATTATTTTAAGCTTTTACTGTGGACATTTGACTGAGTTGAAGGAGTCCTTGATAATAAATGCAAGCATATATTTGGCAAACGTTCAGCATTTTCTTGAATTGGATAAGAAAGGAAACATTAGCAATGTACAATAGTCTTCCAATTTAATGAGATAGCTAGAAAAATGATCTTATAACATGCAATTTACTATGGAAAATAACATGTATACATATTATATGACGTATCTTGAAACCTATAAAATATAACAACAAACTTGTATTGCTACTAAAAAGTATACTTACAAAAATTATTTTGCAATAATGAAACCATGAAATGTTTTAGATATGTGAAAAATTCCTTTATGAAAATCCAGTGAACAATTTTACAAAAATTATATTCAAATATTTTTTGTATTAACCAACCACTTATATTAAAAAACATGCATTATTTTGGCCAATATCTAGTTAGCAAATCATCAAATCACTTAACCGAATATCAA
>NW_027530619.1:3906558-3926841 GCF_008692635.1 Crocuta crocuta
ACATGTATACATATTATATGACTTTTATCTTGAAACCTATAAAATATAACAACAAACTTGTATTGCTACTAAAAAGTATACTTACAAAAATTATTTTGCAATAATGAAACCATGAAATGTTTTAGATATGTGAAAAATTCCTTTATGAAAATCCAGTGAACAATTTTACAAAAATTATATTCAAATATTTTTTGTATTAACCAACCACTTATATTAAAAAACATNGGGGAGGGGAAGGGAGGGCAGGGGAGAGGAGAAGAGAGGAAAAGAAAGGGAAAGGAAAAGAAAGGGAAAGAAAGGGAAAGGAAAGGAAAGGAAAGGAAAGGAAAGGAAAGGAANCTAGTTAGCAAATCATCAAATCACTTAACCGAATATCAATTAAAACACATCAAGAGAGCATACTTCCCTTGGAATGATATGCAAGAGTATAAAAAAGGACAAGGCTATTATCACTCAATCATTTAATAGGAGTCACAATGGATAAAAAGAAAGCCAGTACTTAAACACTGACATCAATTCATGATCCCCAGCTCACTAGCTAGTCAATTCCCCAATCTCCTCCTCAGTCATGGCTAAAGATCTTGGAAAAGGAAGTGCCTCCTAGAAAGTGGAGCCAAAGATTAAATATTATTGAACTAACAAACTGCTTTTAAACATGAAAAAAGAAGCCTCAGCTAGTACAGTCTTTAAACACAGTGTAGAAGGACCTGGAAATATCCCAGCAGCAACGTTTCATAGTTGCGAGAGACCACTGTGTACTCTGAGGCTCGACTCTTTATATTTTCACCTGTTAAAATCTTCCATTTATTCCACCCATCTTGTCACTATTATGTTTAGTGTAGTTTTAGTCCATANAAGAAAAGAAAGGAAAGGAAAAGAAGAAAGAAAGCTAAATTCACCACAGATCCCGGAAGTCCAGCCCTCTGCTGTAAATAGACCAGCCTTTTAGTGTGCCATGGCATATGTCTCTAAATTTTGCATACACAAGGAACATGGATGTTCTGAACAAGAGGTTAGACTGTGACAGAGTGAATTTCTCTTCCACAATTATGTATTCTCCTCCCTCTTCCGGAAGAATTTGTTTTCCTGAGAGTATCATTTTCCATTTAACCGGGTAATTCGATTTGCTCATTCAAGTGTGTATAGAAGTGATATGAGCGGAAATTATAAATGAAGTTTGCAGTTTGAGCTGAGATCTTGTGTTCCTCAGATTTACCATAAAATCCGCATGTTCCATGCGGCTTTGACCCCTTATTTTGAAGCACGCTTGAAAAGGACTTGACTCCTACACACAGTCAGGTGAACTGGCACCAAAGCCTGAGCAGCTCAGCCAAGTGCAATTAGATCACAGTCTGGAGCAAAACCTCTCCAAGGAAACTGCTGTACGCAGTAGCAAGAAGGGGAAAAGTGTTTACAATAAAAACCACTGATGTTTGGCGTGAGTTGTCATGCAGCATTATTATTATTTAACCTAAGAAAGACTTTTTTTCTTCCATGAAGTGTAATATATTCAATTGTGAAACAAAGGGTAATGCCTAAGAACTCCTTGATAAAACTCTTTTATGTCCTCCTATCTTTACTTACCTCTTTTGTGGGGGCATAATATTCCCCTTAAAGAATATACTGTGGGGGCACCTGGATGGCTTGGTCGGTGAAGCGTCCGACTTTCACTTAGGTGATGATCTCGCGGTTCGTGGGTTCGAGCCCCGCGTCGGGCTCTGTGCTACTGCCAGCTCAGAGCCTGGAGCCTATTTCAGAGTCTGTATCTCCCTCTCTCTCTGACCCTCCCTTGCTCATGCTGTCTCTCTCTCTCTCTCTCCTAGAAATAAATAAAAATATATAAAAAAGAATAATATACTGTGATGGAAAATATATTATCACTTTAATGGATGAATTTGTTATTCAAAATCGTGTTTATTGATTTCTTCTAAGTTATAGCATCATTAATACTATATGAAAATTGTTAGTTTAAGTTTGTGGGCCACAGTAAAATTACTGTGCAAAAAGTACTTACCATAGCTTATTTGTGATGCAAAAGTATGGATCCTACAATTTAACAGAGCATTGTAACAGATGGAGATTGTGGTAGAATTATTTTTAGAATTGGCTTACAGTGTTCATTTTTGGAAATATTAGATACTGTTATAACTTCCATCTGCAAAAAATTTTTTATCTGAATAGAAATTGTTTTATTTCTTATGGAAATGGGTCCTAATTTACTTCATGTGAAAGGGTCCATCAACACAATATTCTCATTTATATCCCATCTAAATTTTGCACTGGTTGCATTTAGATCTCATACCTAAAATATATTAAAATGATATCTCAAATAAATAAGTTTTCTTCTTAAAACATAAGTTGAAATAAGGCTCATCGGGTGGTAGCACTGAGTTGAGACTTCCTGTTTCAATTAGGATTGGCTGAGGAGCCTGAGCAGAAAACTGCCTTCCAGGGAGATGATCAGCCTGGCATTGGAAGTACTCATGCAAGCACAGCTGGTAACTTGGAGGGTCTTAGCACCCCCTCCTCACACCTACCATATATTTTTTATATAAAACACTGATATTTTCTTCTTCTTATATACACTGTGGATAGAAGTATGTTCTAAAACAGTGTTATTTTTGCTAATCTGAAGCACAGGGTGCCAGTGCTGAAGACTCTACTTTTTTTTTTTATTATTTATTTTTGAGGGGGGAGGGGCATAAAGAGGAGGAATAGAGGATCCAAAGCAGTCTCCGCTGCAGCAGCGAAGCCGATGTGGGGTTCAAACTCACGAGCTGTGAGATCATGACCCGAGCTGAAGTTGAACACTCAACCAACTGAGCCACCCAGGGGGCCCTGGAAACTCCACTTTAACTCTGTGCTATTCCTTTTACTTTCAGATCTTAGATGCTACCTTTCTGATAAAGAAATTCTATTGCCTCTAATTAGTGTAAAGTTTGGAGATTCAAAGACAGAGGAAATAGAAATACTGGCTGACATGACATTCCAGTAAGTTTGGAGTTAAACTGCACATAGGAAGAAGTAAACAATATGTTTTGCAGCTAGGTTTTGGAGCACCTAAAGATCCATGCTAAATAATATTGTTTTACTGGCATGGGGAAAAATGTCAGTCTTTTGCAAGGGAAGAAAATCATCAGAATTGTGCATTGGGGAAATATATCTTTTGACAGAATAAGTGATACATTTGTGAATAAAGACTGGATGCAATGCAACAAGGTAGGAAACGATCACTATATAGGAGAAACTGAAGAAAGCTTAGTGGAATTGGTAGGGCAAAAGAGGAGTAATATAAATTATACAATTTGATTGATTCTAAGAACTTGTCATCAAGAGTAGAAGAGAGGAGAAATAATTTTGAATGAAACTGTGATGCTCGGGTAGCTTATTTCATCCAAAGAATACAAGAGGTTGGGAGGTAGTCACAAAAAAATTGGTGCTGAACAATTTCTTTATTTGTATATTTCTCAAACATCTATAATACAAATGAATTATATTGTCAGGTGAAATGTTCATACACTGATTTCTTAAATACTACTTTAAGTTCATAAAGACTAAAGCAACTTTTACAACTGTGATTTCAAATTAAATTATACATCTTCAAATTAAGTGGTTAGATTAAAAGTTTTCTTTAAAATTATGTTTAAATAGAATTTGATGTATTAATGTTATGTTCTCATTTGAAACTTTAATACTCTTGAAGTAAATCCATTTCAAGGACCAACATCTATGTGTGGAAGAAAGGGATGGCTAAGAGATCCCCCCCCCCTCCATTTATAGCCATGGTAAGGCTTATTTCACTAATAGCAGAAGACATGCATCAAATAATGAATGACAAGCTACATAGATTTTTGTTTTATACATTGAGTGTTTGGCTTGTTGATTTGGTTTGGGTTTGGTTCTCTTTGGTTTTTGCCAGATGAATCTTCTTTCTATATTTGGCAGGTGAAAAAAAATCTTTTCACTATTTCATATTATCCTAATGATCATCTGATTATTGTAAAAAGCTGGGGGGAGAAAACTACTAAAATAAAATCTGTATAGTTAGTGTATACTATATATCTGTATTATGCATATATATATATATAGATTTAAAAAGGAATTGATATGTTCATGAGAAGGTGGATAGATGAATGGGTGGATGGGAGAGTTAGATATTTCTCAGTGAAACGATTATAATCAAAGATCTTGTTATCTACTTCTCATTATCTAAGCCTGCAAATGATTCGGGTACTTCTAATTGACCATGCTTTAAAATGAGTGCATTATATTATAATCACTAGTGATTGGTTTATAAATCTGAATGCCCAAAGACTGAGTATGTCCTAAATCAATGAATGCTCTTGCCTTTTGTTTCCAAAGAAGAGCTCTGACAGAAAATGCATGAAAGGGATAAATGTAAATCTGAAATATTTATTCCTACAGTTTCCTTCTTGTGGCTTTGTCCTCTACTGAAAGTCTGTGGTCCTTTAAATTCTACTGGTATTACCTTAATTTGAGAGTACTATCTGTTCCCTAATTAATCATTGGCTGATGTATTAATTGGTACTGGGAAAGTTTATGGAAAATAGACCCACAAAGTAGGAATCTGACATTGGACTGCTTGCATATTAAGGATTCCGGGGATAACTTCCTTGACAGAGAAAAATGAGAAACGGATAATCCATTGTATTTAGTGGTATTATAGTTGGTCTGATATCACTACTTTGGCATAGGATGTAGCAAAAAGGGAAGGAGAGGCATTAGGAGATCAAATGTATCCAGTATTTAATTGTTAGGGCAACCAGTAGTGATCTTTTCTAGCTACCGTCAGACAAGTGGGAGTATTTGTGGATCAATGAAATCTTGGATTTATAAATCTGTATTCCTTAAATCTATGAAAAAACTCAGCCTTGGATTCTTCTTTTAAGGCTGGTTTCAAATGATCTTTCCACTAAAAATGCTGTATCACTTGGTGTTCCAGCGGCAAATAGATGTCATAGTACTTCTGAGCCTCCTGGAGTTATAAACATCCTGAAAATATATCCCTGTGTATGTGAAGTCATCCATAGTCATCTGACATCCCTAGAAATTATACATTAGAAAAAAAGAAGTGTTAAAAGTTTTGCATAGAACTTGTCCTTACCCAAGTAGGATAGAAGAGGTAAAATCATGCCGTCAATCTTCTTGTACCAAAACAAAGACAGGTAAATTGTGTACCTCATACTTTTGAGGACCTGGGAGAACTGTGGTAGCAAAGAATACTAGAGTAACTAATACTCTAGTAGTAGAGCATTACCAGAGTTTTATTAGAATATTAGAGTATACTCGAGGGAGAGATATGAACCCTTCCTAAATGAGCTGAATCATCACGTACTCATAAGCCAACTCCTGAACATACAAATTTATAAACATTTTATTAAACTTGTTTCTCACTTATCCTCCTTCCACAGTATGAAAATAACAGTCACTACATCCTTTTATTTCAACATAAATCACTAAAATTAACAATTCATTGAAAATAAAAGTGATACCTCTAACATGTTAAAAAAAATAAATGACGTTCCTCCTTTTAATGTCATCAAATATCCAATGTTAACAATTCCAATTGGCTCATACTATTTGGTTGGCTTATTTAATTGGCTTGTTGAAATGCAATAAAGTATACAAGTTGCACTTGAATAATATGTCTCACCTCATCTTGGTTGATGTGTTTCTCGCTCTCTTGCCTTATAATATAAATTTCACTAGATCCCTTCCCTACTTTAAAAATCTCCAAAGTTTGTCATTGTAATTAGAATACAATCCAAACTTGTACTCATAGTGTGCAAGAAACAAATCTTTTGATCTGAACTTGCACTCTCCAACACCCCATTATAGCTAGCCACAAAAAAATTTTTTTCCTTTTTTCATCTTTCTTTCTTTCTTCCTTTTTTTAAAAATTAGAACAACACAGCTTTAAAGTATTAGAGTTCTAGAGGTCAGAAATCTGACATCAGTTTCACTAGACAAGAGCAAGTTGTTGGCAGGGCCATTTCCTTGGACAGGCGGTGAGAGAATAATCCATTTCCTTACATTTTGCACTTCTCTTGGCTGCCTGTATTCCTTGACTTGTGGCCCCTTCCCTCTCCTCCTCCTCCCGCATCACTCCAATCTCTCTATAGTCGCACTGCCTTATCATTATCTCTAGTCAGATCTCATTCTTCCTCCCTCTTGTAAGAACACTTGTGATTACATTTAAAGCTTTCCTTTCCACACTCTGTCCTGAGCCTCATTACCTGTTCTATCTAGAATGTTCTCTTGTGCCCAATTCGCGAGTCCCCAGAGACCACCAAGGAGCTGACACCGATGCAAGTACAAAAGGGTCTTTATTACAAGCTCGAGCAGGTGCTCATCTGTCTACCGGTGCAGCAGCGGCAAGGTGAAGCCTTGAATAATAGCGAGCAGGGTTTTTAACAGGTCAGGGACGGGGGTGTTACAGTGCACACATTGTACATATAGCATCGTCACATAAGCACCAATCATAATCGTACAGGACCCGTGGTAACAGTTTTGACTATTCAGTATTTGTGAGGTGTTTGTTATTTTTGGCGGGGACTCAATCATGACCTTTGAGAATCCTCTGAAAATGACTAATTATGAGGTGAGCTCAAAGGACTTATGTGGGGTTTAAGCAAGTGGTGAGTAATTGGCTAGTTTGTACAAAGTAACTATCTGCAGTTCCCAGCCTTGACTCAGACCACAGGAATGTTTTTTTGATTAGCTGACCTGAGGGTGGTCCGAGGATGGCTTCAGCCTTGAGCAATCTGAGGCTTTTCCTGGAACAGAGGCCACGTGCAGCCCGAGGTTGCTCTTAATGGGGGCCTTAATCTCAAAATGACATTACTTAGGCTCTTCACTCTCTCCCAGATAAATAGGGTGCATGTATGGTTCTTTCTCATCACTCAGGCCTCAGCCCAAATATCACTTCACTAAAGAAGCTACATCTCCTTCTCATTTTTGTAACATTATCATTTTAACTATCATTGTATCTATTTTGATTTTCTGGACTTTTTAATCTATGTATATGTTAATTAGATTTCTTCTCTGTCTCTTCCAATGAAAAGATAAATACAGAGCAGGAGACTTCTTTGCTTGGTTCCCCACTGTTTTGACAGCTACAGGAGCAGTGCCTTTCACACAGTACCCTCTCAATAAATGCTAGTTGAATGAATGAATAAGTTAATTAATGCATGGAAACAATATTCTTTTGTGTTTTCTGAGAAACTTAACACTATTGATAATGTGGCTTATACAGGACAGGAGTTGTATCTCCCAGTGTAACAACTTACAAAAAGTAAGAATTCACATATTTATATCACTGAGACATTTATAACATACAGATTTAGTACACTATTATACATTTTTTGTCAACTTTTTATTTTTGGGGTCAACTTCCTACATTTAAAAAATATTTAAACAACAAGATGCTTCTTGGCTCAAAATCAAATTATATAAGGTGAAACAATGAACTAAGGCTACTTCCAATTCTTTATAAATTCATTGTTAATAATATATGTTACTTTAAATAGCTTCTATATTTGATATTACAATGAGAATGCAACACATATATTAAAATTACTTTCAAAAAGTTCTTAAGTATTTTTCAAATTACATTCAACAGTAAAATGACTTCAATAAATAATCCAAGTGTAATTTTCAAACTTTCTATCAAAAAATAAATTTCTTTTGAGTAAGAAATAAAAGACTTATTAAAAAGTTCCCAGGTGATTTGTTAAGGATGCATTATTTCAAATAATACCTTCAAGAGAAAGGAAGAAAATGTGCTCCCTGTTCTTTACATCTCACTGAGTGCTAAATATTCCAGAGGGAGAAATGACTTCAGAAATTTCATTTATGTTAAACTGAGTGATTAAAAAGTAGCTGATAGTAAAGTTATTTTTTTATATATATAATGTTTTAATTATATGTGTATACATATGTTTGTAGAAGCTCATCATTGTTGTTTAACTTAAAATAACATCTTGAGAATCCAGTATAGATTAATGAGTATAGAATAGAATTCTAGGACTTACAGAATAGTTAAGGGCTAAATTCAGGCTATACTTTTTCAGTAATGTGTGAATCTGGGCAAGATCTTGCTTAACCTTTCTGCACTCCACTTTCCTCTCTGTAAGTGGGGAATAATTATACCGTTTACCTCACTGTATTGTCTTGGGGATTAAATGAGTAATTGTAGAGAAAATGCTAAGAATGGTGCCAGGCATGTAGAAAACTCTGTGTAAATGGCAGCTGTTATACTACTCATAGTTGCCATTAAGTGTTACCATTCACAGCAGCGTCCTACTTCAGATAATAACAAATGCTAGGGAGGAAAAGAAAGGAGTGTAGGGAATAAAGAATGCTGAGGGGACGATATTTTCAATATTTTTTGGTTATTAAGGAAACCTCTTTGAAACCCTTTAAGATTTCTATTAAATTGAGATAGAGCTAAAATCAATATATTAATATTGATCAAAAATGTTTTAGACAAATTATTTAAACAACAATATAGTATTTAATTATAATAAATATATAATAATGTATTTGTATGTTTATTTATGATGCTTTCATATCAAAATTTATAACATACAGATTTGCATTTGAATATCACCTCTCCCAATTGGTAGCTTTAAGATATCTAAGATATAAAACCTGAATCAAATTATATATTAAAATATCCATCTTACAGGGTTGTGGTAGAGTGTAAATAGNTTACCTGATTAATATCAAGGAAAATTTGACAATTATTTTTATATACATACACATACATTTTTATCTGTTTAATGTTTTGTGTATCTAAATTGTTAAATACACTCTATCACAGTGTATATTATTAATATTTTAATATATAACTGAAAATTTTAATAATTCAACCAAGTTATTATGATATTGCAACAAGTTAAATCAACTTGATACTTGATACCTGGGAGTTTTGCTATTTTAAAAGGGACATATAAACAGCAAATATCTATTCTGTGATCAAAAAAGTCATTTATCAGTAGGCTTCTGTGTTTTATTCCATTTGTGTTCTCAGATCTTTTAGGTTCATGAATACACTGAATTGTCCATTCTTAATCCAACTGTGAAGAGGAAATGTTGCTGTTGTCATTTAAATGCCATTGTCATCATAAATGTGCAGTGGATAGGATTTTTAGATACGGCTTTTGAGATCATATATAAGCAATGGGTTTCATTTTTAACATTATCAGTGTTATTTTTATCTTAACAGCACTGAGAATTAGATGAAATGTGACAGATAAAATCTACAAATTTGCATAAGTATTTTTCACGAACTTGTTTAAGCATGAACTAATGATTGAGAATTTATATTATTTTGAAAAAGAAGTGATAGAAGATATATAGAAATAAAGTAATGAAAACAGTTAAGCACATTCTAAAAGTGGTCTAATTCTGCTTTTTGGCCAATCTAATAAAATAATGGAATTTATTCATATTGCTATACTATTGAGCAGAAATATCCTGATAACATGAAAATAAAATTGTATGATTCCAATAGAACACTCAAAATAGACATAAAAGCATAAAATTATTCAAAAAACCAATTATCATCATATTCCATTATGGACTATTTGGTCTCCAGAGTTCCATTAGAAATGCACTTATTTTACTTGCTAATTTTATTTTTGAGCTTCTGAAATCTCATTTTGAACTTCAAATTCACATTAAACAGACATCTCAGCATACATTACTTTCCCCCAGCGGGTAACATTGGAAGAATGAGAAGATCCCAAAGAAGAAGAAGAAAAAACACCTAATTTTACCACATTCTAATTGGGTAATACTCTTGAATATCTGGGGACTTTGTAAAACAATTAGAATCTTAAATTTATATGGGACTTTTTGTCAACTCATGTTCTATTCTTCTGCCACTATAATATGCTGTGAACACCTTGTGCTTAGTTATCTGAATCTCTCCCAAAGTTTGTTTATGTGATGTTTTCTCTGGCTTGGTGTGCCCTGCATGTAACTTCTTGCTCAAGGGAATACTCCCTACTTCATAGCAAATTAAATCTGCATTACTCCTCAGGCTTTCCACCTTGCAAATCTTGCACCCATTCTCACTTTGTGTTTTTATTATTTACCAAGTAAAATTCTCCTCGAAGAGGCCATTTTTCTTACTAAAGCCCATCTGTAACAATTTTTGTCCTACTCTTCCCCCTGCATTATTTAANTACTTAGCTGAACCACTTTCCTACCCTTCTTAGGCCCCTATTTTCTGTGAAGATGGGTTCTCTTAGGATTATCCATTCCCTAACAGAAGAGTAGAGGAGCCAAAAAGTAAATATGTATCTGAAGAATGTATCCATCTGTAAGAAAACCTAAGTGAAATCATTAAACACGAATTACATTACAGTCATGGAAATAGACCAAATTTCACCCAGTTTTATAGCTACAATTTGTGATGTTTTCTAATACTTTTAATCTTTTATTTAATCATTTATTCATTTAATTGTTCATTTAAAATTATTCACTCAGTTATTCACTAAAATTACTCAACAGTAATTTATCTGTTATATTCGGGCATATATGTATAGTTTTTATTTGTTTGTTTTTCAGCTGCTTAAAAGTTGGGAAAATATTCCTTAATGCAGTAACTATGTGCTGTAGTACAGAAGGATGCTTTTGGGCCCCGCTATTGTTACTCTGTTGGTTGAACTCCACCCTTTTAGCTCAGAAGCAGTTCTACCGTTGTTTTCATTCTGAAGAGATTGCTGAACACAGTCATGGAGGCAAGTGTCCCATCTCGGAGGTCAGAGCTTAAGCAAAAAATGAGGAGAGCGTTCACACTTGGGGCTAACATGGCGTGGATGCCAGGACTTGATGGGGTGTGGAAAGTTCCAAGTTGGGGGAAGACTTGGTCAAGGTAGAAGAGCCCAAACAGGCTGAAGGAGAGCCCGGTGTGAAATGTGGGAACCCAAACAGTGTGAGAAGGTTACACAGAGAGGTCTGCATTGGCAGAACTAAAGCAGAATAAAGAAGGTTCCCAGGTATAGAGACAGATGCTGGGGGTGGGGGAGGGTGTGTCCTGTCAGAGCCAGGCTGGGTGAGAAGGACTTCTGTGCACTCTGGCATATGTGAGGCATGGGATGTCATCTCATTGGGGATGTGGTGTCAGAGTCCAAACGTGGACGGGAAGGCATCCATGTGAGCAGACAGAACAGAAAGGCTGAAAGACGCCCACACATACTGAAACGTGATATATGGCAGAGTGGATACTGACGGTCAGTGGGGAAAGGACTATTTAACAAATGATTCTGGGAAGACTGGCTTTTTCTATGAAAGTGAAATGAAATGGAATTCTTATCACATATAGTAGTCAAATTGATTTAACTCTCAAGTGAAATAATACAGATTAACAGGAATTCGTGAATATGATTTGATAAATAATATGCATCATATAGAATCTGAAGTATCCTTTAGAATTAATATTGGTGATAATACAAATTACCCTTTAGATATTCCTGTTTCTCTGGAAGGATAAACGATTATTTAATAAGACTAAAACAATTTACCTTAAAATAAAAAATTGATAAATAGAGCTATAATAATTTAGGAAGTGTGCTCCTAAAAACACACATGGAAAATTGTGAGAGAAAAAAGAGCGGAGCACAAATTAGGAAACAGTATTTCAACAAAATTGTTTAGTGAGGAATTAAACCCTGAAATATGTAAAGACCTCCTATAATTGTTTAAGAGAATGGAGAAACAGCCAAGTAAAAACATAATCAAAATCTTCCAAACATTTTACAGAAAACACAAGTGTCCTGTGAATACATATATGTGAAGGAAAAAGCAGTAAATGTTTCACATAAAATTCAAGAGAAAGTTTGATTCTAGAAAGGACAGAGGGAAATGTTGGTCTTGTTGGAAAGAAAGTCTCTAAATTACTTTTAATATTTATTTCTTAATTCAATATTTTAAGCATTCAATACATGCTTAGTTCAATATTTTTACTTATGCTAATATATGTGTATATGTATGTATTAAGAAATGATAGTAAGAATAGTGTGTATATGTATACCTATACAAATTATATGTGTGTGTCATATTTAAATATACTGTAAAAGAAAACTTAAAAGCACAATTGGTTTTTTTAAATGTATATTTATTTTTAAGAGAGAGAAAGACAGAGCATGAGCAGGAGAGGGGCAGTGAAAGAGGGAGACACAGAACCTGAAGCAGGCTCCAGGTTCTGAGCTGTCAGCACAGAGCCCTATGTGGGGCTCAAACTCACGAACCGTGAAATCATGACCTGAGCCAAAGTCAGGTGCTTAACCAACTGAGCCAACTGTTTAAGTTCCTATATGAATTCCTTGAATACAATATGCATACGAGTTAATACAGCATGACATTTGACTCTTTTTGGAAGTAATTTATTTTTGAACCATTTTGTTGAAGTATGATTGATGTATAAAAAGCTGTACATATTTAATGCACACAACTCAGTGAGTTTAGGGATAAGTACACACCCATGATATCATCATCACCATCTCCTCGCCCCCTTTATTATTATTTGTGTGTGTATGGCAAGAACACTTGATTTGAGATCTATCTTCTTAGTAAATATTAAATATACCATTCAGAGTTATCAACTTAGAGGCACTCTGATGTATAGTAATTTCACATGCTTTCACAATTTAGAAATTGCAGGATTCCGCACTGTCACTAGTCAAGCAACTTAAGCAACTTGGAGTGTATTATTAACCAGTTCCATAAAAGGAATGCCTTTTTGACTAAATACCACTGTATAATTTGATAAGGTTAGGAAAGGCTAGTCATAAGTTATTTAATAATAAAGTAGGCCAATCCTAATTTGTTAATGATAGATGGTCTGTCAGCAATTATTTTTAGCACAAAACCCATTTTGTTGCTTAGGAACCCTGGTTAATTTAGGAAAAGTGGTTAAATAAATGATAAAGTTCATATAATCAGGCACTAGAAAACAGGGAGTGAAAAAAATTGATTTTTTGACAAGTAGTAATTCACGATGGATTGTAGCAAAATTGGTAAGCAAGAAAACAACCTTATATGAAAAATAAGCACTGGAAGTTACATTGAAAAAATTATCAGAGCAGAAAAAAAAATTTCAAATCAGCCCCCAGTCTAGTTTTTTGTACATTCCTAAAATACATGTATTTTGATAACATTGCTAATTGATGAGCGTTAAGGTATAGCACTAAACATTTCTATTTGGTATTTCATCTCATTCTTAAGCAGGAAATGTGAGATTATAAGATTTTTATGTACATTACATTCAAATTCTCTCCTGAAAGAACTAATAAAAATGTTATAGGTTGTAGAAATTAATTTATGGATGATTCTGAAGGCAGAAAAGCTCTAAATTAACCTTGCTTGAAGGAGAACTCAATGTTCTTATTCATTAAGGCCCCCAGCTGTGCTCAAGTATAGTGTAGTAGATGTTCCTGTTCTTTCAGAGGGGGACTCCCAGTCCAAACCGCTTTTCAAAGTTCTTTATTTATTTATTATTCCTTTCCTCAAAGGAAAAGAGCATATGGGTAGTTGCTATAAAGTATTTTTCTCTTGATAACATCTAACTGATAATATTCAGAAATGATCATCAATAATATTCAGTTATATAATGCTCCTCCCAAAGCTAGAGGACAATATAGCATCAATGAAATCAAGACAGCAACCTCAGATATAATGCAGGAGAGCTTTTCATTTGACTTTTGTAATTTAAATTTTCTCCTTGGTAGATAAGGCTAACTCCCTATCCCACCAAGGAACATGTTTTTTGTTTTTGTTTTTGTTTTTTAAAGTCACCATCAGAAAACAGTGTTTAATATAATAGAACTTGATATGGATTTCTTTTTTTCTTTAATGTTATGTATTCGTTTTTGAGGGGAAGAGAGGGCACACGTGCAAAGGACAGAAAAAGAGGGAGACAGAGAACCCCAAGCAGGCTCCACACCATCAGCGCAGAGGCTGACATCAGACTCACACCCACAAGCTGTGAGTTCATAACCTGAGCCAAAACCAAGAGTTGGAGGCTTAACTGACTGAGCCACCCTGGTGCCCCAATATGTACTTCTACCTTTGGGTTTCTATTATACATAGGTTAATGAAATCCAGACTGTGGTTTAAAGTATTTTCTTGTCTTTGTGGTAAGAAAAACATAGAAGAAAATCTAAACTATGATTAAGATGGGAATTTACAGAAGTTTCTCAGTGGAGAAAGAGTAACCCTGTTATCTTACTTCATTAATTTATTTAAAAATTATGTATTTATATATAACTTACAGCCTTATGGGCTGTGAATATAAAGCAGTAAACAGTATATACAGGATTCTTATCATCTAAGACACATACTCTGGTCAGCATGACACTGGTGAGCATAAGTTGAGTCTCATTTATGAAACAGAATTTTAAAAGTTGAGTCTCATGTATGCAACAGAATTTAAAAATTTTTAAATTTTAAAAAGTTCTGAGTCACTAATTTATATAGAAATATATCACTTAGGAAATCACCATACTTGATAGGTAATGTCGCCATGATTACGACAAAAAAGTAAGCAAGCAAATATTCAATTGCAAATTAAAATATGGGATATAAGTAAATGAATAGGATAATATATTAGGAAAAAATTAAGAAAATTAAGACTGAGAGATGAGATAAAGTAATCCTGGAAAGATAACTTTAAAACCCATTCTTTAATTTTAACATCTTTAGGAACATATAACTGACATAAATGAACTGCACATATCTAATGTATTCACTGCTATGAGTTTGGATATATGCAAACACAAGGATAGAAAACAGCCAGTAAGGAACAACCTCGTGTGAAGGCCTTAAGACAGGAAGGCTTACATTTGAGAAAATGTAAAGTGACCAGGCCAACTAGAACTAATGGGCAAGAAGAATGAGAAAACTGTAGGCTCTAACAGACAGGGTCATTTCAATAAGTTTCAGTTTTAATCAACATACTCTTAGAAGTCACTGGAAATTTTTAAGTGGAGTGATGCCTTCCTTTTCTTTCTTTCTTTTTTTTTTTTTTAAGGTAATTCTGTGTATCATGCAGAGTGGATTGGAAAGTACATGAGAAAACGGATGACACGTTAGGGGCGACGGCAGTAATCAAAGTAACAGCGACTGACTTATACAAGTTTAATAGCGTAGACATGTAGAGAAGTGAATAGATACAATCACAAATGCATACAACTTCTCTAGGAATGGCAGAGAAATGGAGAACATGGAGCCGAGCACAATCTCAGTGTTTTGGCTTGGATTGTGGTATCATGTACAAGGAGGTTGGGACAATTGATGATGTTAAAGGTGCTCATGTTGAATGGTTGAGAAAAGTAGTAAATATCTTCTGGAAACGCACCTATTTGTTCCATGCTGTTAACAAAAGTGGTTTCTGTGGAGGACTGTGGCAGAGGTGATGGACGGAGAAGGAGAGGTAAGGAGCTCTTAAGTTGATCCTGAGAAACAGAAACAACTTAGTAGTCGGAGGAGTATTTGGAGCTGAGGGAAGTGTTTTTAGTTGTTTTTTCCCTCCCAGGTTAGTGTGTGATGAGGGAGACAGGATCCTGATGATGATTATAATGGTGGTGACGGTGATGGTAATGTGATGACTATGATTATGTATTTGTTCACATACTGAGATGGCAGTTTCTCTCATTTAAGTTAAAAAACAACATATAATCTGTATCAAACCCTCATTTTCTACCTCTTGAGAGATTCTTGTCCTTCATATCCTTCACCTCCACTAAATAATTACCAGCAACTGTTCAAAATTTAAAGAGAATTGTATTTTTAAATATTTTAGAGCTATTTAGGAAGTTAATGAGTATAGCTTTTATATAGTTCTCTGGTCCCATTTTATAATTTAATTGCAAGTCTGTGTAATTCAGCAATAATCATTTGAAATTTGAAATGTCAGTGTCACTGGCATTAAAAATGTGTTTCATCCATGAGATAGAATTTAAAATATATTCTGCTTACAGGACTAGAAAATAAAAGTGTGGTCCACAGGAAATCACCAGTGTTGACAGGTAATTTCACTATAATTACAACTGTTTTTCTTAT
Source organism: Crocuta crocuta (assembly GCF_008692635.1). Classification (NCBI taxonomy): domain Eukaryota; kingdom Metazoa; phylum Chordata; class Mammalia; order Carnivora; family Hyaenidae; genus Crocuta; species Crocuta crocuta. The sequence continues at coordinate 3,922,651 of NW_027530619.1, forward strand.
TTAGCTAATATCATGCTTACTTAGAAAAATAGCTGGCAGAATATGTATCTTCTATAAGCAGGGAATTGAATCTTTTGTTTTGAGGTACAATTTGTCTAAATGAGAGACCATCTGTTCAAATTGAATGAAATATAATCTGGCAAATAAGGACAGTCTTGGAATCATTATGCTGTGCATTCACATAGCGCTAGGATTAAGTTCAAGTTCAAGATCCAAAAACTGGCTTATTGTCAATTTTCTTTGTAACCAGGAGATACTGGTCCATGTTACACCCTTATCTATCTGATCTTTTGTGATGTCTCAGTATCACTATTTGTGAGTCTTGTTAAACATTAAATAGCAATACTGAATTAGCAGCATGGTCACAGATTGGAACTTTCTTCTCACATGTTTGCATATGTATTTACTATGGAACTCTTCATTTCAGTTGTTGTTAATGGCTTTCTATTTTCCCTTTCTGTTTTGTTTTCTAGTCTAAAAAATAGCTGTAAATATGTATTTTGAAGTTGGACATGGACCAAAGCTGCCTTACTGTAACCCTCAGTTTGATTATACTTTAGCAAGACTCTTCGTGTTCGTAGGTGCTGACATCCCTTTTCTAGAACACTTAATTCAGAAAACTTCTAAGTTTAAATTCATTTTCTGTATGGCTGAGATATAATTCATCTCCCAATCTTTTGCTAGTTTTATAACCCTAGAACACCTTTTCAATGGATCAGAGGACTATAGAACACCTTTTCAATGGATCAGAGGACTATGTCTTTGAATGCAATCATCACGAAAAATAGCACCCATGTTTCCCAGTTTCTGTGGGAGGTTCGGAGCCCAACTTCCATAAACTCTTACAGGGAACATGGGTTGCCCTGACCACATTGACCAACTTCCTCCAATACTCTTCCACCAGCTCTCTCCAGTTCTTAGAAATTCTCCTTCCCTCTATTTTGGTGCAGTTGAGTTTATTTTCTTTCCCATGTTATAATAGTCTGACCTCTATTACAGTAGTGTTGAATAGTCTTCCTTGTCTGTTTAACCCTGTCTGGTGCAAATTTTCTTTGACAATATAAATAACCTTTAGTCTCTATTGACATTATTTTCGGGAAACTCATTTGTTTGAGACAATATGCTTTTTTTTTCCATATCCCAGAATACCTAGAATCTCTTTTTTTCTAATTTAGTTTTATTTTTCTTAAAACAAAGAAAAATTATACTATCCTTAAAAGCATATAGTGTATTTATATTTGACTTTTATGAAAAGTAGTATTTATTATTGAAAATAATAGAGAAATTAATTAATGCAATTTAAAATAATGCATAAAATAATGAATAAATAATTGAAATGCTAAGTAAATAAATACACAAATGAATTTAATTAAATGGAGTTCTGTACCACAGCACACTTTTTTAAAATGTATTTATTTCTGAGAGAGAGAGAGAGAGAGAGAGAGCAGGGGAGGGTCAGAGAGAGAGGAAGTCACAGAATCCGAAGACAGGCTCCAGGCTCCGAGCTAGCTGTCAGCACAGAGCCCGACGCGGGGCTTGAACCCACAAACCGTGAGACCATGACCTGAGCAGAAGTCGGATGCTTCACCGACTGAGCCACCCAGGCGCCCCCAGCCCACTTCCTAAGTAACTAAACTTAATACTTTGTTCTCCTATTTCTTTCCCCACCAAACTCCCTTTCTCTGTTTCTCTGTTTCTCCTTTTTTCTCTCTCCCTCTTTCTCTTTACTAGAATGTAAACACTACTGGACTTTTAGGCCTTGAGGACCAGGATTATAGCCTCCATTTTGTAACTCTTCTGATATGGAGTGAATATCTAACAGCTGAATCATTGTTGAAATGACCTATTAGCTATTGAAGTCAAATGTAGTTATTTCCTTTGCTGGCATTATATTTTTCTTACAAACAAAACAAGTTAGGTTACCCAGTTTTGAATCGCAGAAAGTATCAGTAAAACTAGGTATTAACCTTTTAAATTCTAAAGCAGCAAGTAATATCTTAGAAGTAGTTTAAGAGTATTTTTAATAATAATAACTCACATTAATATAGTGTGCAGTATCTGCCAACCACTCTTCTAACTGCTGTGCATTAATTAAATCCAACTCCACAACAAACCTAAGAATTGATAGTATTATTATCCCATTTTACAGATAAAGAATGTAAACTTCAGAGCCTGGTATGCCTTGTTCAATTTTACACAGTTAGGAAGTGACAGGGCAAGAACTTGAACTGAGACCCTCTGTTTGTTTCAAAGTCAATTCTTTTATCTAATTTTGGATTATAGTATTGAAAACTGAGGTCTTTAAATTTACTTCTCTCAAGGCATTATACCATTTACCATGACCCTAAATCCACTGAATATAACAAATAGAACATTTCTTTAGTTGGGAAAGCAGGAAGAGTTGCCAGCACAAATAGGGAACATCACAACACACTGAGCCCACCCGACTGAAGGAAAGTACACAAAGGCCACCAAACACTCCTCTTGTGTGAAAATCACAACAGCCTCAGGGAAGATACCTAGAGGACAAATTGTCCAAGTGCCACTGTCCACCCCTAATGTTGTTGGTGTGCTTGTTAGGGTCCATGTGTGAACACACAACACAGAATCCCCTTCACGGCCGTGGATCAAAAATAGCACAACCCCAGCTCTACAACTGACTTTCTCATTCCCTGGTCAGCAATACCCAAGTGTAGGCCAGACTGGGCCATTAGGTCTTACAACAGAGGCCTTCCAAATAAAGTATTGGTTCCAGGACAGCAGCTTCCCCAAAAGCAAAGGGTAGGAGAAAACAAAAACAAAAACAAAAACAAAAAATTCCTCTGCATGTAAATAGAGTTTTCCTGCTGGGAAGCATCAAACTCCCAATCACTAGATTGTTGAGGAAATTTACATCCAATTGTAATTCAGCTTAATATCTAAGAGCATGATTCTAAAGCAGTCTGATGAATAAGATAAAATGCAAGTTGAAGCTGCCTATGGAAAATCTAGGTCTCTTGTCCAAGTTGAATAAATAAATAAAAGCTTAAAGCAATGAATGATGCATGTGGTAGAGATTCCAAAAACAATGATAGACAGAAGAATCAGCTTTTTTTGGGCTTTATGTTTGTTCTTTAATTTTGAATGCATAACCTTAACAAAGGTATCAGAAATCTACCTTTCAGCATTTGCCTTTACCATCAATCAGTTGCAATGTGCTCTCCTTTAAGCATATTTTTCAGTAGATAAGAGAATTAAATAGTGAGCCTATTCACTGTGTATTTGGTACTTGTGTTTGGCTAAAAACTGGCCTGTTGACTTAATTTATAAAAAGCTTCTTAAAATTTCATATTTATGATACCTGTGGGTAATGTCTGACTAAACCGACTATTGTAAATAAAGGATCTTGCTGAGTAGGTGACAATTTTATCAACAGCATTGTCAAAGCAAGGCCCTGGGACACGCCACACGAGTAAAATCACTTACTTCCTTCTTACTTTTCCTTGAGAATGTCATCAGAGTAACCCAAGTTGCTTTTGTTTTAGATTTATAAGTATCCCGATGCTATCTGGAAAACAAATTAGTTATTTTTAATAGCACAGTGTTTTAAACAGTTTTTCTACGTTTCTACTTTTCTAGAATACTGTTTTCTCTTATTACTGTTATAGGAATTTGATATGAAAATTTTCACCATTTATTACTTTTTAAAATTTTTTAATAATTGAATATTGGGAAAAAGGTTAAAATACAGTAATGATTCAAATTTTCAAAAATAACTTATGCAAAGGAATGAAAACACAATTCCAAAAGTATAGGCAATATATTATGTAGTCTTAGCCTCACCACTAGAGATAAATACAATGTAAAGTTCAAATATGAGTACTTTAAAGGTCAATATTACGTTGGTTGTATAAATTCCCATGAATTCAATAAAATTTTTCATGACTTTCTTAAAAAAATTTTTAATATTTAATTATTTTTTTTTAGGGTCTANATGCTCATCCCCCTTCCCCCCTACATCCATCAGTTCAGTTTTTATCAGCATTCAAGAGTCTCTGATGGTTTAGCTCTCTCCCTTTCCCCCACCATTTCCCCCCTCCTATCCCCCTTGTTCCTCAGTCAAGTTTCTCCTAATCCTCCTATACTTGCCAACATNGCTTCTTCTAAAGTCTTTATTAAGACGGGATGCTGTATTTTGTCAAATGCTTTTTC
>NW_027530620.1:0-217 GCF_008692635.1 Crocuta crocuta
AAGAGTAAAAAAGGGAAAAAAAAAGAAAAAAAAGAAAGAAAAAAAACAAAAAAAACACAAAAAAAACCAAAAAAAAAACCAAAAAAAAAAGAAAAACAAAAAAAATAAAGGGAGGAGGGCACCTCTCAGGCAGGGATGGGCGTGGCGGGGTCCAATGCCTCAGGCGGGAGCTCTGCCTTGGCGGTTGTGGGGGGGGGAGGGACGGGGGTCCCGGCCC
>NW_027530620.1:558-269825 GCF_008692635.1 Crocuta crocuta
AACTCACAGGCTAATTTCCCAGTTTTTAGTTCCTTGCCTTCCCTCTCGAGTTCCAGCCAGCCAGGAGCGCGGACGCCCGGTGTCTGCGCGGCTCTTTCAGGGGCCCCAGCCGCCCGGGAGCTACAATGGCGGCAGGCGCGCCACCACTCTGAAGTCTAGCCTCCCGGAGCCCGCACAAAGAAGCAGTTTGTGTGCTCAGCCCCCTCCAGGACCAGTTGGCGCGAGGGGACCTGGTGTGCAGGTATTTGGCAAGTACGGTCTTTCTATGCACCGAGCGGAGGTTTTTTCCCCCCCGAGTGGAGGTTTTTCTGTTTCGGACTCTCTCCTTTTCCCCTCTCACTCCCCGTAGAGGGTAGAGGGGGATCGCCTCCCACCCTGGAGTCTCCGATCCCGGCCCGATTTTATCTTCCCCGGTTCGCACTCACGTTAGAAGGCTCTCTCAGTGGATTCTGCGTCTTTTTTCTCCCAATCTCTCAGGTTTTGTAAGGTTTCCCATGGCTTCAGATCTTTTCTGTGTGATGTATGGGCGTGAGTGCAAGTACGGAGCTCCTTACTTCTCCGCCATCTTGCCCCAGCCTCCGGTCAGATAATGTTTTATGCTTTGGGATCAAGAGGCAAAATCAAGTATATTATGTAGTTACTCATATAACCACATAACCATGTATGTAAAAACCACAACACGAACAAATGGAAAGACATTCCAAGCTTACGGGTTGGAAGAACAAATCTTAAAATGATCATACTACCAAAAGTGATCTACAGATTTAATGCAATTCCTACCCAAATGCCAAGCACTTTCACAGAACTAGACCAAATAATCCTAAAATTTGTATAGAAACACAGAGGACCCTGAATTGCCAAAACAATCTTGAAAAAGAAAAAAAAAACAAAATTAGGGGTATCACAATTTTAGATTTCAACTTATACTACAAAGCTGTAGTAATCAAAACAGGATGGTACTGGCATAAAAAGAGACACATAGATTAATGGAACAGGATAAAAAGCCCAGAAAAAAACAACAACATGATTATATAGTCAATTAATTTTTGACAAAAGAGGGATGGGATCAGTAATGGAAAAATGGCAGTTTCTTCAGCAAATGGTGCTGGGAAAACTGGACAGCTATAAGCAAAAGAATGACACTGGACCATTCTTACACCATACACAAAATAAACTCAAAATGGATTAAAGACTGAAATGTGAGACGTGAAACCATTAAATCCTAGAAAAGAGCACAGGCAGGAATTTCTCTTTGACCACAGCAACATTTTTCTAAATATGTTTCCTAAAGCAAAGGGGAAAAAAAAGCAAAAATTAACTACTGGGACTACATCATAATGAAAAGCTTCTGCACAGTGAAGGAAACAATCAACAAAACTGAAAAGCAACCTACTGAATTAGAGAAGATATTTGAAAATGATATATATCTGATAAAGGGTGAGTATCCAAGAGAAAAAAAAAGAACTGATACAACTCAATACCCAAACCCGCCCCCCAAATAATCCAATTAAAAATAGGCAGAAGACGTGAACAGACATTTCTCCAAAGAAGGCATACAGATGGCCAAAAAACAGATGAAAAGGTTGGTACTCAACATCACTCCTTGTCAGGGAAATGCAAATCAAAACTATAATGAGATATCACCTTACAGTTGTCAGAATGGCCAAAATAAACACCACAAGAAACAACAGGTATCAGAGAGGTTGTAGACAAAAAGGAACCCTGTGCCCTGTTGGTGGGAATGCAAACTGGTACAGTCACTGTAGAAAACAGTATGGAGTTTCCTCAGAAAGTTAAAAAATAGAACTACCCAAAATCCAGTAATCACACTAGTGGGTATTTACCCAAAGAATACAGAAACACTAATTTTAAAAATATATGCCACCCTGTTTATGGCAATATTATTTACAACAGCCAAATTATAGAAGCAGCCCAAGTGTCTATGGATAGATGAATGTATAAAGATGTGGTGCATGTATATATACATATTTATATATTTATATTTATAGATGTGGTTTGTATGTACACACACACACACACACTGGAATACTATTCAACCATAAAAAGGAGAAATCTTGCCATTTGGAATGACACAGTTGGAACTACTACTATAATGCAAAGTGAAATAAGTCATTCAGGGAAAGACAAATACCACATGATTTCATGCATATGTGGCATTTAAGAAACAAAGCTAATATACAAAGGAAAAGGAGAGAGAGAGAGAGAGAGAGAGAGGCACACCAAGAAAAAGACTATTGACTATAGAGAACAAATTGATGGTTTGCAGAGGGGAGGTGGTTGGGGGATGGGTGAAAGAGGTGATAGAGATTAAAGAGCACGCTTAGCATGATGAGCACTGCATATAGAACTGTTGAATCAGTATATTGTCCTCCTGAAACTAATACACTGAATGTTAACTATACTGGAGTTAAAATTTTAAGAAAAACATAATTTTAAAAATGTTAAAAGCATTCTAAGCTCGAGCCACATACCAGATTTGGTCTGTAAGCTGTTTGTCCACTCCTGATTTAGACCAATGAAGCAACAGAGTAACAAGGAGTCAGACTGAGTAAAGAAATCTGAAGCCAAAATAATTAAAAATGAATATGCGGTAAATCAAATTTGATGGGTTCCCATGTATTGGAAGTTCAAATTCCTTCATGTGACTTTTCACAAAATGACCCCAGGCTGCCTTGCTGATCTCATGTTTGGGTCAATTCTTGACATGTATATATAATCTCATGTATAGATCCTGTTGACATATTGCTTCCTCTGTATAGCCTTTTCTAGATGTTACCCTTATCTCACACTCTAAGGCAACATCACTCTTCCTGGGCTGTGATACTACTTTGTTCATGGCTCTGTTATATACTTTTCCTCTGTACTAGACATAATGAATTTACACATCTATTTTCCAGAGTATAAGCAGGGACTAGGTTTTTCTTCCCCAATGTGGACAGTGTGAACCCCACAGCTAAACTCATTAAAAATAATACTGTTGGGGTGCCTAAGTGGCTCATTCGGTTAAGTGTTTGACTTCGGCTCAGGTCATGACCTCTCGGTTTGTAAGTTTGAGCCCTGTGTCAGGCTCTGTGCTGACAGCTCGGAACCTGCAGCCATCTTCTGATTTTGTGTCTCCCTCTCTCTCTGCCCCTCTCCTGCTTGTGCTCTACTTCTCTCTCTCTCCCACTTAGAAATAAAATAAACATTTAAAAAAATTTAAAATAATATTGTTGATTGAGAGTCTTTTTGGGTGAGGTACTATGTTAAGTTCTTGCATTCATTATCTTACTTAATACCCGTAAGTCTCATCTCAGATAAACTTTAACTTACTCATTTTACAGAAAAGGCCCAGAAAAATTACAAAAATTGCTCATGGCTTCATAACCAGGAAAGTGACAAAGCTTGGACTCAAACACAGTTCTGATGGATGCCAAAGTCCATGCACTTGAACTGTTATGTTGTCTCATCAGTTGTTGAATAAGAAAATGAAATCTGTAACTTAAATTAGGCCAATATCATTCCTGGATGAGGCATCTCTAGGATGCTGCAATTTTTTTAAGTGGGAATGATTTGTAGTTATCATAAGTATTCAGAGGTAGAAAGAACATAAGAGATCAACAGGTCCAGCTTGTTTTCAGATAGTAAAACCGAGGCTAGGAGAAAGTGCTTACTCTTAGAAAATATTTTTTTTTTAATTTTTTTACATGTTTATTTAACTTTGAGAGAGACAGAGACAGAGTATGAGTGGGGGAGTAGCAGAGATAGAGGGAGACACAGAATCCAAACCAAGCTCCAGGCCCTGAGATGTCAGCACAGAACATGACACGGGGCTTGAACCCATGAAATGCGAGCCAAGGTTGGCTGCCTAAACGACTGAGCTACCCAGGTGTCCTTAGAAAATATTTCTTTATTTTGAGAAAGAGAGTCAGAGAAAGTAAACGGGGGAGGGGCAGAGAGAGAGGAAGAGACAGAATCTCAAGCAGCCTCCGCACTGTCAACGCAGAGCCTGACACGGGTACCTGAGCCAAAATCAAGAGTCAGATGTTCAACTGCGTCACCCCAGGTGCTCCAGAAAGCACTTATCTTTAATCTAATATCACACAATGTAAACCCCTACTCCCTGCTTAGTGTAGGCCTATCTGGGTCATGTTTTAAACTTTCTAGCACTTTTGGAAGATTGTCACCTAGAGTCAATCTCATCCCACATCATTAAATTGACAGATTCCATGTTAATCTTCAGAATGAATTTTGAAAATGAGGTCTTTACAATGAGTTCAAATTGAGTTTGGTTCTTCCAATTGCATAAACATTCATAAAATAAATAACATTGCCTTTGGCTTCATTCTGAAATAATCGAGTAGGCTTGCTGATTTTCCTCAGGACCCTTCTTACCCTATGCCACTGGGCTTGTGCTTAATGTTGCATTTATCACCATGTATTATAACTGGCTTCTTATTAATCTGTCTCTTGCATTTGATGCTGAGTTCCCCCAAAACATGGACCATGTTTTCATCCTTACTGCCTGGCACAGTTTTATTCCAGAATTGGTGAATATCTGTGAAGATTTACTGACTTGCTGAATTGAGATTGAACGTCAGATATGCGATGAAGGAAGAAGAGCAGAGTGGCTGATCCTCTGGTGTGTGTATGTGTTATCTGGAATTCACTTAAGTCATCATTGCATACTTCCCTCTTCCAAATGATTTCCCTTGAAAAGTTGTTAGAAAATGGCTGTGAGCGGGACTTAGGCATTTTTTTTCTTATGCCTGAAAATATTAGGAAAATCCAGGTGGTCAAATTCAGTGTAATCAGTGTTTTTCAGGGAACATTGTAGATGGATGAATGCATGCTGATTATACAGTAAATATTTAATTTTAGATTCTGATTATTTTATATTGACATTTCAGAGCAGTAAATATTTTTATGCTGGATTCAGCCTACACCATGAAAACAACTCCCTCAATGGCACAGTCTACACATGTAATTGTATAATTTAATACTTTCATTTAAAACATTTCTACTTTTAAGTATCTTTTAGATTTGAAAAAAGTAATTTCTTATCTAAGAAGGCTCGACCTTGGACTCTCTGGGCCATAGACTAATTAGCATTTCACTAGGAAAATGGAAGGCTCATTTTCTGAAAATGACTGTTTTGATTTGGGGTATTTTCCATTCTACAGTGCCACTCAAACCTTCATGGCAACAGTCATGAAAGAGTTAAAAGAGAAACCTCCACGGAAAGACATTAATTGGGTAGCTTTTGCTTTTGCTAGAAAAGGGTGGTTCCAGACATTTACCGTTAGGAACAAGAACAATCCTACAGGACCGTTGAGGAAATGCTTGTTGAATAATAAGTGAGTAGGTTTTTGGAGAGAACCAGCGAGAAGATTTTTTTAATTATGTGTGTTTGGGGGGTGGGGGATGTGTTTAAAACCATCTGGTCTCTATAAACTTGTAAGTAATTCTGTCTCAAGTATTTATGAGCATTTTATAGAAGACATTTGAAGAACTCTTCCCCATTACAAGTCTAGCACATCTCCTAATTTCTAGCAGTTGTAAAAGACCCAAGAAGAGATATTGTGAGATATTATCATTGGTATTTTATAGATGAGCAAATTGGTGACCAGACAGGCTGGGTGACTGACTCAAATGTCACAACAAGGAAGAGTTATAAAAATCAAAACAAAACAAAAACAAACCCTTTTTCCCTTAGAGTTTTCTTTTATTTTTGCTTCTTTTTTTTTAATAGTTTATTGTCAAGTTGGTTTCCATATAACACCCAGTGCTCATCCCCACAAGTCCCTCCTCCATGCCCATCACCCCCCCTTTCCCCTCCCCCCACCCCATTAGCCCTCAGTGTGTTCTCGGCATTCAAGAGACTCTTGATTAGAGTTTTCTTCAGGAGCTTCACTAGTGTTTCTTCCAGCTTCTTTACTTAACCTACTTCTAGAGAGGTGAGATGCCCTACCTAGTAGGTAAGTAGTTTAACTGTAACTAGTCATCCTCTGCTTATCCCCACTTTCTTCCTCCTCTTTTAGGAGTCATCTGTCTTGCAGAAGACATGAGTTCTCTACTGTTCCACGATGCCATCAGTCTTACCTGGTCCAGAGGTCAGCCCAATTCTGGGATTCCACCAGTGGGTCTGCTTGACTAGTAGAATAATGCCTTATCCTATGAGTCATCCTCGATCATTAATATGGATGATATTTGGCCTCTGTACACATACTTTTTTTTTAGTTTTTATTTAAATTCCAATTAGTTACCATATAGTATAATATTAGTTTCAGGTGTAAAATATAGTGATTCAATAGTTCCATACAAGACCCAGTGCTCATCACAACAAGTGCCCTCCTTAATCCCATCCCGTATATATTCTTTTTTTTTTTTTTTTTAATGCTCAGAACGCAGCAGGGAAGAGGTTTGCTCTTTATTGTGCCCTCCCACCCTGGAGACTCCAAAAGTCACTAACAGGGTCAAGATTCAAAGTCTTCAAAGCTCAAATCGCTACTCTAGTGGCAGCAACAGCAGCAATCACCTGATAATCCACAGGATTCTCTACATTTTCCAGCCTTTCTTATAGTTAGTTTGGGGTCCTGTTACAATTTTTGGCTAATGACCTGGGACAAAAATGATATATGTTATTTCTAGGTAGCGATGGTTCAAAACTGGTGTACCTTTCCACTGCAATGCATGCTGGGACAGTGGCCTCACCCTCTCCCTAGAAGAAGTCAGAAGCATATATATAGATATATATTAGAGATTCCTGGATCCCTAAGTGGCCACATGGAGCAGCCTGTATTCCTTAGTCACATTAGGGTCAGTCACTGTAAGAAAAGCAAATCTTTGATATGTCAATCTCCCATCCAGAGACTTGGGAGTCACTTACTTTCAGTAGCATAGCGCAGTCAAACCTAAATAATATACCTCACAAGGAAGTGACTAAGGAAATGAAGACCAGTGTAGATATGGACAAAGTGAAAACAAGGTACAGCGTAACACACCAAACAAGGACTCTCTTCAGAGCCATGATAACACAACAGTGTCACCTAATCTTTTTTTTTTTAAGTAGGCCAACGTGGGGCTTGTCCTCACAACCCTGAGATCAAGAACAGAGGTAAGATCAAGCATCAGGCACTTAACCAACTGATCCACCCAGGTGCCCCAAACTAATCATATCTTAATGAGGGCTTTCACAATACATTAGCTAATATGATACATCTTACTCCCAAGCTAAACTCTAATCTCTTTGAGGACAAAGACATACCATAGCCATCTCTATGTCCTCAGTGCCCAGCACAGTTCCAGCGGCCTGTCAAATTGTCAGTATATGACTGTCAAGCAGAAGCAAAATGAAGCATTGGTAATGAATACCAGAGCTGTGCTGGAGTTATTATGCTTTTGTATTATTTGTAATTATCATTTGCATAAATTATACATCTATTCAGCATAAATACATACATATATTTATGTTTAAGTTAACTATTTAGTAAACTGAATATAGTTCATTATATAATAATCAGCTTTTTATTTTAAACAGGCATTTGTGTTGCAGAGGTCAGGCTCGTCGAGGCAAGTAATTCAGACTGCCCAAGTGAAGGGGAGAAATAAAAGCTTTGTGTTTTGAAGATTACTAACAAAAATATCTCAAAACTCAAGAGGAGATAGAGAGAAGTTTGGAGCTGAAAGAGTGAGACAGCCAAGCCAGTAGTAGAGTAGCACCCAGAGGTGGAGAACATGGCTTTAGGAAGTAATAATTCTGAGGACAAAGGGCTAAGTAAGAACTGGAGACAGGGTTTACCACTGAGGGATCCAGGGTGGACTAGGCACTGAAGGAATGGAGACATTGCATTAAGACAATCCAGTGAACACAGTATATGAGCCAGGAAGACACTGTTAGAGCCTGGAAGAGCAGTGCAGACAGATGATAAAGGAAAAGTAGAGTTGTTCACCATGCTGAAGACCACTCACAAGGCAATCAGGAAGACCTGCTTCAACAGGCAGACAAGGGGGCCCTTCCCTTTTAGAGAGAGAAGACCTTCTGTTTGTCACATTCAAGACCGGGGTTCTCGGGCAGTCGGGGAGCAAATAGGGGTGGGGGAACCCCAAGAGAGTAATGCTGCCTTTCATACCACCAGGACAAACCAGGGGGGCTTTCATTCAAATTGAACAAATGAAAAAGATGACAGCTCTTATATGCCAAGGTTTTGGAGCAATTCATTCCTGCTACATTTTCAAGGAATTATCCTAAATTCAGGGATGGATTACAAAGAAACATTTGGCAAGGTCCTTGCCCTCAAGAATCCAACCAGCTCACTGGGAAAAAAGGTATTCAGAAAAAGATAGCTACAGGGGCGCCTGGGTGGCTTAGTCAGTTGAGCGTCCAACTTTCGCTTAGGTCATGATCTCGCGGTTCGTGGGTTCGAGCTCCGCGTTGGACTCTGTGCTGACTGCCAGCTCAGAGCCTGGAGCCTGTTTCGGAGTCTGTAACTCCCTCTCTCTCTGACCCTCCTCTGCTCACACTGTCTCTCTCTCTCTCCCTCTCTCTCTCCTAGAAAGAAATAAAAATATTAAAAAAAAAAAAAAAGAAAAAGAAAGATAGCTACTGGCATAGTAATCCTTTATCCCAATGAAAAATTCCAAAGTCCTCAGCTTGGTGGCTTTTATTATTATGAATGATATGCCCCAAATTACAACTCTTATATTTTCTACAACAAACCTTCCTCTTATCCACTCCACGTTCTGGTGAAAAGTGGTGAAGCTCTCATTGATCCCCAAATATGCCATGTCTTTTAAGGGACTCAAATTGCTGTTTCCTCTGTTTGAAATGCCTTTGTTTGCCTAAGACATTCCCACTCAGCCCACAAGATCTAGTTGTGATCTTTCTCCCTTGATTATTTTCCTGATTCTCTCAAGGGAACTTGAGATAGAGAGACAGAGATACAAAGAATATTAGTATTACTGAACTCATACTGTGTGCCTGTCAGTGCCATGGCCTAAACTGTGACACCTAAAAATTCATACGTTGGAGCTCTAGCCCCCTAGTGTGACTGCATTTAGAGACAGGAACTACAAGAAGATGACACAGATTAAAGGAGGTCATAAGAATTAGCAGCCTTCCAAGGAGAGTCACCAGAGAGCTCTGCATGAGACACAGTGAAAAGGCGGCCATCTGTAAGCCAGGAAGGGGGCTGTCACCAGAATGCAACTTTGTTGACAGCCTGCTACTGGACTTCCAGTTTCTAGAACTATGAAAAAAAATCTGTTTGAGCACCCACTCTGTGGTATTTTGTTATGGGAGCCCAAGCTGTATCTCTTTTCCTGTATCTCTGTATCTCTTTTCCTACGTTATGTCCTTAAGTGACCCTAAACTCTAGAACAAGCATCATTTCCCCTCTTCCACAAAGAGGAGACTAGAGCTCGGAGAGGTGAGATAACGTGCCTGTAGGCATACAGTGGAGATATGACCCTGGGTTTGTATGATTGGAAAGCCGGTACACTCTTTCTACCCCACATCCCTACCTCCCAGGCATTCCTCTGGACAGCTGCCACAGTACCTGGCACGCCCCTGGAGGACAGAAGTCTTCATACCACATGGCATGGATCTGTTTTCCCTGCTAAACAGTACAAAAAACGTTTTGTTTTCTTTTGACCTGAGAGAATCTGAACAACCAAACTGATATATAATGAGAATGAATAAGAGGTACTCCTATCAACTGTTACAGAAACCAGAGGCTTGGGGGAAATTCTTTGAGCTCAGAAGGCTATGCTTTCAGCCAAAAACCAGAAATGTGTATTGAGTATTCATTCTTTGCCAGGGACTGTTAGTCACTGGGAGCAAAAAGAATAAGAGATCATACTGGCCCTTGAGGAACTCATAGTTGAGCAGAAAGAAGACATTTTTTTTTTTTTTTTTGTACATATGTCATCTGACTGGGATCTGAGCAGATATATAAGAGTCAGCCTTGGCTAAACACTGAAATCATCTAGGAAACTTTAGAAAACACTGATGCCTGGAACCCCATACCAGAGATTTTTATTTAATTAGTTTAGGGTATGGTCTGGCTATCAAGAGTCTTTAAAAGCTTTTTTAGTGATTCTGATGTACAGGCAAAGTTGAAAATCAGTGAACTAGGAACCTAGAAGGGGGGTGGGGGGTTTCCAGGTTTAGCAGAGAGGAGAGAAGGAGAGGGAGGAGGGCAAGAGCAAAGCAGAGGCACATATAAGTAACACTCACTGCCATTCTGCATTTAGTAGCATTTAACAAGTGCCCATATTGTGACAAGCATTGCAGAGGACCTATTAATACAATTCAGAGAGTGTGCATTAAGAGCTAAAACAAACAACACAAAAAATCGAATACCACTGTTTATCTAGTAAATGTCTTTCAAGGGGCTGTAAGTACTAGGAAGACATTATCTTAATAAGCTCCCATCATCTCTGCCAGGTAGGGGGCAGGTTAGGCTTTTATTAAATGATGCCATATTGAAGTACATTCTTTGCTTGAATCAGAAACGAATGTAATATAAACTATGGGGACCAGCTATGCACTTAACATCATAAGAGGCATAACTCAGCATAGCAGAGCAATGTTCCTAGAGATGAGACCTCAGGGGACAGGCTAGGAGAAAAGGCCTGAAGGGAGGCTAAACGGTATCTCTGAAGGGAAAACAGGAACAATGAGCTAGTAACAATACTTTATTACTATTATTCAGCCTTACGATCCCAGGCATCTTGCTTTGCTTTGCGTGTATTAACTTAGTGTTCATCCTGTGAAGCCGGTGTCCCTACTTTAGAGAGGAAGAACATGGAACACAGAGAAATTAGGCAATTTGCCCAGAATCAAACAACTTTCAAGTGACCAAGTTTGGTTATGAATCCAGGTCTGATTTGAAGGAGACTATATAGCCATTTCTCTTCATTTCAGGCATTCTTTTTTTTTTTTTAATGTTTTATTTATTTCTAGGAGAGAGAGAGACAGCGTGAGCAGGGGAGAGTCAGAGAGAGAGGGAGTCACAGACTGAAACAGGCTCCAGGCTCTGAGCTGGCAGTCAGCACAGAGCCGGACGCGGGGCTCGAACCCACGAACCTCGAGATCATGACCTAAGCAAAAGTCGCACGCTTAACCGACTAAGCCACCCAGGTGCCCCCATTTCAGGCATTCTTTTAAGGGAAGATGAAGTGGGGAGAGAAATTGATAAGAGCAAGGTAAAAAAAAAAAAAAGATTTCCCTCTAAGTCTTGAAATTACAACAGGTTTTAAAAGTGGTTGATGGGGATTACGTTGAGAATGAGTAAGCAGCTGATAGCTAAAGATATCTATTAACTGTTGAATGGGCTGTAGACTGCAGAACAAGAGCTGCAGAAGGGGTTTCAGGTGTAAGTACAGGGGAGGTGCTTCATTATCTTTCACCATCCCAAGAGTACCACTGATAGTGTTTAGGCCAGGCCCGTGAGCTTGGAAAAGGGAGAGAAGCGAGTGGTTACCTTGCATTAGCTACTGAATTAATGTTAAAGTTTGTGTTTTGACTAAACTTCTTCATCTAATATTATGCTATCAGAAGTCGTGAGCCATCTTTTGGGTTTAGCACACACACATACCTGTTAGTACTCTAGGACACCATATATATTGCCATATATACAAAACTAAGTGGGAGAGTCAGATACTTTTCAGCCAAAGCCTTTGGGAATAGCAAGGAGACAGAGTTTCTGGGGTAAGCCCAATATTATCCCACTCTTTCACTTTTCAAGTTTAAGATACTATTTACTGCGCAGGAACCATGGGCCAAGCATTGTGGTGTCTTAAAAACATCATCTCATTTAGACAATACAATAACCACATAAGGTTGGTACTGTTATTAGCTCTCATTTACTGGTGAAGAAATGGATGCTTCAAGAGGTAAAATGGCTCAAGGATACATGGCTGGTAAGTGGCTACGTCAGGGATTAGAACCCAGTTCTTCCTAACTCTATTCCCTCAGCCAGGATGCTATGATGGAAATGGCAATATGGAAAGTTACAGCTCTCCATGAGCATTTGCAGTCTGACAGGCTTTCGTTTTCTGCAAATTCAGTGTGAGAAAATCGCATCTGGTAGCAGCTACAAAAACAAATGTTGGCTATATAATTAGATTAAGGTTTAGAACAGGAAAGAAAAGATTTTCAGGGTCCTCAGCAATGGCTAGTTCCAGACTGGGGTACTATGTTTTAGCTGTGAGCTTCCATTTTTAAAGGGATGGTGTACTAGCTTCCTATAGTCACTGTAGTAAATGACCACAAACTTAGTGAGTTAAAACTGCCCAAATGTGTTTCTCGGTTCTGCAGGTCAAGTCTGACACAGGTCTCATTGGGCTAAGAGCATATCATGAGGGCTTGATTCCTTTCTAGATCTCCAGGGAAGATTCAGTTCCCTTGTCTCCACCAGCATCTAAAGGCCACCAATATTTTGTTGCTTGTGTCTTCCATCATCTTCCTTCTTGAGTCCGTCTGCCAGTCCATCCCTCCGTCACTCCAGTGATCTGCTTCTGACATCATATCTCTGTGACTCATGACTCTCTCTTCCACTTCTGAGGATTCTTGTCATTACATTGGGCTAAGAATTCTCTCTCTATTTTAAAGTCAGCTAATTAGCAACCTTAATTCTATCCTGAATTTAATTCTCCCTTGCCATGTAAGGTATATTTACAGGTTGCAGGGACTACGATGTAGACATGGGGTGGGGGTGGGGGGGTGGTTGCTGTTATTCTGACTGCCACAGATCTTAACAAACTAGATGACAAACCAGAGAAATGCCTAGGGAAGTAAGAAGGTGTGTGGAAACAATGTGATGGTACAGAAAACAATGAGAAGTCATGAAAAGCAATACTCCTCTGCCTGCTTTCTACCCCCAGTCTCACTTTCCACAGGTAACTAATTTCAACCATATGTTCTGGGCAGGATGAGGAGGTATTTCTACCAGTTACCTCCTTATCTGTAAATGGAATGCTTGTCAAATCCCTAACTGTTGTCTGTCTCTATTTGCATTAGTTTTCTAGGGCTGCCCTAATAAGGTACCATGGCAGTGGATAACTTGTGGTAACAGAAATTTACGATCTTACATTCTGGAGGCTGGAAGCCCCAAATCAAGATGTCGGTAGGACCATGATCCCTCTGAAACTTGTAAGAGAGAATCTTTCCTTGCCTCTTGCTGGCTTCTGGTGTTTTACAGGCAATCACTGGTGTTCACTGACTGGCACCTACATAACTCCAATCTCTGCTTTTGGCATAACATGGCATTCTCCCTGGTTTCTTCATATGGCTGTTTTCTCATAAGAACACTATTGAATTAGGATTGAATTTAGAATTGAAGAATCCTATTGGATTAGGAGACCATACTACTCCAGTATGACCTCATCTTAAATAATTACATCTGCAATAGACCTACTTCCAAATGAAGTCACATTCTGAGGTACTGAGGATTACGACTTCACAACATATTTTGGTGGGGGTAGCATACTTCAATTCATAACACTATTGTTTATGGATTTCAAAGTGGCCAATAAGGACATTAGGGAAAGTGGATGGAGCAAATGGGGGTATTTATTAGATAAATAAATAAACAAACAAACAAATAAATAAAGTCTCTGAAAAACAGAGAGGATGGAAGCTGATTAGTGATGAATAAAGGGAGTCTACGTGCACTGCTGAATTCCTGAATTTCCAAACTTGGAAAAGCCAGTGTGATGGAACATGTGGACTGATATGTGAGGTGAAAAACAGGGAGATTGATGAGAGTCTTATAAATGGAAAAAGGGCCCTGTACCCTAGTACACTAAATAGCCAACACAAAGACATCTGCCCCAGTTGGGCCCTTGCTTGGTTATCTCACCAACATTCATTGGCCTGTAAGCCACACCCACCTCCTCAGAGCCTTTATTGGCTTCCTAATGTCTCACTGTGAAACAGAAGGAGCCAACCAAGGATGATCAGATATATGAGGAACATTAACAACAATTAAAGGAATGATCATGATATACAGGCACAGAAATATTCAGAAATCAGAAGACAATGTTGTAAAAAATCTAATTAAAATATTTGAGAAGGTATTATAACCATAAGGCAAAAGATGCACAAAAAAAAAAAAAAAAGACAAAAATGGGGCACCTGGTGGGGGATCGGTCATTTAAGTGTCTGACTTTTGATTTTGGCTCAGGTCATGATCTCACAGTGAGTTAGAGCCCCACATTGGGCTCTGCACTGATGGTGTGGAGTCTGNGTTCGAGCCTCATATCCAGCTCTGAGTTAACACTGCCAGCCTGCTTGGGATTCTCCCTCTCTTCCTCTCCCTTTCTGTCCCTCTCCACACACACACCCCCCCCCACACACACACACTCACTCTTGCTCTCTCTCTCAAAATAAATAAACTTAAAATAAGGTAAAAATAAGAACTTTGGAAGTTAAAAATATGCCTGCCAAGAAAACAGTACAAGAAAAGAAAAAATCTATAGTAGATTAAGACAATAAAGTTAGGAGAACTTGGGTGGCTCAGTTGGTTAAGTGTCTGACTCTTGATTTTAACTCAGATCGTGATCTCACAGTTTGTGAGTTCAGGTCCCATACTGGGTTCTGTGCTGACAAGCAGAGCCTGTTTGGGATTCTCTCTTCCTCTCTCTGCCACTTCCCAACTCATGCTCTCCCTCTTTCTCTCTCTCTCTCCCTCAAAAATAAACTTAATCTTTTTTAAAAGAAAGCAAAGGAAATATGGTTAAAGCCAAAACATTCTGAGGAAAAATGAGTTCTAATTTTTTAAATGAGAATTATTTTAAAATTGTTTCCTAGCTAATTAAAACTGAAGGTAGACTCAGAACAGCCAGTGCATCAGGAAGTTCATCTGGCTTTCTTAGGAAGCTTTCTTGCAAAATAAGTTAGTAAGTCAAGAAAGTAAATGACCTGGGATCCAAATAACAGAATATATTACCCAAGGAAGTCATCGGAAAACTGGTGGAGGACCAGAAAGTCCAGATTGGCTTAGAAGCCCAAGCCCCAGGAAGGAGGCCACCAAGTAGAAGTAGAGGAGGTGATGGGGTTCAAAAGATTAAATAATATAATTTAGAACGTGGGAAATATTGATGCCTAAGAAAAGAAATTGGTTGAGTGCAAAAGGATATTCCATTTAAACTTGATGCTTAAGTTTTTCTTCTATAAGTGATGCAAGGATTGAGACATAGGATTTGAAGTGAAGGAGGTCTAATCTGGACAAAATACTGGCTCCACTGTGAACACTACTACATAATGATGGTAATTCAAGTTCCATGGTTCGTTTTTAAGTTTGGAATAAAACTACCAATAACTCACTAAAAGCTTAGTCATCATTGCAGGACAGAAAATAGATGCTATCAATTCTGGATGTAGGGGAGCAATGTGGGTGGAAGGATGAGCTTAGCAAAGGCATCATCTTACAAAACTGGGAGTGGACATAGACTGGCTATGATGGATAGTGGGACAATAAATGGATGTGAATTGTTCTGTGAGAAGAGAGGCTGACCTGAGGAAGAACAGATAGTGTATATTGGAAGGAGTGGGTCTATGAAATGGACAAAATTGTTCTCTGGTCACTGCAGGAATGCACAGGCAATATAGAGACAACAATTAAGAACATCATAGGCATTGCTTATTTAGGCTCATAGAGGTACCTGCAGAAAGACACTACATCCTTTAATTCTAAAGACATTTGAATTTATAGAGAACCCTTATACCCAAGAACTATTTGTCCTGTGAGCACAATTTTAGACTGTGTACTCAGAAGTCTTTTTTCCCCTCCCCCTTCTTCTGCTCAGGTATGCCATAGACTCAATTGTTTTCCAAGGCTCTGCATTGTCTTTAGAAGCCCTAACTTCTACCCAAACTGTAAATCATTTGGGGTCAGATCTGTTGCAATGTTCAATCCACTCCCCTCCCCCACCCCAGCTGAGCATAGTGGATGCCTGTTTTAAACCTGGTTCTCTAGAGAACAGACCTAAGACTCAGATGTCTGTAGGCAGGGGCTCTAACGAGCATTGCTCTCTGAAACCATATCTATAACAGAAATGGCAAGTAGGACAGTATAGAGTGACAAGTTGAACTGTGATACACTGGAAGAGACGCCTCAGCTGACCCTACAAGGAGTTCTGGGGTTGGGATGACTCTTTATAATCATCTCAAATCCATGAAAGGGTTGGGTCATTGTGCCCCGTCCTCATC
Organism: Crocuta crocuta; assembly: GCF_008692635.1. Taxonomy (NCBI): domain Eukaryota; kingdom Metazoa; phylum Chordata; class Mammalia; order Carnivora; family Hyaenidae; genus Crocuta; species Crocuta crocuta. Next base: position 16,775 of record NW_027530620.1, read on the forward strand.
AAGCAGTTATTGAATATAAGCTACCTTTTAGGGCAGAGACTTAACACTGGGCAAAACAACTCCCTTGTGCCAAGGGCAGTACCTAGAGGGGGACTCAGCTATGACATTCCCAGCACCTGGGAGACTAGGCATCTCTCAGCCCTAAAGGTGAACTACTTCAGAATCTTGGACTCTTTAGAATCTTGGAATCTTTCTAATCTTTCTAAACTCTGGGCAAAGTACCCTCACAATGTTCAATTGGTGTTTGTCTAAGTGAACTGCTTAGCCAGAGCTCTTGCCTGCTGTCCTATAGGCACCCTGTACTTCACCATAATCTTTTCATCCTTCTGAGACATGTTAATGGGGTTCAGAGTAGGCCACTCTAGGATGTGGCAGTTTGGCATGAGGATCATTTCAAGCTAAAGACAATCAAGACCTAACAGATTTAAGAGAAGCATTTTACATTCTCCTGAACTGCCTATAAGAATTTAGATAAGAAGCCTGTACCAGAAAGAGAGCTATTACTTCAGATGATACTTTTTATGTTAAAAAGACTTCTTCAAAGGACACGGCAAACATTTGTTTATCAAACATTTGCTCTTCCCACCTTCCTGTGAACTGTTTTCCTCTCCTTCAAAGTCCTAGACCTCTACCCCTTTCTTCTTAGCTCAGGATGTCATATAAACCTCAGTTACCTGACTGTTGGGATGTACTTACATACTATAATTAAATGTGTTTTCCTCTTATTAATCTGTCTTATGTTAATTATGAGATCAGCCAAAGAACCCAGAAGGGGAGAAAGAAAAAAAAATTCCTCCCCTACAATGTTATTCCTTCCTTGTACCTTATTTAGGTGTTCATATGCTTTATGATAACTGAGTGGCATGCCTTTTCTTTCTTTTCAGCCTGGATTTTCCAGGGCACAATTTCTGGTCTTGAATCCTGAATTCTCTGGCTAATTTATCACTATGGTATCACATTTCCTCTTTCTTAGATATACTTTATAAAGTCTTGCAAATTCCTGTGGTATATACAAATAATAATAATAATAATAGTTAAAGAAGTCCCTACTCACACTTTGAATCCCTCAATCAAAAGTCACCATCTCTGTGAAATGTGAAACAACTCTCCACTGGCAGAGCTAAAATCTGCTAACTGTAGTATTTATTTATTATTATTTTTTAATTGTAGTATTTATATACCATAGGTGATTATCCTGTAATGAGTCTGTTTTTCACACTGGGCTGTAGATTCCTCAATTTACTTGTTCATTTGCTTCCTTTATACCTGTCATGGTTCCTAGCCTATAAAGATGCCCAGTAAAGGCTCTAGTACTTGAATGAATGAATCAATCAATCAGTCAAAATCTGGAATCTTTCTTACGGCACAAATTTAGTTATTTCTGCCATTTCCGTGACATTTCATAATTGTTGTTAATATGGTTCACAAGCAAACTAGGAAGTAAACACCAGGATAATAAGCCTGTCTTGTGTAGTTCACCAAATCAGCACAGTAAGCTCATGTTTTAAACAAAAAAGAAGGGGGGGGGGTACAATTGCTGTTAAGCTCTAGCACAATCAATTTTAATTAGCATTGCTCATTGTAAGAAATGATAAGGTATCAGTCATTGTAATTGCCAGTGTTGACAATTAGTTAAAGTCATTAACATCTCAAGACCTAAGATAATACAGACTTACAGAATTTTTAAAGATTTGGAGGAAAGGTAGAATGGAGTTAAGAATTTCCTTCAGTTTTGCACCAGCTCAACAAACATACCTTGTAAATGATTACTTTCCAGTTTTCTTGTGATGCTGGAGAAACCTAAGAACTGCCACTAGCCTGTCCTCCTTCCTTATTATCCACACTGTCACCAGGGAAATTCTTATAAAAATCCAAGTCTCAGTGAGTCACTCACGTGCCTCCAAGTTCCTCAAGTGCCCACAGGAAAGAACTCCATCCTCTTAGCACTGGATTCAAAGCTCTTGGTTTCTAGCTCCATCTCTTACATGCTCCTCCATCTTCTTTGTGTTCCTCACTCACCTATCTACAGGTTACTTCTCTTAAGCACGTTGGCCTTTGGTACCTCTGTGACTTTGCACAGACAGATCCCCTAGTCTTAAATACTTTCCCCTCACCCTTAACCCCACCCCCTTTTTTTTTTTTTTTTTTTTTTTTTGCCTGACAAATGTTTCCTCTTAAGGTGTAATTCAATTGATTTCTGTCTTTAGGAAAAAGAACTTACTCCTTTGTGCTCCCTATGGATGTTTTTTTTTTGGGGGGGGGTCTCCATGTACTACTTACCATGTTATCATTATAATCACTAATTTATTTATGTTTTCAATGAGCTTATGTCTTCTGAGGGTTCTTAATGTTTAGCTCAATGCCTGGTAAATAGCAGACTTGCAACAACTATTTTTTTTAAGTAAGTAAATCAATGGGTAGATGAAGAGATAAGTGACTGAAAAATGAACAAGGTAATGAATGAATGAATAAATGAATGAATGAATGAATGGACATATTCATCAGTACACAGCTCCCTTAGCATAGATGTCCAGGCCATCTGGACATCTTTGGCATGTGGAGCTTCTCTTTCTTCTCCCTAATTTCAGAAGAGACTGTGGTATCTTCAAAATTCTAATTTAATGTCTATATTAGTTTATGATCTAAATTAGATTCACTAAATATGACAATAAACATTGAGATTCATCTAGTGCTTTCCATGTTCTTAGTAGTAAGTTCTTTACTTGTAATAATGCATTAGAATCCTACAACCTCTTGATATGAGGTCTAATATTGAAATAAGGGCTATTGTTATTGTTTCACCTTTACAATTAAGCAACTGAGATCAGAGCTTTAGAACCTTGCCCTAAATCATTCAACTAGAAAATGGCTCTTTCTCCAGGATTACTTTCATAGACCCCAAAAAGAAAAGACTCATCACACTGAGCTGGTGAATACCCATTCTGTGAATAAACTTGATGTCCTCAAACTAGGCTGCCCATACATAATCAAGAAGCCTTAGGGTGGAAGTTGGGATGATGAGGATACATAATACAATGGAGAAATGTTTCATAGAAGTGATGCTAATTTAAAAACAAATTCAAAGAGGAGGACCAATGAGTGGAAGTTATGAAAAAAAAGTCTAATATAAAATTCAAGGTTTTCATTTTAATAGTATTAACCCCTCTCCACTATTTTCCTGCTCTCCTCCCCTTCTGAATTCCTTTTATAACTTGGTGGCAGCGTCACTACTGTAGGGGAGGAAATAATTTTACTCTACAAAGTTCTTATAGCTGAACTAACAATCAGATTGACATGAGACAGATTAACAGGAGTAAATCAAAAAAATTTTTTTTATATGTAGAGAATCTACATAGACATGAAGTCCCAAAGAGAATCAGGCAAAATGATGTATAAATGTCATCGTGAACTAAGGAGAAAGAGGGAAGGGTCTGAGACGTCAAGGGGAAGGGATGGAATTCACAGAAAAATGAAGAAGAGTAAATGTTTAATAAACGATGTTTTCTGGGACGTTCAGAAACAATGAGACATAGAGAGAACTTGGATCCAATAGGTTTTTCTAGGTTGCTTCTTGTCTGATATCTAGTTCATATTCTAATGCAGTTATGTATGGTGATAGCTGTTCCTGGAGCAGGTCCTTTATCTAAATTGTTTTATGTAGTGGAGGGGGTGGGGGGTGAGTTCAAAGCTTCTTTCAGGTCTTTTGTGCCTTGATTCTTTTCTTCTGGGCATAATCTGTATGCCAAGTGGTCCATTTGGGGGCTGCCTGACTTTGGCCTCTATACTAGCCACCTAATTTGATTTCTTCTCCTTGCCTCTTAGGTGCAGTCCTCTTTACTCTGTCCTCACATTCATTACCTCAATTCAGATCTTTCCATTCTCTCAACTGGTTTCATGATTCCAGTTTAATATTCTGAACTTGTGCTCCTAGTTTCCATCATGGTACTTTCTCAAATAAAATGGTACTACTACTACTAACAAAAAATAATAGCCTTGACTACAGTCATTGTATGTTTCCCATTCTACCAGGACAGAGAACAAATTCCTTCCCTTGGAGTATAAATCCATCTCCAAACTAACTACTACCTACTTCACTTTGCTTATCTCTATTTACTCCATCTTTCACTAAACATGCTATGAATAGTTCTATTCCTTTTGCTTATACAGAGGTAAGTATCCTTTTATCTTTTTTTAAATGTTTATTTATTTAGTTTTTAATGTTTTTTTTTATTTATTTCTAGGAGAGAGAGAGAGACAGCATGAGCAGGGGAGGGTCAGAGAGAGAGGGAGTCACAGACTGAAACAGGCTCCAGGCTCTGAGCTGGCAGTCAGCACAGAGCCCGACGCGGGGCTCGAACCCACGAACCGCGAGATCATGACCTAAGCGAAAGTCGGACGCTTAACAGACTAAGCCACCCAGGCGCCCCAAATGTTTATTTATTTTTCAGAGAGAGAGAGAATGACTTTCAAGCAGGTGCTGAGCTGTCAGCACAGAGCCTGACTTGACATGGGGCTCGAACTCATGAACTGTGGGATCATGACCTGAGCTGAAGTCAGATGCTTAACCAGCTGAGTCAGTGAGACACCTTGTTTTATCTTTTAAGGCATAATTAAACAGGTATAGCTCCTCTAGGAAGTCACTTCCTGGGAGAAAGTCTACTCTTTCCCAAACCTGAAAAAGTTATCCAAATTCTATTGTTCTCCTTTAATACTTTACATCTAGCTCTATGTTAGCACTTATTGAATGGCTTTACATTCTTCATTATATTCTTATTAAACAATCTGAGCTCCTTGAGGATATAGACCATGTTTTAGTCATTTCTGTATCATTAGAACTAAGAGCAATGCTTGGCATACAGAAGGCTTTTCATAATATTTTTTAATTTGTTTTAATAAGTCAGATAATTCCTCATAGAATTCTAGCTTCTCCTGGAAAACAGGAAGATCTGTCAGGACTACACCTGAATTCCTAAGCTACAGAAGAGATTCTGTAAGGGCTAAGCACTCTCCAATTTGCTGCAGTCCTCACCACCCCATCTTGTGGAATCCCAGCTAGCTGCACTCATTTAAGTTACCCACCCTGGATCTGAGGGCCTTTTCTATGGTAATACATATAGCAGCATTGGAGACAGGGGTTGAATTAAAGTTTAGCTATGGTATTTTCCAACCTTGAGGTGCTACAACTCTGAGTACTACTTTCAAATAAACAAAAACACTCAGATCAGCAAAGGAAGCTGGACAACTCCAGTTTTGAACTCCTTTTTAAATCAGCAGAATTCAAGACGCTGACCTATTTATTCTTTTGAAAAAGTCAGTTAAAATATGAGTTGATGAGAACTCATTGTGGTGAAAGAGCCAACTCAAGAAAAGTAATGCAGACTCAATTCCTGTGTTGATCAATATGTAATTCGGTATGTATCTAACAAAGAAAGCAGAATTTAAAAAGTAGGACAATTCTAATAGTCTCTAATTGCATTATGCAAATGTTTCCAATAGATCTATTAGTCTATTGAACTTACTATTTACCAGTTGGTGCGACTCTAAAATGCCCTCTTTGGAAAAGTCATTTTCCTTTTATCTTTTCTTGTTTTGTTCCTTCCTCCCTTCCTTTGTTCATTTGTTTGTTCCTTCCTTCATTCCTTCCTTCCTTCCCTCCCTCCCTTTTTCTTTCTCTTCTTTCATCTTTCCTTCCTTCCTTCCTACCTTCCTTCCTCCCTTCCTTCCTTCCTTCCTTTCTCTTTCTAAATATCTAGAATTTCTAGAGTCCAAATTAAGGGTTTGGGAACTAGTCCTGATTTGTTCAAAGCCCTGAATTGAACAATGAGGGCTAGACTTGGTGTCCTGGCTGGCACAGGTAATCTGGCTATCAGATTTGTCTTCCCACTGAGTTCCAGAGGAGAATTGGCTTATGTGATTGGTTAGATCACTTTCTTCCTCCCTTACCACTCCATGTATACACCTTCTGAAGATGTATGTATGCTCAGTAGAAAAGGATGACTTTCCTCTTAATAGCCAAAAATACAGGCAATTGGGAATGGAAAATCTGAATGATTTAGTGAGGTGTTATACAAATAGTACTAAATTATAAGAGGAGAGTGGTCACAAGTAGTGATCTATCATCTTTATATTACTCATAATCCTTTGCATAGTATTTTGTTCACAGTGGTACTAAAAGAATCTATTGCATAAATTCCTGCTCTAAGGCCAAACTACCCTTCCATTCCAAACAGTTAAGTGGTTTGTCTTCTGGTTACACCTCAAATTATTTGATGGTAACAGTGTAAGGATAACTGTTTATGTACTTTAAAATAAAATAAGGCTAGGGAAGCATGTTGTGCTTCCCTAAAATGCATAGAAAAGATATGGTTTCATAGTTGACTTCCAACATCCTCAAAATTGGAGTCTCCTTCCTATGCTATTATAATTTGTGATTTTACCTCTTCCTATAATTTTTCACTGTTTGAATGTCATTGCAGCTATCTGTAAACATATTTGTCTACCCAAATAGGTTATGAATTCCCAGAGAGTAAAGAATATATTTGATTAAGCCCCTTGGCACCATGTCTAACCTAGAGCTTTGCGCATAGTGGGAATCTCAGTGGATATTTGGTGACATTATTTGGATCTATATGCTAGAGAAATAAAGTACAATCACGTGGAGAGAATAACCTTGCATTCATTCCTAAACTAGAATATATAATAACATACTATATATAATATAAATTATGCACATACCCAATAATCTATATTATATAAAGAAGTTTCAGATTGAGTTCTGGGATTATGAAGAGGCAAGCACATAGTAGAGAGATATGTGGGGGGAGAAGAAATGGTCCAAATTGAGGTAAGAGTAAACTGGAGAGCAAACATATCTTTTGCATTCTGTTTCACGGCCACAGTATCCACACTCCTATGAAGGATACTTTTCAGATAGTTCTTTCCCATCTTTCATTAACAGTATGAAACAAATTCAGAATTTGTCATTTTGGAGGATTTCATTTGAATTCACTTCCGCTAATTTTGAACAATCTATTGGATTAAGTTAATTAATGGGGCACTAAAGTTTTTTGTACTGGCATTTTGTCTTACTGAACATGCCAGTCAGGTTGCAGTCAAGGAAACAGATGCCATTCTAGGTATTTTGACGAGGAAATTGTTTACATATGTTATGGAACAGCTGAGATGCCAAATGAAGAACAGTGAAACAAACTAGAGATCAGCAAAAGCAGGAAGCCACATAGACAACTATTTCTGAAGGAACAAGGAGAGGTGGCAGTGCATCAGAGCCCAGAGGGAAGGCCATCTAACAGGAACTTGAACTGCAACAGGGAATCCCAGTGGGAAGGGTAGTCTGGCTGGAGCTTTAGCCAAGGACGAGATACCATGCTAGAGTCTTGTGGAGATATACTGGTATTTATTCCATCTCCCTCCCCCTCTTCTTTATGTTGGTGCTTCCCTGGAAGCTAATCGGCAATAAAGCTTGAATATATGGTTCCCTACAAAACAGAGAAAGTGGATAGAAAGCAGTGCAAGAAAGGGGCAGGGAATGAATCTGAAAATAAATAGGTGAATGACCAGCAAATTAATTGTTTTATCAATTAATGAGAGGCATATGAGAATCTCTCTGCCACAAATCTGGATTTGTTGTTTCTTCTATTCGATGATAATGACGTATAAATAACACTATCTGACAGTTTTACTATACATATATAAATGTATATTTTCTTATAATATTCCTTTGAGGTTGATATTACTACTGTTATTCTACATTACAGATGGGAAAAGGATGGGAAAAAAGAAGTTACGTAAGTCACACACCTAGTAAGTAATTGGGATTTCAGCTCCAGGCAGTTTGTTTCCAGAGTATGTGTGTTTAATGACTACACCATATTGTCAATTGTCACCGGATTGTTTTAAGCATACATTATTAAGTGCATGTAAGTTTATAACTGTTATAGCTACTTGGTCAATTGTTGCTTAGGCTATTATGTAGTCACCATCTTATGTTTTAGTTTTTTTCAGTAAAAAACATATGTATTGTCTGATATCAGTTACTACTGATAACTTAATGCTTTGTTACAACAGTTTCCTATTTACTCTGCATTAAAGGATATTTCCATTTCCTTTCTGTTTTCTATTGGATTACATTTTACTATCTTTCTCTCTCTACCAGCTTAGAAGATATTCATGCATTTTAAGTCTTTTAGTAGGGATATTTTACTTCAAATATAGTCTTAACAACAACAAAAGAAAGTTCTCTATACTCCAAGATAGACAAACAAAAAGGATTTAGATCCATTTTAATTCTGATCACCTTTCTTTATGTCTTACCTTTCACTTTTTGACTTGATTGTAGGTATATCTTCTATTTAAATCCAGAAACTTGTGATTGTTTATCATTTCTCTCTCCTATCAGAAATATAACACTGCTGCATACCCTCTTACAATAGTGCTTACCATATAGTACTTAATACATAGTTAGGGATTGACTGAATGAGTGAGGCTTACCCACAGGTTTATCAATACCTTTTTCCCTCATTTCTTCTTAAATTTTCTTTCATGGTTTATATTTTTTCAAAAGTGCATCTTAAAGTATATAGCCTAAATTTGTTAGTAAACATTCTTAGCTTATTGTCTACAAATGTCTTTGTTTTAGCCATACTTTGAATGATAATGCAGTTAGGTATAGAATTCTAAATCATTTCTTCTCAGAACCCTAATGATTATTATATTGCCTTCTGATTTCTGTCATTACTTTTTTTTTTAAGTTTTATTTATTTATTTTGAGAGAGAGAATTAGAGAATCCCAAGCAGGCTCTGTACTGTTAGCACAGAGCCTGATGTGGGGCTCAAACCCATGATATGAAATCATAACCTGAGCCAAAATCGAGAGTCAGACACAAACAACTGAGCCACCCATGAGCCCCTGTCACTACTTTTGATAAGTTTGCTGTTAGTCTAATCATCATTTCTTCACAGATAATTGGTCTTTTATCTTGGGTCCCTTTTGACTTACTTATTTTTAAAATTTTTTTAAATGTTTTATTTATTTTTGAGAGAGAGAGAGAGTATGAGCAGGGGAGGGGCAGAGAGAAAGGGAGACACAGAATCCACGAAGCAGGCTCCAGGCTCTGAGCTATCAGCACAGAGCCTGACGTGGGGCCTGAACCCATGAACCATGAGATCATGACCTGAGCTGAAGCCAGACGCCCAAATGACTGAGCCACCCAGGTGCCGCTTCCATCACTGTTTAGATCTTTCCATGGTCTGCAGTGTTCCCTGCTCCCCCCACCTATAAGTTTTTATTTTGATATAGTTGGAGATTCACAAAAAAGCTTCAAAATAGTATAAAGGGGTCTCATACACCCTTTACGCAGCTTCCCATAATAGTCACATCTTAGTAATTACAGATACAAACATATATAGTAAGAATACATATATAGCAACAATACAAAACCAAAGAATTGACATTGATACAATGATGCATGCATAGTTCTATGGCACTTTATCACATGTATGGATTAACATAATAACCACTCCAGCCAAGATATAGCACTATTCTGTCACCCCAAAGATCTCCCTCATGCCTCCCCCACTACTGCCTACTCCTGTACTACATTCTTTAATCCCTGGCAATGATTAATCTGTTCTCATCTCTTTGGTCATTTTGAGAATTTTATATAAATAAAGTCCTACATTATGTGACCTTCTGAAATTGGATTTCTTTCATTCAGCATAATGCTCTTGAGATCCAAATTATTATATCAGTATAGTTCATACCTTTTTAATTGCTGTGCAGCAGTCCATGTTATGGTTGTGCCACAGTTTAATTATTCAACTAGTAAAGAACACTTTGGTTGTTTCCAGTTTTTGTCTATTAAAATAAAGCTGTTATGAATATTCACATGTAGGTTTTTATGTGGCTGAGTTTTCATTTCTCTGGGGATGAATGCCCAGGAGTGTGTCTTATGAGTTGCATGGTAAACATATATTTAATCTTATAAGAAACTGCCCAACTATTTTCCAAAATTGCTGTATCATTTTACAAGCACATGACCATGTATCTAAGTATAGATTTGTATGTTTTATATAGGTATATGCGTTCCGATTCTGAGGATTCATGTAGTTCCATCAATTCAAAAAACTTTTGAGCCATTAACTCTTGAAATATTTTTAATTCCTCATTTTTTCAATTTTGTCCTCCTAGAAACCCCACTACATTTTAAGTTGGAATTTTTGTCCTGTTCTCCATATCTATTTTTTACTCTTTATTTTTTTTTTATAGCTTTCTCTTTTATATTGTAGGTATTGTGTACTCCAGTTAATCTGTTATATTTTCAGCTCTGTCTATCCTACTGGATAACCCATTTATTGACTTTAATTTAGTGACCATGCCTTTCATTTTTTAAATGAATTTTCTTCTTTTAAAATAATCTCTACTAGAATGGAAGGCAGGGAATCTTGATTCCAAGGTCAGGAGTAGGACGCGCTACCGATTGAGCCAGCCAGGAACCCCGTCATTGGTACAAGTTCAAATTTCAGAGATTTTCTTTCTTTTTTCATGTTTCCTTGTTAGTTTCTTAATAATTTGAACTCTCTTATGTGATTTTATTAATTTAAATATCCCTCTTTAATTATCTCTATTCAACTTTTATATCACCTGGAGTTCTTGGGTGTTTCATGTTCCTGTGTGGTGGCTGCCGACATTCACTCACGGAACTATGTTTCCTTGTATCATTTTGCAATGCTGGGTTTCAATGTCTTCATCATATTTTGCTATGAGAATCTTGCAACCCTTGAATAAAAGGTTTATTCCTCAGAGGTTTTCTGTTTGCATTGGCTAGGTATCACATCTTTTGTTTTTGTTTTAGAGTTTCATATACTTAAGTCTCTGATTCCATAATCCTTAATCCATTTTTTTTTTGGTTAATGATTATTTTGTCTGATTTTGAGAGAGAGAGAGAGAGGAAGAGTAAGATTCCCAACAGGTCCTGCGCTGTCAGCATAGAGCCCAACATGGGGCTTGATCTCACAAACCATGAGCTCGTGACCTGAACCAAAATCAAGAGTTGGACCCTTAATTGACTGGAACTCCCAGGTGTCCCTCATGATCTTTAATTCTTAAAGGAAATTTTTTTTCACCATTTATAATCCAAAACAAGATGCACAATTTTCACTACTGTCTTTCTATGCAGATAGGTAGATTTTACTTAATCTACTCTTTTATGTAAAGTTATGGTTCATGAGGATTTTGTCAGTTTACACATGAGAGAACCTAAGGGCTAGTCTCTTTTCCCAATTAGACTTAAAGTTATGTTATTGTCACTTTTTCTCTCCACTCCGCAGCTTTACTGTTACCATCCCAACCTGCTGGTTGATAGTTTTGGTTCATCCTTTGTTTTAGAATTGGTATAGTGCCCCTTCGTTTCTTGTAAGGTCAGTGTTACATTTAAAGTTTACTTTATCCTGGTATTTAACCTTATACAGCTCTTCAGATTATCTTGACCACCATATTGTTGGATATGAGAAATTGTACAGGTCATTTTTATACTCAAATCTTCTATTAAACATTTTGCTCCTTTGGCAACTTTTATCTTAATCCCTTTCCCTATTACTCCAATTTTTAATAGCCACCATACTACAAACTTTTCTCCCCCCCTGCAGATAAATATTCCACCATGAGACTTTCCAAGATACAACTCGCAGCTATTTTAGTCAAGTAGTATATATTTTCAGTTCTTAAAAAAGATTCCATCTTACTTTCAAGTGAGGATGTTATTACCTCATTTTAGAAACAGAGCTCTGCTTAACATATCAACATAAGAATCGAAAGTTACTCTTGCGACAAGCAATGCTCCAAAGGGAAATGAGAATGCTTACCAAAGAGGCCTACCTACAAAAATGTATTTCTTGTTTTTTGTTTTTCTTAAATCGCAAATAGCAAATAGTTAAAGACTCAAAGCCTTGGACCTTTCTCCACTGGCACCTTGATTAACTCACAGAGAGGTAGAACGATGGGCCGCCTGGGTGGCTCAGTTGCTTAAGCGTCCACTTCGGCTCGGGTCATGATCTCGCGGTTCATGGGTTCGAGCCCCGCGTCAGGCTCTGTGCTGAAAGCCACCTCAGAGCCTGGAGCCTGTTTCAGATTCTGTATCTCCCTCTCTCTCTGACCCTCCCCTGCTCAAGCTGTCTCTCTCGCGCTCTCTCTTATAAATAAAACATTAAAAAAACATTAAAAAAATAAAACACACAAAAAAGAGATATAGAATGATAACATCACAAAAGACTGCTAAAATTGTATTTTATGACATACCTTTTGGGAATCATGTGGCAAATTACCTTTTAAAATTTAATGATGTATCCAACCTTCCAAATTATTTGATTTTTAATTTTAAAAATAAATTAGATAGTCAAGGAAATCTGTTTTTTTTTTTTTTTCCCTAGGAGAGAGAGAGGGAGACAGCATGAGCAGGGGAGGGTCAGAGAGAGAGGGAGACACAGACTCTGAAACAGGCTCCAGGCTCTGAGCTGGCAGTCAGCACAGAGCCCGACGCGGGGCTCGAACCCACGAACCGCGAGATCATGACCTAAGCGAAAGTGGAACGCTTAACCGACTAAGCCACCCAGGCGCCCCAGTCAAGATTATCTTAAAATGCTAATCTCACTCATGTGCTTTCTCATATGCTTACCTGAGCAGGTAGAAAGGGGAGTTATAACCAATACATGGCTAATTGTGCACGACCCTGGTGGTGTACAAATATCATTTGCAGTTGTTTTATGAAGGATAAAACAAACTAGTGAATGCCATTAGTGTAGCCCAGCACATTCATCTTACAGATGTATAAACTAAGGGCCTGTGGGACTTCACAGCCTAAATTAGTGATGGAGATGAGATTTGAATTCAGGTCCTCTAAGTTATAGTTCAGTATTGCTTTCTACTGTATCACAACGAAAAGTGAGTATTTTAATAGCTTCTAAGTGGAAAACAGAGTGCCACTTGGTTATTTTAGGAGTTCACATTTTTCTCACTGCATGGAAGCATGCTCTCTTTCGATCAGATTAAAGTGACAGAGATGAAACAGTTTTGGGCAGATATCCTTGGGTTGGCTCCAGGGCCTCTGATCTGCATTTCATCATGATACAAGCACATGTTTCCATCATTGGTACACCCGTCTGCATCAGCCGCGATGTTAATCACATGCTAACCCAATTTCCTCTATGAATGTATTACTTACTCTTCATTTAAGTTCCTGAACACTAACAGAGCCCCCACATAAGCCTGACAACCTTAACAAGAAGATCTTGGCTCAAGGACCTTGCCTGCTAAGGAATATAACCCAAAAATGAAACCTTGGGAGCAGTGCAGAGGAAAAAAATCAGTCTTGCAACAGCATCTTGGGACTTGCTACAAAGGATGATTATAATGAAAATTTTGTTATTTTACATGGTAGAAGTTGAAATATCTGAGCAAGTCATGATTTGGCAATAAATGACAATTGTTGTTTTGACTTGGTGTAGTTCAGTTGTACCAAATTGATCCACGATTTCCAAAATTAGAGGTGTGGCCTTTAGAACAGAGTGGAAGATGTTGGAGTGCGTGGAGGGCGAATGGAAGCTATATTGGGAAGGCATTTTGGAAGCAGAGTCTAAATGCAAATTGGTTGTTAGAGAAACTATTCAGTTCCATCTGGTGGCTGCATATGATGAATACTAGAAATCCCTTCAATGGATATTCATTTTGGCAATGGCAAAGGGAAGTAAAATAGAACAAGGCAGGACACCAGAGTGTGGATGTTGGACTCAAACCCTCTTGCAAATGTGCAGCAAACATTCATCCCATGTTTTAGCTAGTTATCATGAAAGGAGAAGAGTTTTTTTAGTTAAAAAAAAAAAACAAGAAGTGTCAGGGACATCATAACTACATTATATAACTGAGGGGGGGGGTGTTTTTGCTTGCTGAACTTCCAGATTGTCTGTCTACATTGATTTATTCATTCATTCCACCTACATCTGTTCCTGAGCACCTGTTATATGCCAGGCACAGTACCAGGCAGTCAAGATATAAAAATGAGATAGTTCCATTCCAGCCCTCAAGGAACTCTCAGTCTAGCGGGGGCAGTAAACTTTAAACAAGTCCGATAAAATGATATAGATAAAAACCAAGCTATACCAATCATTAGTGATATACGTACAACCTGCCAGCTACTGTTTTAATTACTTTACATTTACTGTCTCAGTTAATTCTCACAAGTACCTTATCCAATAAATATAATTATTTCTCCCATTTTACAACTGGCAAATCAAGCACAGAGAGCTAGTAAATGTCAGCTTGGATGTGAACCCCAGAAACCTGGCTCTAGAACCCAAGTTCTCAACTATTATGATATATCCCATTTTGATCTTAAACGATGGATGTGAAACATCAGAAGGGAAAGCCACTCTATCTATAGTATGGGTGGAAGGGTGTGAGGATAACAATGGTCCTGGTGATAAAAACAGGGGAAGGCTTGCTGGGGAGAAGCTCCTCAAGGTGTGTCTTGTATTTAGTCTGGCTAAGTAGAGCATGGGACAACTGGGCAGAAGAGGTAGCTTGAATAAAGTCACTGAAACTTGAAACTGAATCACATATTTATTCTTAGAACTCCAGGAAGTCCAATATGGCTGCAACATAGACTTTATGAGGTTAGTAACTGGGGATGACACTGGAAAAGGAGCTAGGAAAAAGGGGGACCAGGTCACACATGAAAGTCTTCGTGTGTGCATCTCCAGAATGCCTTAGGACAAGGGAGAACCACTGAATGGTGCTAAGCAAGGTAGTCTAATTAAGTGTACTTTTACATAGAATACTCAACCAGAAGGGTAGACCTATGACTGAGGATGTGGAGGGAGCAAGAAAACAGTTAAAGGACTTTAAGAATTAGTCTAGGATGGTGTTGCAGGGGGGAGATAAAGATGGATGATGTAATGCTAACTAGGAAGGAATACCGAAGGAAGAAGATTAATTTTGGGATAACTGTCAAGCTTCCATTCCACTTTGCTTTGAATTTTTAAACTGTTGGATTCCAAGAAAAAAAAAAGTTGTAGACCAGAAGATAAAACAATTTTGAAGAAACTGACAAAATTTCATGAGACTTATTCCTTCTCTACAGGCCATCTAGAATGGAATGTTATCATTTGCGTTTGGCTTGATTACCTTGTACCTAAAAGATGCTTTGTAATCAACAGTTAGAATAAACAGTATCCAGGCTTAAAATGCAGTTGGGTCACTTAAAGTCATGGCTATTTCTTAGCAAAACAAATAAACAAAAAACTAACCAAACAAACAAACAAACAACCCCCCCCCAAAAAAAAACCGCCTTCAAAATGTTATTGACATACCCAGCTACAGTTCTATGCAGTCGAGTAGGAATGACTCAAATCTTCCAAGCTTTTTTGATTGAAATATTCAATGAGATAACACCAGGGTAAAAATAATGAAGCCTTGAGATGATGTGTTTCATCAAGTAGAAAATAATGTTAAAGGCATTCTTAAGGATGCAAAAATGACTGTGAAAAAATACTGACTTCCTGCCAAAGAAGGGATTATTCCAGCTCACCAGAAAGAGAAGAAGAAGAAGAAAATAAAATAAAAACAAAAAAACCCGACACCTGTTGGCAGTTTAATGCTAATATGAATTCTGTTTTCAGGCTGGAAATTATGCATCAACAAAAATATAAATATAATTTTTTTCACAGCTGTGTAAGTGAAAAAAACATATGTTGAGAAATTAGAGATGACTATTATCCATTATTCAAAATTTCCACGGCCACTGAGTGAATCCAGTGTTGGAATTAAAATGTACAATGCTTTTTAATTAATTTAATTTACACTGTTGGCTGATGAAATGCCACATATAACCACAACATTGCAAACTCTTCCCTGTTCTCCATCAATACTGCTCTGCTGTTCAAAGGGGCCAATATGGCTGCTAATTTCTTGCCTTCCCCTGGAGAAAATGGAAGAAGCGTTTGTGGGGTTGGAAGAGAAGCCATAAGCCAGAGGCAGGTGGGCCACAACCACCACAAACATTCCCTACTGAGACCACCACCAGCTCATGAGTGGAAAATACCATACAAATATGCTGAGGTTAAACCAGAATTATTTTAATAATTTTTTTAAAAAAAAACATGTTTTTTTTTTTTAAGTTTACCTATTTATTTTGAGAAAGAGAGAGAGAGCATGAACTTAAATGGGGGAGGGGCAGAGAGGAGAAGAGACAGAATCCCAAGCACGCTCTGCACTGTCAGCACAAAGCTGTGAGATCATGACCTGAGCCAAACTCAAGAGTCAGACGCTCAACCAACTAAGCCACCCAGGCACTCTTTAATAATCCTTTCTTAAAGACTTTTCTATATGCCTAGAAGCATGATGGGTGTTATATTACAGGTGTTACTTATCATTCTATCTGACCTTGGACAAACCACTCCTTTTTTTGAGATTAGTTTTTCCCATATGAGAGGTTCTCTCAGGCTCTAAACCTTGAGCATCCTCTAATTTTGGCTCACAGTCCTC
The DNA here is from genome assembly GCF_008692635.1 of Crocuta crocuta. Classification (NCBI taxonomy): domain Eukaryota; kingdom Metazoa; phylum Chordata; class Mammalia; order Carnivora; family Hyaenidae; genus Crocuta; species Crocuta crocuta. The sequence continues at coordinate 33,327 of NW_027530620.1, forward strand.
AAGGAGCCCAGACGTATACAACTTGATAAGTCTGGCCCACCTAAAGCTGATGAATCAAATCAATAATAAAAATAACAAATCTGAAAATACCGAGGGGAAGTATATTCTGTTTACTGCGCACATATGATGTACCACTGCACACTGTTCTCTGTCACTTTATTATCTCCCACTCTATCCATTGTTTTAGTTAACATCCAAAGCAATCTGGTTCCATCCCACAACTGGAGAAATCAGTGCTCAGAGAACCTGGGACAGGTGGAAAGCTGAAGGGGTAAGCCAAAGGGTGGAACTGAATTTAGACCTTTCTGGGTCTGGCACCCAACTTTTAATCACTACCCCATTCTGCCAATAATAACAATAGGAAAAGGTCCCTGAGGGTTGCTATTATTATAATTAATTCTGTGAAGGCAGTGCAGTGCGACAGGAGATCACAAGGCATGGAATCAGATGCACCTGGGTATTTATCTTAACCTTGACACGTGACCGGTGTGACGGTGGGATCTATAGGCCTATTTCCTCATCTGTAAAATGGGGATATCAATATTTATCTAATGGGGTTGCGTTGAAGCACAAATAAGCTAGTATCAAATGCTTGGCAGAATGCCTGACACACAGTACATACATATGAGCTATTTTCCTTTCTCTTCCCCTCCCTCCTTTCCTGTGTTCTCATATTTTTTCAAGCTCTGACCAATTTCTTTTCAGCTGTCTGCTTGTTCTATTAGTGTGCATGGTTTGCCTACAGAGATTTCAAACATTTAAAGGTCATCATTTGTTCAAAGTAGGGAGGTCAGCCTCCCATCCTCAAAGCCCTTCCTCGGGTACAATGCTGGCACTGATCCTGGGCCAGGCTTAGATGATCCTGATTAGCATATGCCAGCTCCCTCGAAGGGAGGGAAAGTGCGAGATAGGCATCTGCAAATTGCATTCCTTCATTAGCCTGTCTGCTAATATTGATGTTACAATTTTCTAGTCAACTCCTTGCCCCCAGCCTCCCCTCAGCTCTTCACTCCTGGCCTGCAGCCGCCCTCTGTTGCTACTCAGCATCTTCGAGGAAGTCTTCCTTGTCAGGAGCGTCCTGTGTTGCTGAAAGCAATGGTTGAGCGGTGAACCCAAATCCTGCTAGTTGGAGACCACTTCCTATAATCGATGCATTGCCTGGAGTCGAAATATCCAACATCTTTGGGTATATACATTTTTTCAAAACCCAGTAGCAAATTATAAAAACCCTTCTACTTGCATTCAGAAGGAAAGATAGACCTAATATCTCAGAATACACTATGGGCAAGATGCTTAATTTTCCTTTAAAAAAAACTTAATAATTAGCGCTTAGTATGCACCGAATACTATTCCAGTGCTTTAAAAATACTGACTCATACAATCCTCTTAATAGCCCATATGAGATAGTTATGATTAACTTTTTGATTTTACAGATGAGGAAACTGAGCACAGAGAGGGTAAGTAATCTGCTTGAGGCCATCTAGTAAGTGACACAGCAGGATTTGAACCCAGGTTCTGAATCTGGGTTCTAGATCCAGGCTCTTTGCCGTGAGACCATGTTGCTTCTGGGCACAGGAGCACAAGGAACCTCTTAGGATATGTGATTACGACTAGTAGCTGGTCACTTGCAACACAAGTAGGCATACAATAGAATGGCTCCTACTCGTGAGCATTTGGCATGCAAGGGGCATCCATCAGCACAGCTGAAAGAAGGAAAAGGGAGTGCTGATTAATCTCACCAGCCAGTTAAGGGAGTAGACTGTTAAGATATGTTCTTCTCATCTTCTTACATCATCATAGTTATTATTCTAAAATACATAGAAGAATAAACCAAACACAGAGTGGATATATAATTTGTCCAAGGAGAGATTTTAAGGTAGCCTAAATAATCCCTTAGCTCACCCTCTTCTGAAGGTTCTCAGTGGCGTAAAGTCTCCTAACACCAGCTCCCTCTTTATATGCAGAATTTCTAGAGGCAACTTTGTCTTACTAAGCTATGAGGACTGTCACCATTTCTCATCAGTATTGTCTCAAAAGAATAGGCATAACATCCAGAAACAATGAGTACTTTGCACCTTACACAAAGACTATGTAACCTTAACCAAAGAGTCTGCCATACATCGAACAGGTACCCCAGGTATGTATGTTGAGCTCTGGGAAACTGAGTCAGTTGTACACCCAAGCTCCACATACAGCCTGAAAAGCTGCAGCCTTAGGAATGGAAGAGAACTCCAAGGAAGCTAATTCCAATAGCTTAATAGTGGCAAATTACTTGGCGTATGTGCTATCAATTCTCTTCCATGTACCCTTAGAAGGCTTGCCTAACCAACAAAACAGTGTCAGCACGACTTGAGCATACTGCCCTCCCAAACTTCTTAATGTGGTATTCCCAGCAGCAACTACCCACTGGTTACACCAGGCATATGGGAGTGAAGGCTACCTTCCATCCCTGAATAACCTGAGAAGTGGACCCAGAAACTTCATAGCATCTCATAACCAATGTGATACAATCAATAATATCTTGCACTCTTCTGCACTGCCATTTCATATGTGCCTTTCCAACTGCAGCAGCTTAGGGGCTCATGTGTGATTCACGAGTAAGAAAGAATCTTCTAGAAGGTGAAAGGGCAGAGCAACAGTCCTGAGAGCCACCCATCATACCTGACCTTGATATATGGAAACAAAATGATGGATTGGAAGCCGCTTTGAGTAGGAGTAGCCTTAGGCCTGTGAGACTCTGCTCACCCAAGTTATCCTTCCCAACCCACCAATCTCTCCACCTGAGAGGAGCACTGGTAGCCCCTCCCATTCCAAAGCATCGAAGGCAACCTCATCACAGGGATCATTTTAACGCACTCCTGTGACTATGTCACTCCCATCTTTAAAAGCCTTCAGTAGCTCTCTATGGCCTGCTAGGTGAAAAACAAGCTCTGACATGAATATTGGAATCTTCATTCTATTCTCAAGTCACAGGCTTTACAAATTTAATTCAATACCTTTAAACTCCACAGTTAAAGGCACTACTCGAAGATCCCTAAATGAGCTGGATGACCATGGGCACGTTCCTTAAAATCTCTGGGCTTTTCTTTCTTCACTTAGCACAGCACAGGGCACTGAGTAAGCATTCAATAAAAGTCAGTGATTATGTGTATTTTCGGCTGTGAGCATGTGTGTTTTTCTGGCATGTCTGTTGTATGTCTCTGGGTGCTTGTCTGTTTCACAGCATTCAGCTCTTTATCAGTGCCTGTCTGCTTCTGTCTCTGGGTCTCTCTCTCAAGTTCTCAGACCCCAAGCCCAGAAAGAATATTTTGTTCTTCCTGAAGAAGGCTCTGTGCTTTCAGGGCAGAGCCCTCTTCTAGGCTGGCCCACTCAGTACAAAGCTTTCTCGTATACACAGGGAATTTTCTGCATCCACGGAGGAATGACCGGAATGGAAAGGCTGTGCTCATAAAATCAGGGTTTTTATTCTTTCCCAAGTCCTGTCTCTGACTTCTCCTAACGTCTTTCTTAAATGCAGACACGTGGTACCCCAGTTAGCTAATCGTGGCCACATTTGCAGGGCTGGGGGCAAACCCACTTGGCCTTTCTGTTCTCACTGCTCTCAGGGTTCAGGGAGGAAGGGTGCTGATTTCCAGCCTGTGAGGGTGTGTTAAATTGGCATATCACTGAAGCAAACACCATCATGGGCTGCATTCTGTTTCAGCCAGTAGCATTCCATATTCAAGAAAAAAATTGGAATGAAAAGTTCTGGAGACAGATGGTGTTGATGATTGCACAACAATATGAATGTACTTAATACCACAGAACCATACATGTAAAAATGGTTATGATGATAAATTTGGTTATATATCCGTTACCATCCTAAAGCAGTGGAACAAAAAGCACCCAGTACCTAGAGGGATGGAGATCATAAGTGCACATCCTAAGTGTTTTTCTCCCCTCTCCTTTTTCTATTTCTGTCCCTCTTGTTTACTTAGCCTGGGATGTGTATGTGTTTGAGAACTATCTTTGCTTCTTCAGAATAATATGGGCCTGGGCAAGGAACCAACGGCATTCTGGCACCTCCAGGCTCCGAGATCTCATGTGATTTTAGGATAAAGGGCATTAGTGGGGGAAGTGCATCCTGGAAAAAGAATTCAGCAGTCAAGTCCTTTCAGAGGAAGGAAGCAGGGGATGCAAGATAAATGCACACATCATAAACCACCACGTGGAAGAACAGTGGCGATGGAGTCAGAAGATCTGGCTGAAATCCCACTACAGTTACTGTGGGGTGTTGTGCAAGTCAGGTCACCTCTCAAGGTCCAGTATCCTCACCTGTGAGCTGCAGGGTGGGACCAGGGTGGCAGAGGAAAAGAGAAGACTGAAGTCCTGTGCTCCTTTAAGGCAACTGTGTTAATCTAGGGCTGGGCTGGGCAAGGCAGAAACAGATCACTCAGTGTCAGAATAGGGCAGCAGCCTGAGCAGGTTGGAGGCTCATCAGCACTGAGACCTACTGGTACAATTTATCAGGTAAATGGCCCTATGAGAGAGAGTGCTCTGATGATCAGAAGGAAATAAATCCTCAAGCCCTCCACCTACTTATGTTCCCTTGCCATTAAATCTGGAGAAAACAAACACCCCGTACAGGGCGGTTTACTGATTCCTAAAGACAGCTGCTGGCTTTAATAATCCTTCAGTACCTGTGTGGTGGGTCCGCCCAGGCAGGGCCCTACACAGAAGCAGCCGGGGTCAGCCCCTGGAGAGTGGTGAGAAATGAGACTGACTCCTGGTCCAGGACAGGTGCAGGGGAAAGCAGGTGGTGAGACTGCCTCATGGGCCCTAGCCAGAGGGAGGAGAGGCTGGGCCCGAGTCAACACGATTCCCGTGGTGACATGGCAGATCTCTGTGGGCCACAATCAGCCACTGTGTGGCCTATGCAGAAGGGTCCTGACTCGATTTAATGTTCTGCTGTTGCTGTGTTGAAATCTATAGTGATTTCTGAACAACGGACTCTTATTTTCCTCTTGCACTGGGCCATGCAGATTATGTGTCCACTTCTGCAGATAGAACAACAGGACTAAGTGCCTACATTCTCCAGTATGTTCTAATCTTGCCAGCGAGTCGAGCACTGTTTAGGAGGAACTTGGGTTGAGGAAGAAAAAGAGAAGGAGACAGGAAAGGATGAAGATGAGGAAATTAACTATGAAACTCCTGTTACTTTCCCCATAAGGCTGCCCAAGATTACCTATTTGAAATCGCAACCTCCTCCCTCAAACCTCCCCAATTCCCAGCTCTCTTTCAAAACATTTTCAACAGTATTTACTACCCGCTTTACTTGTTTAGTGTGTGTGTCCTAGAACCTAAGTTCCAAGAAGAAAGGAATCTTTAGCTGTTTAATACAATGTTACACCCAAATTGCCTAATGACTCCCGGCATGCTGTGGGCCTTCAGTGGGTTTTCCACAGATGAAAGAAAGAATCGTACACCTAATATGTGCTAAGACCTGTGCTAAGCCAGTTCCAGGTTTATCTTATTTAATCTTCTAGGATTTAGTCATTCATTTACTATGTGTAGGAACTGAGTTCAGTCCTAGCAGCACTATAAATAAGTTAGGAGACCACCCTCAATTTCCACCCTCAATTTAGATATTAGCGGTTTGGAGATACTCCTTTACAATGAAGAACCTGAAGCTCAGAGAGACTGAGTCATTTGCCAAATGCTAATTTAGAGAGAAACCATGCTCTTCCAGAAGTGGATTAGAGTCCGAAGGAGAAGAAAAGCAGAGAGGGTAAGGAGGATGAAGTGGGGGGTGGAATGAGGAGACACAGCAAACAGAGGGGTTGGTATGTTGGAGAAACCCTACCTAGAGGCTTGTTTTGGGAAGAGGAAGCTCAGGAAAGGGAAGTAAAGAAAAAATATTCTAGAAGTCATCATAAGAGTTCAGAAAATGTGAGCATTCTTGAGATGCAGCCCTTACACCTTACATGGCGAAGGGGTGACTTCCTGCTGACCTAGCCATGACCTTCTCCCAGCCCCCTGATGACCCAGGACATATACCTACTGGACTTCTCTAAGCCAAGAAGCTGTGCTTTGATCAAAAGAGTTGTAAACTTGGACTCAGGAGCCTGCATCAAAGCCGTGTCCTTGCCACTCAAAGTATGGCTTTGGGCAAATGGCACCTTACTGCTCTGAACCTCACCATTTAAATGAGGGTACAAGTTTACAAGTAATACTCGGTGGTGATCCTTGCCAAATACTGTACAATCACAAGAGCAGCCCTGGGGGCATAGCTGAAGAAGGCATCTAACTCAGAGCCAAAAGTAGCTCCCTCCACCTCACTATGAGCTATGTGGCCTTGGGCAAAACTCTCAACCTCTCTGAACCTCAGTTTCCTTGCCTGTAAGCCACAAAGCCTTAAGCAAAGATACTGGATTGCTAAAATGGGAGAAAAACTGGATTGAACAGTGGAATGTGGATTGCATTTCTAATCCTACCCCAGAAGCACAAAATTTTAGCCAACTCTCCAAGTTCACTCATGGTCAACCTGGACCTGCAGAGGCTCAAGTCTTAAAACCAAAGCATGTCAACAGTTCTCCACTTTTTCTTTAAAAGCTTTTGCCTTTGAAAGGTGCAGAATGTGCCTGATCCTCAGTCCCACCTTTGCTGAACTCTTGCAGATTTTTTCTGCCCAGGGAGTGTATCAGATCACAGTAGAGAGTGAGGGGTCCACAGGGGATCTGTTATGCTTTCCCAATTGCAAGAGGCAGTTCAGTTCTCTGTCTGTGAAAAGTAGCCAAATTATTGCAAATGTCTAGTCAATTCCAAATGTCACCAGCTACCAGTAAACAACAAAAAGCTGGCTACATTCAGGACTGGATCATTTAAAACATAATTATAATAAATGATTTAAAGGAGCTCTTTTAATTACCACTACGTATCCAAGGCTCAGGAAGGCATTCCAGAAGAACTGTTTTCTATTGTAACTGCATAAATTTAAATGCCATTAATTTCATATCTGTCATTCACTTCTCTTCTACTACATTGATCTCTGTATCAGGAAATTTAATGCCTCCTGTTTCATTTGGGGATTTCATGGTTTCTACCGAGGAAGAGCTTTGTTTTTAGTCCTGCAGTTTCCAAATGCCATTTACACTCCAAAGTATAAGCTAGTAAACCACACATGAAAGCAAAAACAAAGGAAAGGAAGTGAGACCAGGTCAAAGAATTAGAAAGACTGCTGACAAAAACTGAGGATTGATGGATGTGGGGGGGTGGGGGTGGGCATGGAGGAAGGCACTCGTGGGGATGAGCACTGGGTGTTATGTGGAAACTAATTTGACAATAAACTATTTGTAAAAAAAAAAAAAGAAGACCAAGATTTTACTCCTGGCTCTGCTGCTACTTTACTGTGTGACTTCAGGCAAGATCCATGATGTATCTGTGCCCCCATTTTCTACTGGGTAATGTGAGTAAGAATGACTCCTGTCCTTGCTTATCTTACTGGAATTTTGGGGATTACATGAAAATAAAATAAGAGGCTTTATAAACCACTCATTTAGCCAGCCAGTAAATCATTCAGTAATGACTTAAGAAGCACTGACTACCTATTAGGCAGTATGCTAGCCGTGAGGACAGAAAACCAAGCAAAAAGAAACTGCCTCTTGCATAAGAAGCTTGCTGTAGAGTGGAAGAAATAGAAGAGGGAATGTAGTCTTTAGGGTTATATGTGCTTTCTTTCCTGTTCTGTTATTTCCCTTTTCGGTAAGAAATTCCTGATTTTAGACTATAGAAAATGAAGCCACTCCTTGGTTTAGTCCAAAATAAGGCATCCAACCTCATATCGTCAACCTTTGTTCATACAAATAGATGCTTATATGGTTCATTCTTTGGTCACTTGTTTAGAATGTTAAATATTGAAAGAGATAATCAAACATCCACCCCCCCCATCAGAAAAAAAAATGTGGCTTCTAAATGACTGGTATTTCCAATTGACTTTAAAGGCACTGTCTAGACCCAGGATTGATGTCCTTCCAGGAGAATGAAATCAGCGGGTGTGGAGAAGTGATGGCTTTTTTGATTCTCAAATAAACATTTCTCAGAGAGACCTTCCAAGTCCTCAGGGGACTTCATGGTGATACATTCAAATGCCACCCAACTGTACAAATATCAATATCTAACTTTAAAAAAAGACTTACATTTTTCAAAGGGAGCTATCAGAAAAGTACATTTGTGCCTCCCTACTCGGATTGCTATATGCTGTGTATAAAAATGACTCTTGGGCTACCTTGGAAGATGAAGATGCAAGGAACTGTATAGAACTAATGTGCTTCTCAATATTCAAACCCCTCCAAAGGGGACATTTTGTCACCCTCCAAAGGTGAGGTTAAGATTAGTGTTCAGTGGCACAAGAGAGCAAGGAGAAAACCCAAAGAGGGTTTCCTCTTTCAGCTGTGTGACCTTGACCAAATGACCCTTCTTAACTCCTGGTTCCTTGGATAGAAGACAGACACTTGGGTTCTGCAGATTCTTTTGGATGTAGAAGGGAATAAAAAGTCAAAGTTAGTAAGAAGAGTAAGCTGAGCAATGGACAGAGTTGAAAAACCTGTGTTGTAATTTCCGTTCCTGTATAGACTGGCAGTGTGACCACATACAGGTCAATTCATGTTATTAGTCCTTAGTTTTCCCACTTGCAAAATATCTAGGTGGCTGAGAGCTAGATATGGCTGGATGTGAAAGTGTTTTGTAAATTGCTAGGTATATTTAATATTATTCTTTTATTTTTAGAGAGAGAGAGAGAGAGAGAGAGAATGGGGGAGGGGCAGAGAGAGAAGGGGAGAGAGAATCTTACTGACATGGGGCTCAACCCCACAAATCCTGATACCATAACCTGAGCTGAAATCAAGAGTCAGACGCTTAACTGACTGAGCCACCCAGGTGCCTGGATTACAAGATATATTTGAGCAACACATTATTACTGCCATGATCTGACTTCAAATGCTAACCACGCTAATTGGGAGCTAGCATTCATACATACCCCACATAGACACCTTATAGCCAATAACCTATTTACTGATCACAAAGCCAGGAGTTGTGGGGCGAGTGCCAGGAACTGGCATCTTGGCTGCCCGTATCTTTAGTCCACACCCTGGCAACAATGAGTATATTTCTTTCATTATTTATACTTTAAAAACTCCATGTCATTGTTGAAGTTCAAAATTTGAATAGACTGCCAGACAGCTTATTGAATTATTTATTTTAACTGGCTTATTTCTATATTGGATAATTTCTTCCATGTGTTTCTATTATATCAATAACGGGAGGCAATTATTGATTTTTCTAAACCCATTAGGTTCAATGAATTGTTCAATTAGTTTTACGATTTCAAATAGAGAAAGATGTGAGATTACCACTCTTGGCAGTTAGAAGCAACTTCTAAAAGGAGAATAATGTCCTAATTTGTAAAATGCACAGGTAGCAATGGGCCCTGCATCACACACGCTCATCAAGGCTTTGCACTATCAAGATCTGGGATTTACAGCAATGGCTCTGAGCACAGTGTTTAGGGAGGTAGTGGCAAATGCATATTTGTAAGTGTTTATCTTTTGGTATTTACCCATAGATATGTTGTTAAGCTCTTACAAATTCAGATGTATAATAAACATGCAATGACTTTAAAAGATGAATAGTAACAGACAATGTCATGTTCACTTCTAGTCCTAAATCTTTTGAAGGCTCTCCATTTTCCTTAGAATGAAGTTCAAAGTTCCAGGCAGACAAATCCAGACAATACCTTGCGTGAAACTTAACAAGCATTTTCTTGGCTTCACACTTTTGCTATTTTCACTCTGGAATGCTCTCATGTCTCCATTACTGTTCTTTCCACATGTTGGGAAGGGAGGGGCAGGGAATTGTAATATAGAGCTTCTCAAACTTTAGCTGTCTATGCACCAGCTTCTCACGCCCATAATCCAACTGTATTACCATTCACTTAATGTTACAAATGACCTACTCAGCACTTACATACATACTCGAGCCTCCTGTTCAACATTTATACCAATAACGTCATGGGTTTAAGATTCTAGTCATACTATTTGTGGTACACATTAAAATAGACACATAACTATTATTTTACTTATTAAATTTTTATGTTATTTATTTTTTTGAGATAGAGAATGAGTGGGGGAGGAGCAGAGGGGGGGAGAGAGAATCTTAAGCAGGCTCCATGTCCAGCATGGAACCCAATGCAGGGCTCAATCTCATAACCATGATATCATGACCTGAGCCAAAATCAAGAGTCTCATGCTCAACCAATTGAGCCATCCAGGTGCCCCTGGACACATAACTATTAAAATAAACCATGTTTAAAATTTAAAAAAAAGAATACATGTAAAGTGTCTTGCACTTGATGACCATTATTGTGTCCATTTTAGCAAACATTTGTGGAGAGTTATTACAGAATGGTTAGGATCAAGTGATCTAGGGCCACACCACTTGGATTCAAATTCTGGCTGTTGAGTAACTGAGAGCAAATCACTCGAGTGCTCTGTGTCTCAGCACCCTCACTGAGTTGCCGGGAGGTTAGGTTGTTATAAATATAGTACTTACGGGGGTGCCTATGCACAGTAAGCACATTAGAGACTCCGTGAGCAATTACGATTGCCTTTGCTGCATCCTAGACACCAGGCTATGTGCCAGGGATAGAGACAACTGGCAAAGAATTTAAAAATCTCCCCCTTTTATGTGTATTTTATATGCAAATATATAGTGTAGACAAACTACAGAAATTAAATAGAGGAGAAAGTGGTTGATTCTTCACTGGGCAGGGAAGAGGGAATAAAGAGGGCTTCATGGAGGAGGTAACGTTAGGGATGGTTTTAAGAAGTGAGTTGGGGTATTAAAAGATGATTCTACAAGACAATTTAGTCAACACTTTCCTTGGAAAGACTTTCCTGTTCCCAAAGGCACAGTTCACAGGCTACTTCTTACTGTTTGAGGGCAGAGACTGGTGTTAGACATTGGATTTTTGATGTTGAGGGACTGGCCCATGGTACATGCTTGATAAGGAGGGTATGAAATCACTTCTCCTCGCCTGCCTTTATTTCCTTATTCATAAAATAAACATTCTTTCTCTTGCCTGTCTGCTCTTCTATTATTCCATAGAAAGATATTGCTTAATATTAACAATAATGGAAACTCACATATATTGCTTTATACTTTATATATATTTCATTTTATCCTTATAATGATCCTATGAGGCAGGCACTATTATTACTCTGACTTTATAGATAAGTCATCTGAGGCCTAGAAAGTTTAAGTAACTCTAACAAAATCACCTACTTCCCTAAAATATAGCTCTCTGGTCCCGAGGATGTGTACACAACCACCGTGCCACGTTGCCTCCCAAATGCCTAAATTTAAATTCTGTTTCATGAGTGATATCAATTCCTTGGATGGGGCCATTTACTGAATAATGCACAGCCACTTCTCAGATAAGGGGGGAGGTGAAAGCAGACGGCCTCTGGGACCTCGCACAGGCTAGGTCTGGGCAAGTCCGCATGGTATGTAAATGGTTTACAGCAACAGAGACGTGGTTCCCAGAATGAATCATTCTCATGCCCGCCACTGAGTGAGACACTTGTGGTGATGGCTCAGGCCAGCCGAAGCTCAGCTGGACAAGGCTAATGAGGATGGAGGAGACTGAGAGCCTCAGTTGAACTCCTTGGTAATCAGAGAATTATGAAGTTAATATACAAGTATAATCTGCCACGAAATGAAACGAAGGCAAATAGATTCTAATCACTGCTAACTTTCCCATGTCGCCAGCTTCATCAAGTAATATGTACAGGATCTCCGCAGGAGCATTAATGCTCCAAGAGGCACATGGGGGTGGAGGTTGAAGCACCTGAAGCTGAAGGGAAGGGATGAAAAATAAGTAAGGCAACAGAAACTTTGGAAGAAACAGTGTTCATTTAAGCTGCTTCTGTGGCTCTTAGACAAGAGCCATTTAAAATGGGGGGATATTTCTTTTGGCTTAACCCTCTCAGGGGACATTCCACAGACTCCGACCACTAGCCCGGGAAGAACCTTGGGGACTTATATTCTCCAACTCTCTTATTGTACAGGTGTGGAAACATGTGGCTGGTGGGATATAAGGTAATAATATAAAAATAGATAACACAGTATTTTAGAAATAACATTAACAATGAATCTAGGGAAAATTAGTTTTCTATCAAAATACAGGATCGCCAAGATAGGGAATAGTGAAAACCGAGCTCAGTCGCCCTAACTCTAGCTGGTGTCAGGAGATATAATGGGAGGAGACCACGCAGCATGCAGTGAGCTCCACACCCTTCTCCTGATGATACTGACAGAGAAGGGAAGTCCACGTGTGAATCGACACAGGAGGCCTGGGGGACCACCCTGAGGGCAGGGACCCCATTCTGCGTATGGGCCTATGTCCTTGGGAAACTCTTGGGCTCTCTCCAGGCACACTGCTCTGTCTCCAGCACAGACGATGCCAATAATTACTCATATGATGAGCTACGTGGCACAAAAGAAAGAGGGGGCTGTCTGCGAGTACGCGGGGGAGTGACCAAATCTAGAGATGGGAGGGCCAAGAAGGTCTTCCTGAGTGATGTGAACGAACAGCGGAGTTTAGACAAGCACAGTGGGATGGGATGACAGGGTGGCCCCACATGGTATTTGGGGCAGAGAGAACCCCAAGTGGGATGGCGTGGAAGCAAGGGGATCGTCACTGCTGGCAAGTACGTGGGTGGAAAGGTAACATCCCGAGTACGCTATCGCTACACACTTGTATTGTTCACCACTGTATACACCAGGACGTGAATGTGCACTTATCGGTGCACACATCACTTATCGGTAACGTATAAACAATGCATACCGCTTTGTGGGCTCAGTGTCTAGAGTGTCCTGTAACCTCTCTAAGGTTTCTACTATGAAATGAAGGTTTTAGGAATTTTCCTAAATTTACCTCCAAGCATGGGGGCCTTGAGGATCAAGAGAGACCATTTGAAAATGTTCAACTATTATTTTATTATCCAGCGCATTCTGTTCAGTGAGTCCCATCAATATACTGACAATCTAAGAACTGGCACCATTTTCAATGCCCAGTTTTAAGGACCAGAAAGGCTATTCTGGATACAGTCACAAAGGAAGCTGAAAGGAAACCGTGACTTTGGGAGCCTGGACCCGATGTCCTGTGCACCCCAGCACCTTGCTCCTTGGGCTCTCTGCATGAGGGGTGTGTGTTCTCGGAACGAAGAAGAGCCAATCAGGTGCTCACAGACCTCCCTGATGACAATTTGTCACTGGCAGGTGCAAGGCATGCTCTGAGGGCACTCTCCATCTGAGCATCCATGCCGTCAGCACAGAGCAAACCATGGCCAATGACATGGTTCCTGCCCAGTGGGAACGGATGCTAAATGGTAGGCAGGCCTGCCATCCAAAGACTATTAGTTCCACTTCCAATTTTGTTTCTCAGTTTCAAGGACAAAAGCAAAGGTTGGAAAGTTCTGCTTTTTACAGAACACTGTACATTTCAAAAGAGTTCTAATACAAATCTCACTTCTCTGAAAACATCCAATGTCTGCTTTCACAACATGGAAGCTCCTGTCAGGAAATCTGAGTCTGAGAATAAAGTCTGCCACTTACTAATTGATGATAACTGTCAACATATTAATTTGTAGATTGGGAATAGTAATACCTTCTTCTCAGTTTTACGGGCAGTACTTAGAAAGGGGACCTGGGGGAGAAATCTGGAAGTAAAGGTATGTGCCCAGTAAAATGTGAATTTGGTGCTCTACTCCCAAGAAAGTTGTTTATTATCCATGTGTACCTTCCACCTAGAACAGTGCCTGACACAGAGGAAGGTACTCCCCAATGTTTACTGAAAGTTTAATTACGTGAGGTTGAATACACAAATACGGAATTTGCTAAATTTTTAAAGTTTATTTATTTTTGAGAGAGAGTGAGCAAGGGTTGGGCAGAGAGAGAGAGAGAGGGAGAGCATCCCAAGCAGGCTCCACATTGTCAGAGAGGAGCCCAATGTGGGGCTCAGACTCATCACCCTGAAGTCATGGCCTGAGCCAAAACCAAGAGTCTGACATTTAACCAACTGAGCCACTCAGGTGCCCCACAAATATGGAATTGTCTTTGCTTCATCTTTTTCAGCCAAAAAGGAAATTTATATGGTTGGTTCCTCTGAGGATTATAAGCTTATAATCAAAAAGCACTTGGAAAGTTGTATTACTTTTCTTTCACATGAACTGGAGGTTGGATTTTCCTAGGGCCATTCAAAGGGAAGAAACCCAGGGAAACTCTGACATGGATCCTCACCCTCACACATCAAAATGACTCATTCAAGACTTTCAAAGTAGCTCTTCCTCTCCTGAAATTGTATTTAAATTTTTAGACATTTACAAAAGCAGCAAAAATGATTATAAATATCGATGGGGCTATGGCAAATAATTGGCAATTATTAACATTTGTGTCACATTGCCTTAAATGTTTTTTATAAGAAAATCAAACATTTTTAATAAGATTGACATCCCCTCTATTTTTTTTTTTTAATTTTTTAGTGTCTATTTTTGAGAGAAAGACAGAGACAGAACGTAACTAGGGGAGGGCAGAGAGAGAAGGAGACACAGAATCTGAAGCAGGCTCCAGGCTTCGAGCTGCCAGCACAGAGCCCGATGTGGGGCTCAAACCCATGAATGGTGAGATCATGCCCTGAACTGAAGTCAGGTCTCTAACCGACTGAGCCACCCAGGTGCCTCCTCCCTTCTGATTTTTGATATGAGTCTCATTTCTTCTTCCCTTTCTAGTGGCTACTACTTTAATGAATTAAGTATCTTTTCCATTCGATGTTTTTGAAGACATCGTATGTATGAACAATGTACAAAACTGTTTAATTTTTGTGGGGTTTTACAAAAATTTCCACAAACGATATCATATTGTACATGTACTACATATAATTTAGCACACTTTTTCACTTAAATTATGTGTTTAAGATCTCAGCATTACCTTGTTCTTCTTAAGTATTCCAGACCTTGGGTATGTCATTTAATTGCTCTGTGCCTCACATTTACTCAGACTGAAAAACAGAGTGCTTCAGTACCTGATTTATAGAGTTTTTGTGAATGTCAAGTAACTAAATACCTGTAAAACTCCAAGAACAGACCTGGCATTGTTATGTTAAGTTCCTGCCCCTGCCGTTATGATAATTTAATGAGATAGCACATTGTCCTATGACCAAACTGACTCTCAAATTGCTGGTAGATCTGAACCAATGGACAGAAGTTACTGAAATTCAGGTTTAAATGTGATACAAGGAAGATATTTCAAGTAATTAGAGAGGCCAAGATAGCTTCCCCAAACAGTGAGCCCTCATCACCTTCCAGTGGTGTTTTAAGTTGTATTGGACATGGAAGGTTGGAAGAGATGGCCTCCTCCGAGAATCCTTAGAGCAATAGAATTCTATCAGTCCATGCAATATCCACCCAAGTTCCAGGCCAGTGACATCATTTGGCATGCTAATGAATGGAAATATTTTCATGCAGGCTGGCCGATTCAAGCCATGCGTACGATGAAAAGGGCAAATCTTTTCATGTGAAATTGTGCATGAATAGAGACTCATTGCCCACATAAGATGCATTTTGGGGAAATGGCTCTCAATAAAGCAGGGTAAGAATACACCGTAAGCTCTTGTGGTCTGATTGTTTGCAGGAGAAAAGCAAGCTGATGTTCCAGAAGTCACTGGCCTTGTAATAAACTGAATATTCCTCTCTGGAATCAGATGTATACATGATTGCGACACTATGGCCAGGGGATAGAATGGAAAAGACTGAATTATTATCTATGCTGTATCTACTTGGTATGAGACAGTAAGCCTGGCACTCAATATGCCACCTTCTATATATTTGGTAAAATTAAGACTCAGAGAGGTTAAGAGGCATGCTCAGAGTCACACAGCTAGAAGCAATGAAGCTATGATTTCAACTACGGTTCCTACATTTATACCAGGGGTCAAAAGCTGGTGACTTGTGGATCATTACCAGCCTGTAAGAATTTGAAGAATTGAATTAATTGTTAAGATTTAAAAATCAGGGTATTTCATAAAAGTTAAATCCAGATTTCCAGGTGCCTTTGAAATGTTAAAAGACTTGGCAACACAGGGTCCCTAGTCAAGTACGGCAACAATTCGGTGGAGTTAAGTAGCCACTGCCCCTTATGGCATAGGCACGTGCTTTCCAAAGGTCCACAGTCTTCCCTATGTCATATATTATTACATCCTAATTTTAGTGGCCCATTGACCCAGATGGCAATTTGAGTCATGGTCCCTATCTATAGGGCAATGGAAATATTGGGCAAGAAACAGAGGAGGATGCGAGGTAGTTGAACAGGGGAAGGGGGAAGACGAGTATAGAAGGGGAAGGAGATGAGGGAAACGAAGAAATCCAAAACAGCAACTGTAAGTGCTTCAATTAGACACATTATCCTGCCTGTGTTCTGCTCAACTGACCAGAAGAACCTTCCTATTTTGCAGAATCTAGTAGCTCAGTACCCATTCTGGTCTGAACGCTTTTACTTTAGGAAAAATTACAAACCCAGCCTGGGGAAAAAAATCAATATGCACGCTATTTCACGTAGCTCTTTGGGCAAGCCAAGGTCCTTCAGGTTATGGAAAACAAGGACAGATTGCCTCGTCAGTACACGAAGCAGGCATGCCAGCACTGCCCTGGTTGTTTCCTTTTCTTCTTCATTGCTAAATCATTCTATTCACCTGTAAAATGGATCTTTTCCTGGGATATTTAAAAGCCTTTAATTTATTGCTGGGTCATACCATGAGAGACTCTTGAATGCTGACATTAACTGAGGACTGATGGATGTGGGGGGAGGGGGGGATGGGCATGGAGGAGGACACTTGTGGGGATGAGCACTGAGTGTTATGTGGAAACTAATTTGACAATAAACTATTAAAAAAAACATTAAAAAAATTAAAAATAAAAAAAATAAAAGCCTTTAATTTAAATGTCTTAATTACTAATCATCCCAAAGATGGTCACCCCCCCCTTTTTGTGTTTCTATTAACATTCCTTTCTTTTCCATTCTCTCAAAAATGTCCTTCCTGCTGCTACTTTTCTATTAAATACTTGTTCTTCCAAAGAGCAGGCAAGTATCATATTGGTGAGCATTGGATGCTTTTCTTAAAGACATTTTAAAGTCCTAATTAGAATTTCTAACATTTTTTTTGCAACAGTGACATGATAAAAAAAATCTTCTTTCATTTCTCTCCTACCTATCTTTGTGACGTGGAGGGAGTCAGTGTGCCTCTCTGAAATTCAGACTTATTCTCTGAATAAAGCCTACTTACATCACTGTCATAAGGGTTACATGAAATAACACACATGGGAAGGTGTAGGCTAATCTCTTGCACCTACTGCATGTTTAATACATGGCAATTGAAATTAAATTTCTACCTATAATTAGCTGTGTGACCCTAGGCAAGTCTGTTAACCTCTCTGGGCTTCCATTTCTTGACCTGGGTAATGGCGGGGGAGGGGAGAAGGTGTTGCACTAGATTTCCAAGATGTCTTGCAGTCAAGTGATCTGTGCTTACTAAGCTGCAGGGATACTCGACTTGCATCTTCCACCCTCTGTGACAGCCCTGGATGAAGAGGTCACATCCTTTACCTTTGTATCCACAGTATCTGGCATGCCCCTGTGACTCAATAAAATATCTGACTTCATCACCAACTTGGTAGCTAGCCACAGAAACTCCCCAGATTTACTGGTGTCAGGGTCTGTGGACTGTAGGGCTGCTCTTGACAATGGGACCATTCCACATCAAGCTTCTCTAAGGGAGTCTGCTTCCTTGAAGCTGCTACTTAGGGGACAGCCAAGGTGGCTGGCTGATGTGTCCCCTAAGCTTACGGCTCAGCCTCAGGTGATCGGATACAGATGGAACTTAATCCCAAGGCTGATCAGACCAACTACCTGTGAGGCAGCCAGGTGGGAGGGAGTGAAAGAAATAAAGGAGAGAGAACACCAGAGAAGTGAATTGGGGCAATGTGATGGTTAATTTTATGTATCAACTTGACAGGGCCCCGTCATTTATTCAAACATTATTCTGGGTATTTGGGGATGAGTCTAAATCTAAATTGATAAACTGAGTAAAGGAGATCCTCCTCCCTAATGTGTGTGGGCTTAATCCAATCAGATGAAGGCCTGATGGAACTAAAAGGCTGAGAAAGAGGGAATTATTTCCATCTGACCGCCTAGAGCTGGGATCATCAGATTTTCCTACCTTTGGACTTAAACTGAAACATCAACTCTTCCTATGTCTACAGTGTGTTGATCGTAGGTTTTGAAATGTAGCATCTGTAATCATGTGAGTCAAGTATTTGTAATAAGTCATATATATATGATTATATATATGACTATATATGTTATATATATATTAAAATTTATTTTAAGAGAGACAGAGAGAGAGAGTGAAAGCAGTAGAGATGCAGAGACAGGAGGGAACAGAGGATCTGAAGCAAGCTCTGTGCTAACAGCAGAGAGCCTGACACGTGGCTCAAACTCATGAGCCATGAGATCATGACCTGAGCCGAGGTCAGATGCTTAACCAAGCCACCCAGGTGCCCCTACACATATATATTCTCTCTACCTAGATACCATAAATGCCTGATCTATATCTAGATACTCTGTCTATATATGTATATCTATATCCTATTCTGTCTCTCTGCATGTCCTATTCTCTTTCTCTGGAGAAGCCTAATACAGGCAGTCAGATTCCTTGTGACGGATCTGAGCTAGGAGCTATGAAGGGCATGATAGCAGCAAGAAGCAGGAACAAAAAGTGAAAGGAAACAGAAAGGTGAGGAGGAGCCAGGGCTATGAAGAAGAGTCACCACCCTTGAGTGGTTGCAGCAAGTTGAAGCCCAAGGAGCAGCAGGCACTGAGATGCTATCGTGTCTGCAAGGGGAGACCAGAGTACTCCTGAGTGGCAGGTGGAACGGATGCCCCTTCTCAGCCACGCGCCCTCAGCCCCGACTGCTCCCAGTCCTTCTGGCATACCTGCCTTTACTTGCAACTTGGGAAGACTTGGTGGCTTTTAACAGAAGCCAACCATGTGAGAGGCTTAAAGTCTATTGGAAAAGATTAAGGTGAGGAAGGAAGTGGACAGAGTAAAAAAAAAAAAAAGGGGGGGAAAGAGCATGGGGGAAAATGATGAAGAGTAACAAGAAGGGCAGGGTACGGGCAGTGTGATCCAATGGGGAAGCGATTCCGGCTGAGGGCCAGTTACTCTAAGGTTTGTACCTGTCCTCTGCCACTTCAATCAAGATAAGAGGACTCTCCTCTCCTTTTCTTATTCTTTACTTAATAAATAAATAAATAAGACAAACCTGCCTATTTCCTCCCGGGAGAATTGAACATGATCAGTTCTGGCCATAAAGCCCCCTGGAGAAATTCACGGTGTTCAGGAAACATTAAGAGGCTGAAAGAAAGATGGTTTCTAAATCTCAGAGGAAGAAGCTTCGCAATGAAGTCTTGGACCTAATCATTTTATCCCTTCCCTCGGCCTGGTCACACTGCCAATTCCCTCAGCAGTAGCAATCACTCACAAAGGAAGAATCTCAGAGCCCAGGCAGCATAGATTCTAACCCACAATCAAATCGAAGCCTGCGTTCCGCGTTCATACAATTTCTGGTAAATACTGTCAGTTTCAGACTTCCAAATGGGGAGTATATTTTTGTTCATTTTAAGCTATGCTCTCTTTCATTTTCTTGGAAAATGGGACAACTGGGCAATCTAAGGGGGTTGATATTCAGTACTTATTTATATTTTTCAACATATATATACACCTGTCAAGACATAAAGCCCTGAGCTTTGATGTTGAGACAAAGGAAGCACCATTCCTTCATGTCCCAAATGGAATATTTCAAAGGCAGGGGTTGTGGGGACATCCGTGCTCTCAAGCTGTATCACAGATTAAAGGCAGAATTGGCTCAGACTTTAGCTGGGAGACAGCATTAGCGAATGAATGAATTATTCTCTGTTTACAAAACAAATGAGCTTTCTATTGGCCGGGCTGGCGGTCTTCTTCCATTGCAGACCATTAATAAATGAAACTCTATTTGGATTTTACAGGCATATTTACCATCAGTGTCACACCAACGGGAAGACTGGTGGTGTGGAAAGAGTCAGGCTTTGGAGTCAGAGAGCCAGAGATTCTAATCCCCTGGCTATAGCATTTACTAAACCTGTGGCCTCTAGTAAGTTTGTTTATCCCCTCTGAGTTTCCCTTTTAACATCTGATAAACTGAAGTCACAGAATCTAATGTCTACAGTTTTTAAAATAAAATCATAGGTGCAAAATGGGGGGTACCATTCCTGATGCTTGGTAAGCATTCAATAAATCTTCTTTCCTTCCAAAAAGGAAACTTCGCAATTTAAACAACTAAGAGCCAGGGATAGCCCTGCCCTAGGCAACATAATATTTCACCGCTGCAACTGGATTACAAGCAAAAGGGTAATTCATGAAGTTGCTGACCTGTGTTCCTCAGGGCCAGAACAACATGTTAGTTTCATAAAGAGAATGAGAGGTGATCCCTTTCAGCAGTTGGCTCTACCTGAGTCAGGAGTGAGTTCACCTGGGTCCCTGGCCTTCTGTCCATGTCCAGAAACTGGGTGTCAGGGTGCCCACACCCAACCTGACATTTTAAACAGAAGGCATAGAGAAAGCCCTCAATCTTGCTCCATACAAACATGGCTACCTCATTTACAGAAAGTAAAGCCTGGCCAGACTGGTGTATGGAAGTGTGCCTATTGTTCTTAACTTCAGCAGATCCCCCTGAACATGGTCCCTGACCTGGTGACAACTGCTGGCCCCTAGCAGTGTACATGGCTGGCTCACCTGATAAAGCAGCAGGCAGAGAAATCAGTCATGGACCATGGAGCCAGGAGGAAAAGATTTCAACCCCTGCATGGGTCTATGATTTGAAATCTCAGTTTTTGCATCTGTAAAATGAGTATAGCAGGACCTACCTACCAGGAAAGCTGGATTTGCAAAGAATGTTGGTATTAGGGACGTGGGAAGTGATAAATCGTTTAACTACCTTCTTTTCCATGATGCTTATCCACATCCCTTCAGTGCTGTCCAGTTTATTAAACATTTTAACAGCTAATTATCATACTTGTTACCTCAACTCCATAAAGATTGTGATTACTTTTCCTCCATATTTTTAGTGATAGGAACTGATGTGCAGTGAAGCTCTGGGACATTCTCAGGTGGCATTAGGCAATTGTCAGTGCTGGGATGTGAACTTGGTCTTCTAATTTTAGAAGTGAGATTCCTTCACTTCCAATTCCAGAAGCGAGATGGGCAAATGCATCCATAAATTAGTCCTGGACAAGCATTTTATAATGTTAGAGCTACTGTCACCCCCAGAGAGTCCCACGTGCCTATTTTAAAGGTGGAAAAATGGGACTCCGAATGTGAAATCACTCGCCCTGGTCACATCACTGTCTGAGGCAAAGCCACAGTGAGCGTTGGTCTCTGTCCCTCTTCTGACTCTAGTGCTGGGTTCTTGGTTCCTGACCTGAAATTATAGGCTCGGGATGTGTGGGCTGATTTGGCCGCAGCTCTATCTTATCCTCATTCAAGGTTGGCCCTAATCCCTCTACCCATTACCCTCTGGTTAACTGCTACCTGTGGATGTAAACTGCCTGGTTTTTGCCGACGTTTAAGTCTGCAATTCCTACTTTACAGAAAGCCATTTCTCATGCAAATAAACCGATTTTAAAAGCACTATACAACAGAGCCCAACCAAGATTTTTTTCCTACTTAGATTTTTATTAATTGAATTTTACAGATTACAAAAGATTGAGACTCAGAGAAGTTTTTGGCAACTGACCCTAAAACTCAGCCTGGAAGGCAGAACTGGAGCTTAGCCCTGGGGCCTCTGACCTTGACTTTTTCCCCTGCCCCGAGCTGCAGCTCCAAGTAGTCAAAGCTGGGCAAATTTGCGCTGCATGACTTCACTTTTCATTCAAATCCCTCCGTGCAGAGTGACTCTAGGAAAGTTTGCCAAAAACCAGTTCCCTGGATGACCAGCTTGCAAAATGAGCAAACAAACACAAAAACAAAACCACTAATCAAAATTACATGGAGCTTTAGAGTAAAGCTTTATATAGAGTAAGTCAGTATGCTTTCTTTTTTATCTCCTCTTTTCCCAAAAATGCTTGGCTATTCTTGGCCCTCTACTCTCCCATGTGAGTTTTAGGTTCAGCTTGTCAACCTCCTTGAGAAATTCTACTGGGGTTGTGACTGGAATAGCTTTGAATCTTTAGATTAACTTGGGGAGAAGGGACACCTTTATAGCACTGAGTTTTCCTTATCAGGAACAGAGTATTACAGTCTCCATTTATTCGGGTTTTCTTTATGCTTTAGTTAGTTAGTTAGTTAGTTAAAAGAGCAGGGTCTGCAGAGTGACTCCCATTTTTTTAACATTTATTTTTGAGAGAGACAGAGCATGAGCGGGGAGGGGCAGAGTGAGAGGGAGACGCAGAATCTGAAGCAGGCTCCAGGCTCTGAGTTGTCAGCACAGAGTCTGATGTGGGGCTCGAATCCACGAGCTGAGAGATCATGACCTGAGCTGAAGTTGGACACTTAAATGACTGAGCCACCCAGGTGCCCCTCTTTTATGCTTTTTAATAAAGGTGTGTATGTGTGTGTGTGTCACAAGAAATTCACTTAGGAAGAATTTACTGAGTATGGGACACTTGGGTGGCTCAGGTGGTTGAGTGTTCTACTTCAGCTCAGGTCATGATCTCATAGTTCCTGAATTTAAGTGCCATATCAGGCTTGCTGCTCTCAACCCAGAGCTGGCTTTGGATCCTCTGTCCCCGCCTCTCTTTACCCCTCCCCCTTTTGTGGTCTCTCTCTCTCTCTCTCTCTTTCAAAAATAAATAAACCTTAAAAAAAAAGAATTTATTGAACATATGGTATATGCAAGGCCAAAACTGGCCCATTCTACGTGAAAAAGATTTTCTATTTTTCCTAAACTTAACCACTGTTGTTATTCTTGTGCAAATTTCACAATGCATTTGGCTCATGCATTCTCATTTTGTATTTCTCACAATAGAAAATGTAATGTTTAAGTTTAAACTCACTGGATTTCTTACTCTTGGCCAGGTGGAGGAGAGGACGGTTTCCTATGATTCATTCAGAATGTCCCCTTCCTGTTAGGTGTGGGTGTGTCGTTTAAACTTCTCTGGAAATGAGGACCGAAAAAGCCATGGAAGGCCCTAAGACTCTCCAAGCCTCACGGTGTCTTCCCTTTCCACGCTGCCATATAGAGAGCTCGGCTCCTTAATATTGGCAGTACTGGCTTCCGTTAATTAGCCATTTTTCTTTCTTAAACGCAAGCATCTGATTAGTGATTAGATCACACAGGCCTTACTTAAAGCAATTAGGAGTAAATACTTTAGCTTTGTTCAACGAGGTAGGATCTAGGCAGCTTAATCATGCGGGAAAGAACAAAGAAACTTCAGAAAGAACACACTGGCTGTTCCTGTACTCACTCTGCAACTGACACCTAATCTGTAAAACAGCAGTGGGGTTTCAGAAATAACCGTTTCTTCAAGAGAATGCACAACGCTGGCCTGAAAACTGGGACATCTCTTAATTTCTTTGATCTATTCCGCAAATATGAATTGAAGGCTGGCTTATATCACAACACCGGGCTAGGGGCTGGAATACAAGTATCACCAAGATCGTCATGGTCTTTGCCATCATACTCATGTGGTCTAGTGAGGAATACAGACAAATCAACACAAAGTTAATAAAAAGCTTGATTGATATGATGAAGAAAACCACAGAGAAGGCATACAAAGTATAGGAGTTTAGGTGAAAGATGTGTGTGGTGTAAGGAAGGACCCGGACCCTGAAAGAAGTGATGGCTGACTTTAGAATGTAAAGAAATGTTCGTATTCATAGAGGGTAAATAATAAAGTAAGCATGGGAATGGCAGGAGATACGAGAGGGGAGAAGCAGACATGGGCACATCATGAAAGGGACAGGAAGCTGTATTCAGGAATTCAGACTTTAACCAGGGTGGGGTTTATAATCATTGGAAATGACGGAAGCAGATTTACTGTTTGGAGACATCATTAAGGTTACAATGGGGAGAACAGATTGAAATTGACATGGGGAGGTAGGGAGTCCACCCACAAGGCTACCTAAGTAGTCCAGGCAGAACAGGATGACAATGGCTTCCACCAGGGTAATGGCACTAGGTATTGATGAAAAAGTTGAAGCTCAGAGAAGACAGGGGTGCCTGGGTGGCTCAGTTGGTTAAGGACCTGACTCAGGTCATGATCTTGCAGTTGGTGAGTTTGAGCCCCGACAACAGGTTCAGTGCTGAGAGCTCGGAGCCTGCTTGGAATTCTCTCTCAGTCTCTGTCTCTCTCAAAAAATTAATAAATTAATTAAAAAAAAAAGACAACTTGCCCTCTCACATACCTACTGAGTGATAAAGCAGGATTTTGAAACAAGTTCAAGAGGGCTCCCAAAGCCTGTGATCTTTTCACTGCACTCAGTTTCCCTGCCACGTGTAAAGGACAAACATAGCCTTGGAGGATGAAGGAGCAGAGTGGGAAATGGGTAGGAAGAAGAACACACTAGAAAAGGAAAGACCCACTTGCACCCGCACATGAAGGGGAACCTACAGAAAGGAAGAGAAAGGAATTCATATTTGTTGGTCTCCATAGAAGGTTGTCTACAGTGCTTCTCAAACTTTAAAGTACCTAAGGATTTCCTGGCATCTTGTTAAAATGCAGATTCTGACTCAGTAGGTTTGGGTTGGGGCCAGAGAGTCTGCATTTCTAATAAGCTCCCAGGTGAGGCCAATGCTGCTTGCCCAGGGACCACAGTTGGAGAAGCAATGGTAGTGAAATGGTTGAGTCCTGTGTTTAAGTCAGACCTAGACCTGAATCCTGGTGTTGGTTCTTCTTAAGAGCGTGACCTTGGGGTGCCTGGGTGGCGCAGTCAGTTGAGCATCCGACTTTGGCTCAGGTCATGATCTCGCGGTTCGTGGGTTCGAGCCCCATGTCGGGCTCTGTGCTGACTGCCAGCTCAGAGCCTGGAGCCTGTTTCAGATTCTGTGTCTCCCTCTCTCTCTGATCCTCCCCTGCTCATGCTGTCTCTATCTCTCTCTCAAAAATAAATAAAATATTAAAAAAAAAGAGTGTGACCTTTAGGAATCTGTTAGTTCACAGGGCTGCTATAACTGAACACCATAACCTGGGTGGCTGAAAACAACAAAAAGCTCTTGTCTCGCAGGTCTGGAGGTTAAAAGTCTAAACTCAAGGCATTAGCAGGGACATGCTCTTTCTCACAGCTTAGAGGTGAATATTTCCTTGCCTCTACTAGTGTCTGGTATTTGCTGGCAATCTTTGGGGCCCCTTGACTTGTAGATGCATCACTCCAGGCTCATGACCATCTTCTTCCTCTGTGTCTTCACATTGTCTTCCCTCCAGAAGTGTCTGTCTCTGTGCCCAGATATCTCCTTTTCATAAGAACACCAGTCACATTGGATGAGGGACCACCCTAATTACCATTAAAAACTTGATTACTTCATAAAGACTATTTCCAAATAAAATCATATTCTAAGCTACTGGGGGGTTAGGATTCAATATGCCTTTTATTGAGGAGGGGGGAACAATTCAACCTATAACAGGCAATTATTTTACCTCTCTGAGTCTAAATTCCTTTATTTGTATAATTGGGATAATAATTCCTACTTTATGTAGTTAAATTAAATGAATAATAAAAGCAGAGTGCCAGCACGCAATAAGGATTCAAACTAGTACGGCTAAGTGTTACTCGGCACTAGGTATTTAAAATACATCTCACTTTAATATAACCACCGCCTGCCCTGTGATGCAGCTATCGCCATTCCCAGGGGATAGCAAAAGAGACTGTGACTTAACAAGGACAAGAAACTTGCACCATTATTAAGCTTTAATTTTTTAATGTTTATTTCTTTTTGAGAGAGAGGGGGAGAGAGAGAGAGAGAGAATGGGAGCAGTGGAGGGATAGAGAGAGAGGGGCACACAGAAGCTTTGGGCTCTGAGCTGTCAGCACAGAGCCCGACACAGGGTCTGAACCCATGAGCTGCAAGATCATGACCTGAGCCGAAGTCGGATGCAAAACTGACGGAACCACCCAGGCGCCCCTATTATGAAGATTTAACATCCAGTGTTCTCCAAAGCCTGTGATGTTTATTCTCACTCTGGTGAGCCTGACTAGGGGTACTGGCAGTGGAGGTGGAGTTAAAAACTATTTCCTGCAGAGGCAACAGCAGAGAAAGATGATTATTATTTTTATTTAATCGTGTAGGGACATGTGCCGAATACAGATTCTGGTTTCAAAGTGCCCAGAATCACAGATGAAACGTTCAGAGAGCTCAGGGATTGGAGGAAGGAGGGGGCAAAGGACAGATGATATATGAAGTCCAGTGGATTAATCACATTCACCAGCTTTTGTCATTCTTTTTCATGTTGCAAGGCTGCACCGGCATTTTTTTAATAGGCCACAGAAATTCACAATCAAAATTTCAAAGCTAAAAATACCCCCATGCCATCCTGGAAAATATTAAACAAAACCAAACAAAACACCTGAGTGTTTTCCAGCCAACAAAGAGAGAACTGTGTAGGCTGTGATGAGTAATTGAACCTACTTTTGTCTGTTTGCAATAAACATTTGCAAAACACATTATCCTTTTGACATTTCTGTGAGGATTGCTCATACTCTATTTTCTGCAAAACGCCTTCCATTCTTACTAGGTTCCCATAATTACCTCTTTGGAGGAAGACCATCTCAGCCCTTTGGAGACAATTATCAATTTTCAACAGTTGATTGCTAATTTTTGTTGATGCTGCTGTTATCCTGAACCGTCTCTTGAGGATGGAGAACCAATACCATCCAAAGCTATAGAAAGATATGGATAGCCTGAGAGCTAGCTCGAAAAAGGATGGGGATGGAAAAGCAGGTGGCAGTTTGAGGATATTCCTTCCCTATTTGTCAATCCTATGGTCATCGCATGGGCCAGCAGTGGTAAGGGGGCTCTAATGTCTGGGTTCCGATCCTGGCTCTGTCATTTTCAAGCTACGTGGTAAGGAAATTACTTGAACATTCTTCTGTGCCTAAGTTTCCTCATCTGTAAAACGGGGATAAAAATAGTACCCATTTCACAGAATTATGAGGAGTAAAGAAGCTAATATGTATAAAGAGATCAATTATAGGCATCTTATAATATATTTTCAATAGATGGTAATTATGACTGTAGTCATGCTTACTTGGCATGAAGAATGATAGCCTGGGAGTCAGAAGATGTTGCCACTTGCTGAGTGTGTAATCTGCTCGGTTTCCTTTACAAAGTGGACCTATAGAGCGTCCACATCAGGCAAAGGGTTATAGGACACAGTAATGAGTCTGTAGGGATTTTTTTCTCATTGTAAAGGGCTGGGGTGCTTTTTAGCAGGGGAGTCAAATGACCAGATTAGCATTTTACAGTTATTCCAACTACCCTATGGAAAACAGTCTGGGCAAAGGCAATGCCAAGAAACCAGGCAGGTGAGGAATGACAAGGGCACTGACCATGGCAGTGGCGGAAGGAAGAAGGAGCAACATGGCCTCAACATATGAAGCGCAGGAAACTCCACAGGACTCCCAGAAGGGGGGTGTGTGTTGCAGAATGTGAAGGATGGTGCCAAGTTGCCGAACAACTAGACCGGAGAGCAACTCGTTGACAGGTATGCAGGTTTCTGTGAATACTCTGGAGCAAAGGCAGAAAGAACAACCACAAAAGGGAATAGAAATGCCTGCATGGAAGAGACGAAGGACAAGATGTGAAGATCTGTGGAGAACCTAACCTCTCCATGGGGTGTTGCTGAATCGCACTGTAGTCTAGGGGAGCAGCACGGTCAAGGCCTGGCAGAAGAGGAAGTCATATTTGAGGAACGCTGTGCTTTGCCATGTTTGCACAGGAACAATACAGCTCTGAACTGTGCTTATTCTCATTAGGCAGGTGTGGCTTTGCCATTGAAACACATGGTAACGCCCTACGATGCAAAAGTGACTTTTGTATCCCCAAGTATATTTAGCATAGTCCTATGTACATAACAGAGTTCTTGGTGAATACTTCTTGAATTTTGCAAGTTGCTGAGTCAAAGATAAAGCATTAATTAATTATCAACATTTTTGAGAGCTTGTGTTAAGCTCTGAGAAGATGGAAGATGGAGGAAATATGGACACTGATCTTCCCAACCCAGCTTTCTGTTCCCTTTCTCTTCTCACCCTCCTCTGTCTCCACCTGTCTGTGTGTCTCATATATACATATTCACATCCGCAAACATTCACACGCACACACATGTACCAGTGCACGTCTGCATGTGCACATGCGTGCACACGCACACACACACACGGACACACGTGTACCAAAAAGGAAAACCAGCGACTGGGAGTTCAATACTGAATCTTTGCACAGACAAAAACCAGGCCTGAAGATATCTATCATCCTCCTTAGACCGACAGGCTGACCATGGCGTGTCCTCTTCATGGTCAAGTGCAAGAAAGCATGCCTAGCTCTATGATCCAATCTGAACTCTCTGCGTGTACCACATCTGCTTACATCCCATTGGCCAAAACAAGTCACAAGGCAGAGTCCAAAAGCAAGTAGACATGTACAATCTGCCTCCAGCAGAAGCTGCAAAATTATCTGCCTAAAGAGTATATAGGTACCAGGACAGATTTAGAACCATAGTTACCTTGAACAAGTCCTTTCCCTTCTCAGGGTACCTTCACCACTGTCAAAAGCTTAGATCAGATCCATGTGTCCTACAGAGTGAAATCCAGCCCTCCAGTAGCACAGAAAATCAATTTAGTTAGCACAGAAAATTTAGTGATTTCTTAGATGTGGTATTAACAAATACTAAGCACATGAAGTGATGAGGACTCACTTTTGAATTTGCTTTCAGTATGGCCAGTTTCATCAAGGACAAAGTCTGAGTTAGTGCCTATGACAAGCCCCAAATCTTTGCTGACTTCCCCTTTTAATAACGAGCTAGCAGACCACAGCGTTGAGCTAGAATTTCCAAAGACTGCTCTGTTTTCATTTCGTTTATTTTTGACTACAGTATATTTATAGCAGGTGATGCCAGATTTTAGTCAGCTCTATGAAGTTTCTTTAAAAATACATGTTGTTAAATAAAAATGTGAGACTATTTAAAGCAAATATAAATTATTGGTGACATACAGATAGCAAAACCTCATGGCTATGGGCTGGAATCGCTGAAGGGTGGAAAATTCTGGATTTGGCCATCTTTCTGGTTCTGAGATCCTGTGATCACTGTCGACTTCACTGCTCCAGCTGTGGGCTCCACGTCCACCCCAAGGCTTTCTCAGAGGAAGAGGAGCCGCAAGAGGGCTGTCCTTCTCTTCTGAAGACTTCTACGACCTTTCATTTCCCTCTCCTCTGTAAATTTGAGCAGCCCAGCTGCCAATAGGACTACCCAGCCAGATGTATTTGATTGACATGCTCATCCCTACACAATGAGCCAGAGTCAGTCACCCTGCGGCTGTCCCTGCCCTTGGCATTGTGACACGTTGGCCCAGATTCCAAATGTCATGTCACATCTCCTCATGGCATCAAAGCACCCTTGAGAATGGGAAACCCTAACAGATGGCTGAAATGCCTTCAAAAAGACTCCCCCAGACAGCCTGGGAGATGCACAGAGCCCTGTCGGAGGTGATGGGTTGCAACGTATGCTCAGCAAAAAAATGCCAAAGGGAAGAGGGGTTCCCACACCCACTGAGACCACAGAATGCTGGTTCAAAAGCTTAGTAGCAGGTGCCTTAGACACAGCACCATTTGCTTTTGCAAAATACTTGTTAAATCTCTGATCTCAGTGCTTCCTTGGACTTTTAATGGCCTTAAGGGGCAATGAAGGAAAACTTTTTATTTACATTAAATATGTCATCAAAAAGCAAATGAACGGTGGAAGGTCATTTTTCTCACAATAGAGGACCATCACTCCCTCTGGTCCAGGAATACCTAACCTGGATTTTCTGGATGCTTCAGAAGTTCACAACTGGTTTAAAGAGGCCTGTGAACCTTCCAAAACTACCTGCAAGAGTTTGTGCATGTGCACACATACAGGTTTCTGTGGAGAAAGTGTCTAAAACTTTAGTTCAGATCCTCAAAATGGTCTGGGTCTCGTTAGAAACCGCAGGCCAAAGTTCCTTAGAGAAAATGAGTGGGGCAGAAAAATGTCAAACAAAAACAAATGAAATTAAACTGGGCAGTAATGTAAGGTAATAGTAATTTTCCCCCAATAGGATATATTAAAACATTTGCCATTTACCACCACAATTTCAAAAAGGTTATTTTAGGGTAGCAGGACATGAAAATACATTTTAGGAAGGCCATAAACTCAGATTAAAAAACTAATTCAGCTTTGTTTAAAAAAAATGACTACACTGGGCACGTGGGTGGCTCAGTTAAGAATCCAACTCTTGGTTTTGGCTCAAGTCATAATCTCATGGTTTGTGGGTTCGGGCCGCATGTTGGGCACTCAGCTGGCAGTGTGGGGTGTGCTTGGGATTCTCTCTCTCTCCTTTTCTCTCTGCCCCTCCACTGCTCTCTCTCTTTCAAAATGAAAAATAAACTTTAAAAAATGACTCTGTTGTCCATTTTCATTTCACCAGTGGCCAGCATCAATCTGTGGACGAGGATTTTGGAACCACTGTTTGCAGAATGGGGAATTCCTCCTCAGCTTGTAAATCTTTGGAAAACTATGACCTTCTCTGGGATTTCATAGAGCTGAGTTCATGGCACCACCTCCCACCCCTCCCCATCTCTGTTCCTGGACCACCAGAAGTCCTTTATCTTTGATCCTACTAAGCTATGACACCTAGTCCTATACCCCCAAGACGAGGATGATTGGTTCAATGCAGAAATTTATTCCAACAGCTTATTGACTCTGTCCCTCGTGGAGGCCAGGCCCCGAGCTAGGCATCAGACATACAGAAGTGCAAGGCACCATCCCTTCCTTAAAGGGCTCACAGTATAGAGGTGGAGATGATAGAAAGGGTGTAAGTGGGTACCATCACCCACTCCACTACTCTCACCCCCTGGTTGTCAAAGGAGCAAAGGAAACAATTAATGATGTTATCCAGGTTGTATCACATAATCCATATTTGGATTCAATGTGGGGAAGCCCAAATAGAATGGAATGATTGAATTCTTCTCCTCTAAGGAGTTTAAAATGATTTTTCCCTTTAGAGGTGTGTGACAGAGACTAGAGAATGGAAGGTGTCAAAAGAAGCACTTTGAGTGCGGCTTGGAAGTTTGCAGACACCTTTGTGTAGGGAGTCAAACTTTTTTAGCCATTCAACGGTAATCTCAGTCCTTCAAGGAGCTTTTAGGGTCCCCTGGGTGGCTCAGTCGGTTAAGTACCCAACTTCGGCTCAGGTCACAATCTCATGGTTAATGGGTTCGAGCCCTGCATCAGGCTCTGTGCTGACAGCTGGGAGCCTGGAGCCTGCTTCAGACTCTGTGTCTCCCTCTCTCTCTGCCCCTCCCCTGCTCATGATCTGTCTCTCTGTCAAAAATAAAACATTTTTTAAAAATTAAAAATACCATTTAAGGAAAAGTAGGTTTTAAATGTTTGCTTCTTCAAAGGCTGGGGCTTCACTGACCCTTGCACTACAAGCCCAAAGGAAGCAACCAATGTCAGAGCACACACTGGAATGAAACAGCATGTGACAAAGGGGAAGGCAACCAGCAGAATCTGGAGGAGAGATGTAGACCCACTAGAACAGAAATGGTTCTCCTGGTCATATGGCCAAAGTGAGGGCAAACTTGCAGCTAATTTCAAAATCCACTGTACAGTATGCAGACTTGTAGACAATTTTAGGAGAGTTTTCATTCTTTTTTTTTTTCACTGCTTTCCACTTAAACATTAAAGCACAAATGGATGTTCCCTGTGGGGACAAGTAAGGGACATCAAGGGAGGAGAAGGGGACCCTCATGGAGCGAATCACACAGCAGAGGCCCTTCTTCACAAAAAGGGCCTGATACTGATTTCCAGGGAGAAGCAAGACAAAGTTAGTTCAAATTTGGTGATGATATCAGGATGAAGGACTGACCCTAAGCCTCCTGAAGCTTGACCCCTGGAGAGCATCTCAATGCATGACGCAGAAGGAAGGGCCTTCTGATGCTGTGATCACATATCCCTCTTTCTTTTCACCAGGAGGAACATTAAGCAGCTGTATAATTCTGTCCAGAAGCCCACAGATTATCTCAAACCCAGGATTCTTACTGTAATAAATAGCACAGAGATGCCTACAGTTTCTTTCATCTATGTCTCTGCTAGAATTTTTTACTACAGTGTCAGAGAATTTTTTAGAGGGCATCTTATAATTTATGGCCATGGTCTTTAGGAGTCGAGGAAGAAGGGTAATGTGTACCATCTGAAATTAAATGGCTTTAGCATCACTTATATGAACGGCCTTTGTTGCAGAGATGTCCAAACCAAGTTTATCAGCAATACCTCCTTGGGGGCACAGAGGAAAGCTGAGTGCTTCAGTGAATCCAGCAGCTACCCTGTCATGTCTTAGGAGTCCTCTGAGCTTGTTAAGAGGACACTGATTAGTTACAGTGTTTGTTTCTGGGAGAGCCACCTGAACGTTGTTATATCCGTAAGCAATAGCTGCATCTTTTATAATGTCATATGCATGGATAATGTCAGCTCTGGTCGGAGAGATTTCAATCTCAATCCAATTCCCATAACCTATGACTTCTGACTTTATATCTATCCCAGTCAGAAGCTTGGCAAGGTTTTCTGGAGTTGCTCTGATTCCAACTTATTTGTTAATTCGACCAGATAGTATCATCTCCTTTTGTTAAGACAGTTCTAGAAAGGTATACGATTTTCCATTAGGAAAAACAGTCTCAGCTGACCCAACTGTAAACTCTCATGATATTCACCAAACATGGTGACAATGACATCAAGAACTATTTTTGCCTTAGTGAAGTCAGTTCCTGTGCATTCAAGGAATACGTTTCTAATATTTACTGTTGATTTGGAGTGATTTTCATTGATGATAGGAGGCCTTAAAATGATGGCACCACTGCTGTCACAGACTACTGGGTACAGTGGTTTATTTCCAAAGATACATACAAATGATGTTTAAGGAAGACTTTCATTCTTGATCGTGAGTTTGATTTCCATTTAACTTCTTTGTATTTTCCATCGAGTCCCGAGTTGAGAGAACCTCTCTTGCTATTTTTGCATAGCAAACTCCGACTTGAGTAGATGTTGCCAGAGAGCTACAGTCGGCAGTTATCTATCAGGAAAGTAGATAGGTAACTAATGGTTGCTACTATCAGGTAAGTCCCAAGGACTATCACATATGTCTTCTCAACACCTGTGATAGTGATGTTCCTTTTTCAGTTGAAAAGGCGAAGCACGGAGAGGTTATTTACCTCGACCAAGTACCCAAAGCCAGCCAATGGTGGCTGGGAATTCACTAACACGACCACTAAGAGTCAAAGCAAACAACCGATGGGCCAGGACCCCAGGGCTCAGGTGCCATTCTCTTTCCCAGTCTTGAGTTTTTGAGACATCAAGATCGAATGCTGTTCTCCACAATTTATAGGTATCCAAACAAACAGAAGATTCATAAAGATGATTGGTTGGAAAAATGTCTCTATTCCTCTTGCAAAGGGGAGGTATGATTAATATAAAGAAGGAAAGGCTGAGATAAATTAACAACTTGGAAAACAAAAGTGAATTTTAGAATGAATCAGAGAATGTAAGATTTAAGGAATTCGGAAGTTATCCTGCCAAACTAAATGCAGATGCTGAGGCACACAAGGATGTAATGGTATAATTATTACTGCACAACAAATCAGTGAAAGAGTATGGAATTCACTTCCCCATGTGTAGGCTCAACACTCACACCACCCACACCAGGCATTTAGAGGATGCTACACCAAGTATGAATTATGAAGAAGAAATCTGCATCAGAAAGAAAGAGAAAGAGAGATGGAGAGAAAGAGACAAGCAATCACTTTTTTTCCAGGGAGTCCAAACTCCAGAGGACACTACATTTTGTTGCCAAGGGAGGATGTGGGGACAAAGTCACTGGGTAAATATATAAATGAGATTCCTTAGCTGCAGTTTTAGACAGAGGACAAGAATAAATCCAACAACTGGTCCATTCTGTTTCCTGGAGCAAGATTTGTGACTCCAACATTTCAAGCCCTAGATGACAACTTTAATCCTATTTCCAAGTTCAAAGGTTTCACTTTCTTATTTGCTGTTTCTAAAGCCCTGGGCCTTTGAGCCTTGGTTTTGTCAGGACAACACTCGGGCCTCTGAGGAGTGTGAAAGAAGATTTGATTTTCACTCAGATGAAAGTCTCAAGTGAAAGCATATCCAGGGGTTACTCAATTTTCTCTTAAACCTACTCTAGTCAGGAGCAGCTTTCGTCAAGGTCACCAGTGACCTCCATTTTGCAAACCCACCACTGTGTTCTCAGTCTTTACTGACTGTTAGCATCATGCAGCACAGCTGGTCACCCTCCTCCACGAAGCACATTCTTTACCTGATTTCTGGGATTCTCCTCTCCCTTAGTGTTTCTTTCCTCCCTGGCTACTTCTTGTTCTCACTTGTTGATTCCTCCTGTCTCCTCAGCCTTCAAGGTCAGAGTTGCACAGGCTTCCATCCATAAATACTTTCCCTTCGCTACCAAGACTTCCTCCAGAAGTTGTCTCAGCCAGTTTTATCATCCGTACATATCGTCTATGGGGTGAAAACTTCCAAGTGTGATTACCTCCACCTTCAAACTCCAGCCCATCCACTTGTGACCACCTCCAACATCACTCCCATCATCTCCTGCCTGAATTTTTGCAACAATAATTTGTGTCCACTCTTACACCTTTATCATCATCATTTTATGAGATAAGGCAGAAAAACAAACAAAAAACCCAAGAACAAAACAAAACAAAACATGGTTTCATGCCTCTGCCTTCCTCTGGCTACTTATCCCATAGTGAAAAACCAAAGTCTCCGTTCTACTTCTCACTTGCTATTTCACCACTCTGATTCCAGCTCAGCTTACTTCTACTCATACTGGTCTCCACCTCCTCCTCACACATGTTAAGTTCAGCTGAACTTCAAAGCTTTCCCACTTGTGATTTCCTCTGCCTTCAGTGTTCTTCTCCCAGATACTTCAGGCTTGCTCCTTCATTTCCTTCAGGTCTCTGTTTGAAAGTCACCTTGTCAGCAGGGCTTCCCCAGAGCACCTATATTTTATAGCAGCTCCCCTCCATCCTCTGCACTCTCATGCACCCCTTATCTCTACAGCACTTACCACAATTCTACAAAACATCAAAGTGCTCTTCTGTTGTCCTATGTAAACTCCATAACAACTGGGATTTTGGTTATATTATTACTTTATTTTTACTATTCTTTTTCTACAACGTCGAAGGGTTTCTGGCCCATAGTGGCTACGCAGTAAAGTTATTGAATGAAAAAACCAAAGTAGCAAATCTTGTCTAAAGATCTACAATCGAATTCATGGGGCAATGCACTTAAAGCTACTATGAAGACAGGAAGTTTTGTTCCCCACACTTGGCTACTTGAGAATCAAAGCAGCCTTAATTCTTCCATCAGTACTCAAGGCTCTCTAAAGAATTCGGTTCTTTACAAAAACTGTTAAAAGTGAATCGCCTCTTATTTAATTTAAGGGCAGAGAAGTTAAGAGTTGAGGCCCTAGATCCAGGCTGCCTGGATCCAAAGCCCAGCTTCATTTCTTACTTGCTATGTGTCCGAGGGCAAACAAGTGAACTTCTTTGTTTCTCAGATTCCTCCTTCCTCTGCACAAGGAGGATAATGGTAGTACCTACCTGATGAAGTTATTGTAAAGACTGAAGAAGAC
The DNA here is from genome assembly GCF_008692635.1 of Crocuta crocuta. NCBI lineage: Eukaryota > Metazoa > Chordata > Mammalia > Carnivora > Hyaenidae > Crocuta > Crocuta crocuta. The sequence continues at coordinate 69,343 of NW_027530620.1, forward strand.
ATATTACATTTAAGGTACTTAGAAAGGGACCTGACACATAGTAAGTACTAAGTACTTAAGTGTTAGCTCATGTTCATTCATTAAGAACATGTCATCCAGATAACATCCCTTTTTTTCTCCTAGAAGGTTTCTTGAGAAGACCTACATATATACTATATATTCACATATACATATATAGCGTGCATACACATGTGTATGTGATGTATATGACTAGTTACAGAGATATGTGTGTAAATATACTCACATATATAAATATATATGTATTTATATATTTAAATATCAGCTTACTTTTTTCCTCTGTCTAGTCTCTGGTGCCCCACATAAACCAGGAAGCAGATCTCAGGACTTCTTCCTTCCCAAAGATGACCCACTTCACCAAATATTAATGGGGCAGTATAGATTTTACTTAATATTTTATATGGGTCTTTGGAGAGAGGGCTTGTATCACATATCATACCAAAACATAAAAGATCTTCCTTAGATATTTCTCTTCTCCACCAAAATTGCTCTTTGGCCACACCAACAACCAGGCTTCTCCTTTTCACATTGCCACTCAGTTCCCTGTCTCTTCCATGATGACCTGGCCCCATCATCTGGGCCCACATTGACCTTTGCCTATCCTCAGCCTTTATGTCTGCTCACCCCATTTTCAGCATGAGCTCCTTTGGGGAGCTGTGTCTTACTTATATCTTACTCTTACAGGCTGGACACCTAGCAGAGGGCCATGCTCTGTGGGCTAAGAGAATGAATACATGGAAGAATATTATACATGGATAATCTTCTTTTATAGAGAGGAAGATTGAGGCAAGAGTATTAAACAGCCTGTGGATCAGCCAAAAAGAGACTTCAGATTCTCCTGCCCTCCTCTGCTCCCATCCACTACGAAGACTATGCACATCCAGTTCCAGCCTTTCCATTAAAGACCTGGAAGGAGTCTGACTTTCCTGTCTGCTCTGAAGATCTCTGTTACACCAGGAGCCAGTCTTAGGCCATGCAGAGAGCAAGCTCTCTTAATAACTGCTTCTTTTGTTTCACTTCCTACTGGGAAAAACTAATCAAACATGTAGGAAGCTTAAGAATATTCAAAGGTGATTTGGCTGCTCACTGGTGGCCAGTTTCAAGAAATGCATACTGATGAACACAAACACCATTCTCTCTACCTCCCTGTACAGGCTTCGTCCAGCCTGAGCAAGGACAGGGTCTGAGGGAAAGTGGACCAAGAAATGGCTGCAGGAAACCAGCCTTTGTTTACTCCCTTTACCCAGAAAAAGGGGAGCGACTAGTGAGGGCCTAGATGATGACTCTTCTCTGTAATCCTTTTCTTTTCTTTTCTTTCCTTTTATTTTTTTGTTGGTCATAATGAAGAATTATTTTGCATGAATGAGAGTAGAGATTAAACATCAGCTCCTAAGGGTTCTTGTTTGGGAATATTAGGAAGGCCTTTTCCTTCCTCATTTACATGGGGGAATCATGATGAGCCTCAATACTGAGCTTAAGTAGCACATCATAATCCCCTTTCCACATGTCCCTAGAAGGCTGATCCTTTGCTCCTTATTGACAACCTACATGTGGCACATGCATCCATGCCCTGTCACTGCTCTACATTTTCAGGCTGCATGCCCTCACAGACATTGAACTTTTTTAAATTTTAAATTTTTATTCATTTCTGAGAGAGAGAGGGGCAGCACGAGCAGGAGAGGGTCACAGAGAGAGGGAGATACAGAATCTGAAGCAGGCTTTAGGCTCTGAGCTAGCTATCAGCACAGAGCCCGATGTGGGGCCCGATCTCATGAACCGTGAAATCATGACCTGAGCTGAAGTCGGACGCTTAACCTACTGAGCCACCCAGGCATCCCACAGACATTGAACTTCTTAAGAGCAGCATCACATTATAGCCAGGATACAATCAATAGCCAATAAATGTGGTTAAATACACAAACAAATAAAAAGCATAAGCAGATTCAAATTACATCTCTGCTCTAAATACTCCCTTAACATAGGTATGTGTTGGTACACTAATCTAGACAGTAGACATGATAATCCCTTCACTGACTTCACAGGATTATTCAGATTATTAAACAAAATAAAGCTTTTTAAAGGTAAAATGCCATGCAAATATGAAGAGTTATTGTTAATGAATCTAATACTCCACTTAACTTTGGGTAACGCAAAAATCAGTCCAGAAACTATTTTTGTTAATATAAGTTTAATAATAAAATAGTTTAAATAGGAAAACAGTTGAATGAATTCATTCAGAAATGTAAATAATTTTAGCTGAGAAAAGAAACCAGTATGGGGTGATGGGGTGGGGGGGAGTGCTTGCATGGCTCAGTTGATTAAATGTCTGACTCTTGCTTTCAAATTAGGTCATGATCCCAGGGTCCTGGGATAGAGCCTCACTTCAGACTCGACATTCAGTGTGAGCCTGGATAAGATTCTCTCTCTCTCTCTCTCTCTCTCTCTCTCTCTCTCTCCTTCCTTCCCTCCCTCTCTCCGCCTCTCTCCCCCACTCACACAGGCTCTTAAACAAGCAAATAAACAGATAAACAAATAAACAAACTAATAAATACATGCATAGAGTTTCTTTAAAAGCAAAAACAAAAAATAAAACAAAAACAAAAAAAACCCAAGCACTGGAATTTGTGATGTGTTATACAGTATGGAGGGAGACATGAATGAGATTCATGATGGAATTATTGGATTGTATGGCATTTCTATTTTTAATTTTTTGAGGAACCTCCATATTATTTTCCACAGTGGTTGCACCAATTTGCATTCCCCCTAACAGTGCACAAGCACTGTCTCTCCAAATCTTTTCTCCAACTCTTCCCCAACACTTGTTATTTCTTGTTATTTTTTGATATTAGCCAATCTGACTGAGATTTTTACCATCTGTGACAAGAATGGACCTAGAGGGTACGACACTGAGGAAAATAAGTCAGAAAGAGAAAGACAAACACCGTATCATGTCATTTCTATGTGGAACCTAAAACAAGAAAAAGAACAAAAACCAAAAACAAACAGATTCTTAAATACAGAGAGCAAACTGGCAGTTGCCAGACGGGCAGTGGATAGGGGGAATGGGTGAAATAGGGGAGGATTAAGAGGTACAAACTTCCAGCTATAAAATAAATAAGTCACAGAGATGAAAAGCACAGGGGAAGGAATATAGTCAATCATATTTTAATAACGTGTATGGTGACAGATGGTGACTACACTTATTGTGGGGCGCTCTGAGTAAAGTACAGAATTGCTGAATCAATATATTATACATGTAAAACGAATATAGCACTGTGTGTCAATTATACTCCAATAATAAAAAAAAGTCATGGTGGGAGACGATAGGAGAGAGAGGAGAGAATGAGAGCACAGTAAGAAGCTGGAAAGACACACAGGCAGGGCAAGAGGAAACTCTTACTGTGTAATGCATACTGAGTAGATTATTTGGTCATCTCATATCATCCTCACAACCACCCTGTAAAGAGAGCCGTACAACCTAACTTACAGACAGCAAAACCCAGAAGCCTGGAGAAGGAAAAGAAGTTGAAGGATTCGACTGTAAGCTCCATGAGGCTAGGAGCACATCCCCATAATGCTCATCCCCTATGCCTGAGGACCTGGCACATCACAAATGCATAATACATACTTTTAAATGGAGGAATGAATGCTGTCCAGCTGGTACATGGCAAGGCCAGAATTTAAACCACAAGCTGATGAGCACTAAAGCCTACCAGCTCTTTCTCCTATACTACAATCAAGTTTATATTAAGAGTTTCTAATTTATAAAAGCTACAAGAGCAGCAAAATTCAGAAAATGGTATAATTGTCCACATCTGTGAAATAGAATAACTAGCAACCACTGAATAAATATAAATATAAACATTAACACTATGTCATAGGTCCTAAAATTTCCTAACAGGAAAGTGCTCTGATTGACTATTTATGATCAGGCGGGGCACAGGATGCTAGTGGGTGTTATTCTATTTACTTCTCCTAAGTGCCTGGCTTAAATGTGAGTTAGAGAAAAGCAGTTATCCCAGAGGAGCTCCATTCCAGTAACAGATGGCTATATTTAAAAAATCAGTTTATTGATGCATAATTTACATGAAATAAAATGAACCTATTTTAAGTATACTCATTATGTTTTAGCAAATGTATACACTTATGTAGCCACCACCAGAATCAAGATAGAGAACATTTTCATCAGCTCCCAAAAGCTGCTTTATGATGTTTTTCGGTAAATTTCCTCTCTTCACTCCCCAGTCAAGGAAACCATCATCTGATTTTTGTCATGATAGATGTCTTTATTCTAGAAATTCATATCCACTGAGTCATACTATATGTACTGTTTGGTCCCTGACTTCTTGCACTTACCATACTAATTTTGAAGTGCATTCAAGTCCTTACATACACCCAAAACTTATTCCTTTTTATTGCTGTTGTTCCCCTGTATAGATCTGCAACAGTTTGTTCATCCATTTACTTGTTAATGAATATTTGAATTGTTTCCAGATTTGCTGCAGAAAGCTGCTATGAATATTCACGTATAGGTCTGGGTCTGAATGTATGTTTTAATTTCTTATAGGTAAATACCTAGGACTGGAATTTCTGGGCCTCTGGTGATAACATATTTAACTTTAAAAGAAAATGGCTATTTTCCAAACTGGCTGCACCACTTTACCACCCACTTGCAAAGCATGAGAATTCTATTTGTTCTACAATGCTGTCAACACTTAGTATCCTCAGAAAATATTAGCCATTCTAGGAGGCATTCTCACTATGTTTTTAATTTAAAAGTTCCTGATGATGGTGGACATCTGTTGTAGGTTGGAATTTCCCCCCCCCCCCAAAAAAGATATGTTAAAGACCTAACCTAACACCTGGTATTTGTGAATGTGACCTTATTTGACAGTGGGGTCTATGCAGATGTAATCGAGTCAAGATAAATTCAAACTGGATTTTAGTGGGCCGGAAATCCAATGGCTGATCCTTAGAAAAAAGTCATGCAGATACACACTGGCACACACAGAGAAGAAGGTCGTGTGAAGATGCAGGGAAAGAATGGAGCAATGTATTTACAAGCCTAGGAATGCCAAAGATTACCAACAACCACTTGAAGCTAAAAGAGATACTCTTACAGATACTTCCCTAGAGCCTTCAGAAGGAGCACAGCCCTACTGATGCCTTGATTTCAGACTTCTAGTGTGTAGATCTATGAGAGAATCAATTTCTATTCTATTCAGTTCACAGTACTTAGAAGAACCCTAGGAACCTGATACAGCATCTTTCCATGTATAAATCGGCCAAAATATCTTCTTTGTGAAGCAAGTGCTCAACTATTAGGCCCATTTAAGGTAAGATTATTTATTTTCTTGTTACTGAGTTATATATATATATATTTTATATTTTTATATATATATAAATGCATATATGTATATGCATATAAACATTCTAGATACAAGTTATCTATCTGATATTTACTTTATGCATATTTTCTTTCATTTTGTGGTTTTTCATTTTCTTATCAGTGTCTTTCAAGAGCAAAAATTTATAATTTTGGTAAAGTAAAATTTATCTACTTCTCCTTATGTCTCATGCTTTGCATCTGATCTACCTAAATATCTGCTTATATGTCTTCGTTTAGAAGGTTCATAGTTTCAGCCCTTGTGTGTGGGTCTACTATCCATTTCAAGTCATTTTGGTCTATGATGTCAGACAAGGATCAAGTACTTTTCTTGTCATATGAATATTTGGTTATTCTATCACTATATGGTAAAAAGCAGCCTTTCTCTCCATGGAATTGTTTTAGCAACTTTGGTGGTATCTGAGTAGACATTCAGTCATTCCCCCTTATGTATGGTGAGTATGTTTCAAGACCCCTAGTGGATGACTGAAACCACAGAAGTACTGAACCCTATATACACTATGCTTTCCCTGTGCGTACATATCTAAGGTAGAGTTTACAAATTAGACATAGTAAAAGATTAACAATAATAACTAACAATAAAAGGACAATTGTAACAACATACTGTAATAAAAGCGATGGAAATGTGGTCTTCCTCTCTCAAAACATCGTATTTTACTGTACTCACCTGTCTTCTGGTGATGATGTGAGATAATAAAATGCCAATGTGATGAGATAAAGTGAGGTAAATGATGTAGACACTGTGATGTACCATTAGGCTACTATTGACCTTCTAACAATATGTCAGGAGGAGGATCACCTGCTTTCAAACAATAGCTTATTGCGGGTAACTCAACAATGAAAAGTAAAATTGTGGATAGGGAGCTCTAATATATATGTGTGGGTCTATTTCTGGAACTTCTGTTCTGTTCCACTAAATAATGTGATTGTATCAATGTTATTTTATGTTGGCTACTGTAGTTTTACAATGTTCTGAAATAAAGTATTATGTCCTCCAACTTCGTCTTTTTCAATGTTGTTTTGGCTATTCTAGTGGGTTTTTTTTAATGTTTTATAAATTTTAGAATACGCTTGTTAATTTTAATGGTAAAAAAAAAATCCTGTTGTAATTTTGATTGGAATTGCACTGAATCAGTGGGTCATTTGGGGAGAATGGACACATTAAAAATAGTGAGTTTCAGACACAGAAATTAGGAAGAACAATAAATGACAGGCATCCAAATTGGAAAGAAAGAAGTAAAGCTGTCACTATATGCAGATGACATGATACTATATATAGAAAACCCTAGTCTCCACCAAAACACTATTAGAACTAATAAATGAATTCAGTTAAGTCACAGGATACAAATTAGTATACAGAAATTGGTTGCATTTTTATGCCTTAATAATGAGCTATCAGAAAAAAGAAATTAAGAAAACAATTCTATTTATAATTGCATGAAAAAGAATAAAATTTAACCTAGGAATAAATTTAATCAAGGAGACAAAAGACCTATAGTCTGAAAACTGAAAGACAATAATGAAATAAATTGAAGACAACACAAATAAATGGAAAAATATTCTGTGCTTATGGATTGAGAGGATTAATACTGTTAAGATGTCTATATCACTCAAGGCAATCTACAGATTCAATGCAGTCCCCATCAAGATACCAATGGCATTTTTCAGAGAACTAGAAAAAATTGAAATTTGTATAAAACCACAAAAGACTTCTAACCCTGAAAGATCAGGGCTAGAGGTATTATGCTTCTTGATTTCAAACTATACTCTAAAGCTATAGTAATAAAATCAGTATGGTACAGGCACAAAAACAGCAACACAGGTCAATGCAATAGAGCCCAGAAATAAATCCACATATTTACAGTAAATCAATCTATGACAAAGTAGGCGAGGATATAAAAGGGGGAAAACAGTCTCTTCAATAAGTGGTGCTGGAAACACTAAACAGCTGCATGAAAAAGAATGAAACTGGATCACTGTCTTAACCTTGTATAAAAATAAATTCAATGTGGATTAAAAACTTGAACGTAAGATCCAAAACATAAAACTCCTAGAAAAATTATAAGCAGTAAGTTCTTGACATCAGTCTTAGCAATATATTTTGGACTAGTGTCTTCAGGCAAAGGCAACAGAAACTAAAATAAACAAATAGGATTACACCAAATTAACATCTTTTTCACAGAGAAGGAAACCAACAACACAACAAGAAAGCAAGCAACTGAATGAGAAAAGATATTTGCAAATCATACAATCAATAAGGGATTAACATCCAAAATATATTTAAAAACATAACAACTAAATATTTAAAAAAAAAACTGATTTAAAAATGGGTAGGGGACCCGAATAGATGTTTTTCTGAAGATAATATACACATGGCCAATAGGCACATGAAAATATTCTCAGCATCACAAATCATCAAGGGACTACAAATCAGAGCCCCAATGAGATATCACCTGACAGCAGTTAGAATGGCTACTATCAAAAGGACAAGAAATAAAAAGTGTTGGTTAAGACATGGAGAAAAAGGAACTCTCATATCTTGTTGGGGGGACTGCAAACTGGTACAAGCCACTGTGGAAACAGTATACACGTTCCCAAATATGTGAAATGGAAATACCACACAATGCAGCAATTCCATTTCTACGTATTCATCTGAAGGAAATGAAAACACTAATTCAAAAAGATAAATACACTTCTATGTTTATTGCAGCATTATTTACAATACTTATTTATAATGGCTATACAATTGTAAATAGCAATATTTACAATTTCCATTTAGAAATGNCATACACTTCTATGTTTATCGCAGCATTATTTATAATGGCTATACAATTGTAAATAGCAATATTTACAATTTCCATTTAGAAATGGGAGAAATCTAAGTGCTCACTGACACATGCATGAATAAAGAAGTGATATATACACACATACATACAAACATACACAACAGAATATTACTCAGCCATAAAAAGAATAAAATCTTGCAATTTGCAACAACATGAATAGACCAAGAGGGTATTATGCTAAGTGAAATGTCAGAGAAAGATAGATGCCATGAAATTTCATATACATATGGAATCTTAAAAAAAACAAAAGCAAAAGCAAAACAGAAATAGACTCAGATAAAGGAAACAAACTGGTGGTAACCAGAAGGGTAGGCGGGGGCGGACAAGTGAAATAGGTAAAGGAGATTAAAAGGTACAAACTTCTAGTTATAAAATACAGAAGACATGGAGATGTACAGCATAGGGAATATGTACTGCTTATGATGGGACTCACTTCTTTTTTTTAAGATTTTATTTTTAAATACGCCTCACCGAATATGGGGTTCAAACTCATAACTCCGAGATCAAGAGCTGCATGCTTTTCTGAGTGAGCCTGGCAGGCACCTCATTTAATTATGTATAAAAATACTGAATCACTATGATGTACAACTGAAACTAATAAGACATTTTTGTAAATTGTACTTCAATAAACTCTGAGTTTTCTAATCCAGCAACACGGTAAGGCTCTTCATTTGTTTGAGTCTTTAAAATTATTTTTTTTCTAAAATGCTTTGTACTTTTTGTTGCACAGGCCTGGAGGTTTTGTACTGAAACATATTTCTACGCAATTAAAAAGTATTTTTTATTTCACTGTTTATATAGAAATACAATTACTTTTTGTATGCTGAATTTGAATCCTGCAAACTTCAATATAAAATAGGTTAATCAACTTTGTATTTCTTCTATAAATGTTGCTACCTTTATTATTGCAAAGAATTTGCTGATACATCTAACTTCTTGGCTATTTTGCTTAATGTTTCACGAGAACTTGGAAAGAATGTGTAATCTGCGGCTGTTGGATTTGAGTTTTATAAAATGTCAACATAAATTACTGACAGAGGAGGGTTCTAATCTCTAAATTTAACTGTGGCTTTATTAATTTCAGTTTTTGCCTCATGTATTTTGAAGCTCTGTTATTACAGGCGTAAATGTTTAGAATAGTTATATATTCTTGACCCTTTTATCATCATAAAATGTATATCTTTATCCCTGGCAATGTTTCATGTCCTGAAATCTACTTTATCTGATATTAACCTAGCTTCTCCAGTTTTGTTGATATGAATATTCTTATTTTTTACTTAAAAGTTATTTGTGTCTATATGTTGAAAGTGAGTTTCTTGTAGACACTATGTAGTTAGGCTTTCGTTTTAACCTAGTCTGATAATCTCTACCTTTTTACTTATACTTATATTAGTTACATATAACTAATTAGTTCAGTAGACTTTTTGTTGTTGTTGTTACTCTGTATTTAATGTGTACTTTTGCTAAGGCTTCTTTTAAGATATTCATTTTGTCATTGTTTTTGAGAAATCTGACTGTGATGTGTCCTGGTCTAGTTTTAGTTTTGTTTATCTTGCTTGATTTTCATTGAGTTTCTTCACTCTGTGAGTATACAGTCAAACCTGAAAAACATCCATCCATTATTTCTTCAAATAATTTTTCTGCTCTCTCTCCCCCTTTCTGAAATTCTAATTGTGTGCATATAAATCACTAAATATTGCCCCACATTTCTGTTACTTAAATTTTTTTAGGTCTTTTTTCTCTGGTGCTTCAGTTTGGATCATTTCTTTCTTTCTTTTTTTTAATGTTTTTATTTATTTGTGAGAGAGAGACAGAGTGAGCAGGGGAGGGTCAGAGAGAGAGGGAGACACAGAATCTGAAACAGGCTCCAGGCTCTCAGCTGGCTGTCAGCACAGAGCCCGACGCGGGGCTTGAATGCATGAACCGTGAGATCATGACCTGAGCTGAAGTCGGACGCTTAACTGACTGAGCCACCCAGGCGCCCCCAGTTTGGATCTTTTCTACTGTGTCTCCCTCTCTCTCTGCCCCTCCCTCATGGGTACTCTGCGTGTGTGTGTGTCTCTCTCTGTGTCTCAAAAATAAACTTAAAAAATTAAAATATATATACAAGCATTAAAAATTATTTTAAAAGTTCTATTTGATTTGTATATATACATATAATTATATATAATTATGTATAATTATAGATACACATATATACATGTAATTATATTTATTAGATCAAGTCAAAAATATTTACTTTTTTCATTTTTCTTTTTCATGTTCAATGTTTTCTTTAAATGACAAGCTACTATAATAGCTATTTTAAGTCCTTATTAATTCCATCACATCTGTCATTTTTATGTCCTTATTTACTTTATTATTTCTTTTATAGAAAATTTATTTATTTTGATATTTGTTTATTTTTGAGAGAGAGAGGGACAGAGCATGAGCAGGAGAGAGGCAGAAAGAGAGGGAGACACAGATCCAAAGCAGGCTGTAGGGTCTGAGCTGTCAGCAGAGAGCCTGATGCAGGGCTCCAACTTATAAACCACGACATCATGACCTGAGCTTACGTTGGGCACTTAGCCAGCTAAGCCACACAGGTGCTTTATTTTTTCTAAGTGTAGGTCATATTTTCCTCCTTTTTCATATGTCTTAGGAGTTGTGTTTGTTTTTGGTTTTTTGTTGTTGTTTTGTTTTCTGGATGTTGGTCATTATCCATGTTTTTCAGTATTAACTTTCTTGATTTTGTTGTCTTCCTTTAAAGAGTGTCAAAGTTCATTTTGGCAATGACTTGTGGATCAGCCTAATCATTTCAAGGCTTGTTTTCAAGCTAAGTCATGGTGGGCGTAGAGTGGCCATGACTCAAGATTGAGTTCAGCTCAGCCACTAAGGCATGCCCCTTCTTGAGTATCTAAGGAATTTCCTGGGTATTGGCTGATATCTCTCTACTCTTGATGCTCAGAACTCAAATTCCTTTGTCAGTTCTGGGAATTGTTTGACTTACACCTCCCTAGTTATCCTTTGCCTAACCGAGTTGGGGTTTACCCTACACTTTCAGAGGCTTGTATTCAGTAAACAGCCATAAGGAGTCCATATGAATATTTTTGGAACTTTTCTTCTGCATGGAACCTCTTCTCTGGATCTATGTCCTGTTACTTCCAGACACCTAGTTTCACTGAATCTTGATCATAATCTCCTCATCTCGATTTTGCAATGTTATGCTTGATTTCTCCTCCTCTCTGCTGTAACCCAGAAAGCGCCTCTAGGCAGACAGCAAGAAGAAGCACAGTTTTCACCTTGGTTGTTTCCTGTATATTAGGGATCACATTTCTGAGCTTCCTATTATCCCCCTTCTAAAATCAACTGTTTTAAATACTTTGTCTAGTTTTCTAGTTGTTTACAAAGCAAGGGTAAATCTGGTAATAGTTATTCTAACATGGCTGGAGAAGTTCCAGAATGTTCTTTTAGGATAAAGAGCTGTTCTTGAATTCAAGACGATTCTATTTAGAATCCCAGTTATTCTAGTCACTACTTGTGATGACTATATAAATAAGTAGCTTTCCTTACCTCAGTTTATTCATCTGTAAAAATGAGATTACGGATTGTACCACAACAGGATAGTTGTAAGGATGACTTGATCTACATTCCCTTGCTCCCTCCTTCCTTCTTTCTTTCTTTGCCTTCCTTCCACAGGAAGTGGAGAATCATTAGTAGAAGACAAGAAAGCCCTTGTCTACAGTGGGTTTTTATTCTGAAGAGAATAAATATGTGGACAAATATATGAAAAAGATATTTCAGATAGAGAACAATTCTATGAAAGAATGTAAGAGTGATGAGATCAGTGACTGAGGAGAAAAACTTCACATATAACCAGCAGGAAACTTCTCTCTGAGGAGATAATAAAACCTTAACAAGAACTTGCAAGGGAGATAAAAAGAGCAGAAAAGCATTCCATGCAGAGAGATCAGCAACTGCAAAAGCTCAGAGGTAAGAATGAGCATATTTGTCACAAAATATGTGATGGGAGCAAAACAAAAGAGAGTAGCAGTGGTATGAGGTAAATTTGGAGAGATGGATAGGGAGGGAACAATTCACATGAGGTTTCTAGGCCAAAGTTAAGAGTTATTTTAAGTACCATGGAAGCTCATCATAGAGAATTTGTTTTTGTTAGCAAAAGATGATAGACTTTAAAAAAAAAATTTTAATGTTTGTTTTTGAGAGAGAGAGAGAGAAAGAAAGCAAGAGCAGGAGAGGGGCAAAGAGAAAGGGAGACATAGAATCTGAAGCAGGCTCCAGGCTCTGAGCTGTCAGCATAGAGACTGATGCGGGGCTCGAACCCATGAACCATGAGATCGTGACCTGAGCTGAAGTCGGATGCTTAACTGACTGAGCCACCCAGGTGCCCCAAGAATGATAATGAAATATGATTTCTGTTTTTGCAAAATCATTCCATCTCCTTTATGAAAATTCTTAACAGTGTTAACATTTTAAAAGCCTGTTGATAAAATTTAAATCTAAATTCACTAATGTTTATTGAGTAGATACTATATGCTACGTGTTTGGGGAAGAGATAACTTTTTATCTGTCTGAAGGTCAAAATCTTCCTGAGAAGTTTAACTTGGTTTAACTATGGAGACTGTGTGCCACTCTGCACTAAGAAGAGGGGTCTGAGACTATCAAAACCATTTTCTAATTTTCCAACACTGCTGATCTCCCCACAATGCTTATCAATAACCAATCCTAGGATAAAAAAATGATACTCTAAGGAAGAAAAAAGTCATGCCTGAATAAGCCAACTTTAGACTTACTCCTCTACTACTGAGGAGTAGACACTGCTAGATAGTCCCCTGGAGGTCATGGTAGGAGCCTATGACTTCAAACTGAGTACCTACAGCAAGCACCAAAACTGGAGTCATCGAGATTCTGAACACCTGGAGTTTCCACTGTTCAAATTAAAAAATATATACACATTGTGTCAATCATAGGCTAGTTATATTCCTCATACATTTTTAACACAATGATCTAGTGCACACACAGCATAGGCATTTAAATTAAATATAAAGTTATACCAAGCAGAAGGTCAAAGTAGAAAAGCAAGAAAAAGAGTTGAAATAGATTATGAGAGAATTTGAAAAATGTTCACTGAACTAAAACTGATTACTAAGTAGCATAGTCCTGACAGAGAGGGGTATAATCTTAGCAATTCTTTACTGTGTCCAAAACTTCTTTAAAAATTGATATACACAGATTTCTCCTTCCTATGCATTCAAGTAGATGTGGCTTTCTATTTTGTAATTTGTTTAACATATGTCCATTGTTTTAAAAAGAATAGAAAATTTTGAGAAGTGGAAAATACAAAAAATAACCTTACGCATATTTTGAAAGGTATAAAAATTGTCCATATTTTGAAAAGAAGAAAATGGAAAAAAATTATCATATTCTCACTACCACCCACTTTAAAACTTCTACATTGTTTCTTTCCAACCTTTTGTTTTATGCATATTTCATATATGTGGTGTCACAGTATATATACATTTTTTCTGTCTAATTTTATTTTCTTTTAAAAATTTTTTTATCTATCTATCTATCTATCTACCTACCTACCTACCTACCTACCTACCTACCTATCTATTTTGGGAGAGAGAGAGCTGATGCATGCATACAAGAGAGCAGGGAAGGGACAGAGAGAGAATTCTAGGAGGCTCTGTGCTGTCAGCTGTGAGCTCGACCCCACAAACCATGAGATCATGACCTGAGCCAAAATCAAGAGTTGGACGCTTAACTGACTGAGCCACCCAGCTGTCCATGCCTGATTTTGTTTTTAGCTTCCCTTATAACATATCTCATACTATTGAATTAATGTTATTAATTTTCTGTCATAAAGATATAGAATAACCATACTGTATACGGTTAGAATTAAAATAAGGTGCTTCTTTGGGGCACTTGGGTGGCTCAGTCAGTTAAATGTCTGTCTTCGGCTCAGATCATGATCTCACCGTTCAGTTCATGAGTTCAAGTGCTGTGGTGGGCTCTGTGCTGACAGCTCAGAGTCTGGAGTCCGCTTCAGATTCTGTGTCTCCCTCTCTTGCTGCCCCTCCCCCACCCTTTCTCTCCCTCCCTCCCTCTCAAAAATAAATAAAACATCAAAAAAAAAAAAACTAAAAAAATGAGGTGCTTCATTTGGATACTTCACTTTAAGCTATTTGAAGAGTTGAATACTATAGCCAATGGAATGAGATATGATGAAAACCCACTGCCACTTTGCTGTGGTGTGAAGTGCACCTAACAATAGGTTTTAATTGGTTATAAGCCTGGGATTATGCTAAGGGCTTTACCTATTTGGTCTATTTTAAATCTCAAAACACAAAACCAAAATCTATGAAATGAGGATATTCCCATTTTACAGATAAAGAAACTGAAGCTCCCAGAAAATCAGCCTAAATCATACAGTTGTGTAAGCAGCAGAGAAGAGATACAAACACAGGACAATATGATTCCTAATTTTTTTTCTTAATTTTTAAAAAATTTACTTATTTTTGAGAGACAGAGACAATACCTGAGTGGGGGAGGGCAGAGAGAGGAAAGACAGAATCCAAAGCAGGCTCTAGGCTCAGAGCTGTCAGCACAGAGCCCAACATGGGCCTTGAACCCATGAACCATGAGATCACGACCTGAGCTGACGTTGGACACTTAACTGACTGAGCCACCCAGGCTCCCTGATTCCTAAGTTGTTGTTGTTGTTGTTGTTGTTGCTGCTGTTGCTGTTATACTAGACCCCAATGTGGAATAGTTATAAGGCTGGGTCCTTAGACCCACTTAAAAGAACTGAGGAAGAAAATTCACAAATGATTCAGCACTGGTAAAATTGGGCAAAATGTACCTATACTAAAAATATTAGATAATTTGTTTCCTTGAAGATGGTAAAACTGATATGGATCTTTACCATCCTGGGGTATATTTATGATTCACATGTCTTTAGGGCACAGTTTTCCTTATTATATCAGGATAAAAAATCTTGGGAGATTTAAACAGACAATAGGTTCAGTGGGGAAAGAAACTAACTTTTAATGTACTTCTAATATTCTAGGAGTCTAAAAAACATTAACTCACTAATTCTACACACTGCAAAGCAATTATAATTAAACCTATTTTACAGCTGAGAAAATATTCTACAATGTTCATTTAATTCATACCTCCAATAATGTTGACTTTTACTACCTTGGAGCTTATTAATTTCACTTAGTCAAAAAGTATTTAGGACAATTATTTGCCTTTTCAGGAGAACTCCCTTGTTCCCTACTACAATCAACATGTTTGAAGGCAGATAATGCATTTTAAAACCGGAGAATAAAACCTGAATCATTAAGTTGTAATCAACCTCATTACACTGGCCCAATATTTTAGAGATGAAGAACATGAAAAGAGAGGGCAGAGGACTTGGCCAGAGATACACAAGTTTATAAATCTCATAGCAGAGCTAGACATTCAAGCTGATGGCTTAAATCTTGATCCACTATTTCCTATTATATACCATTGATTTATGATTTCTCATATTAACCAGGGTGCTGAGATCCATGCAAACATACTTAATACATGCCTGGAGTATCAAACTGGCTAATTTCTCTAGAGATTATGTTACCATCTATGCCAATATTATGCTATAGCTCAAAATGCTCAATTGGTACTTAATGTCTTTTACAGCCACATACCTCTGTCTTGTGCAAAATTAGTTGGTAAGTTGTTTTGTTTAGAAAGTAGGAGAAGAGTTAAAGACAAAAGGTATTAGCTTGAGTGTTTTTTTTTTAATATTCCTAGGTAAGGAGGCTGTACTTTGGAGCTACAAGCATTGAACGCCTAATGACACATTGCTACTCAATATCGGCAGCTACTGCTTTCTTAATGACAGTGGTAATTGGTTGTATGTAACTAGAAGTCACTACAATAAATAGATTGATTTCAGTTTGAAGCTTGAACACCACTATCTGCAATGAGTTTAGAAGCAGTGTAGGGGGAGGGGTAGTTCTTTGGATGACGGAGGAAAACCATTTCGCATGAATGGTTGAAAATGACCAGTTTTCAATAAGTCAATCTGTGCATCATCTAAATATTCTAGCAGCTACTTCTACAACTTTTGAATTTTCCCTACAAGCTTTTCTCCAAGGCTAGTCATCATTGTTCAGAAGCTATTTTATTTTTTAAATGTGCATTTGCTTAATGTCAGACACTGTACTAACATAGATATTATTAGTAGCTAGTATTAATAAGGGCTTACTATATGTCAGGCATTGTGCTCTGTACTTTCAAAGCTTTATTTTAATTTAATTTTCAATACAACCCTATTAATACTATTATTATCCCTAATTTATACATGAGGATATGGAATTTTTTTGAAGTTAGCTTGCCCAAGGTCACACAGCTAGGAATAATAAAAGCTAGCATGTTTTTGAGTTAAGTCTATATGCTTGACATTGATTTACACTGTTTAATCTTTTAACAACGCTATGAGGTAGATATCATTATTATGCCCATTTTATAGGTGAAGAAACTGAACTCTGGAGAACGCAGGGTCATAAAGTTAGTAGGTGGTAGAGGGAGGCTTTAAATTCAGGTTGCCTGACACTAGAATGCGGGCTCTTTAACACAGGCTTCTCCAGAATGGTGATCCTGGATTCAGACATAGTTTTGTTTGATAGCAAAGCTCTCACCTTACTGTGAGATACTGGGCATGGCGGGATTCTGAAGAGAACACTATAGATAAAATACCATTACTGTGTTTTTCAATAGCTAATTCTTCACAATAGCAAAGGGAAAGGGAAAGGGAAAGAGAAGGGAAGAAAGAACACCTCGGGATAACTCTAACAAAACAATGTAAGTTCATATCCTACTATCATAAAAAGAATTAAGGAGAGAAATTAGGACAGACCTAAATAAATGAACTATGTTAGTGAATTAGAAAACTCACTATTATTAAGAAATCAATAATCCCCAAATTGATCTACAGAGTCCGTGTGATTTCAATCAAAATTCTAGTAGGTACTCTTAAATGAAATTGACAAGTTAATTACAAAATTTATATGAAAGTGTAAAGACCTATCATGGCTAAAATAATTTGAAAGATAAAAACAATTTTGAAGGACCAGACTTTCTGATTTCAAGACTTACTATAAAACTACATCAGTCAAGACAGGGGGGTATTACCACAAAGGTAGAAAAATACATAAAAGATACAGAATAGAGGGTCGAAAATAGTCTTGCACATATACAGTCAATTGATTTATTGACTAGGTGCAATGGTAATTTAATGGAGAATGGACAGTCTTTTAACCAAATGATGCCAGAACAGTTAGATGTTGATATGCAAATTAAAAAAAAAAAAAACCCTTATGGGGCGCCTGGGTGGCTTAGTCTGTTAAGCGTCCGACTTTCGCTTAGGTCATGATCTCCCGGTTTGCGGGTTCGAGCCCCGCGTTGACTGCCAGCTCAGAGCCTGGAGCCTGTTTCAGAGTCTGTATCTCCCTCTGTCTCTGACCCTCCCCTGCTCACGCTGTCTCTCTCTCTCCCCTAGAAATAAATAAAAATATTAAAAAAAAAACCCTCACACCATATACAAACATTAATTAAAGTGAATCATAAGCCTAAAATGAAAATCTAGAATTGTAAAACTTCTGGAAGAAAAGAGAAAACCTTTGCAATCTTAGATTAGGAAAAAAAAATGCTTATGAAGGACACAAAAAGTATGAACTGTAAAAGACAAAATTTATAAATTGAACTTCATCGAAATTAAAAACTTCAGTTCTTCAAAAAAACTATTACGACTATAAAACACACAAAAAATATAAAAGATAAACCGCATTGGAGAAAGTATTTACAAAACACGTATACGTTAAAGAACTTTTACCTAGAACATATGAAGACATCTTAAAACTTAATAAGAAGACAATACAATTTTTAAAATGGGGAAAAGCTTACATAAATGCTTTATCAAAGAAGGGATGTAAATGACAAATCAACATAAGAAATGACGCTCTGCATCATTTATCATGAGGGAAATAAAAAATAATTAGATACCACTAGAAACTATTAGAATGGTTATGTTAACAACAAAAACAAAAAACCCGATAATAACACCAAGGGATGGAGAGAATGTGGATCAAGTAAACACATTATTTACCGTATTACTGGTTGGATGCGAATGTTAGAGTCACTTTGGAAAACGGTTCAGCAGTTTCTTATAAAGCTAACATATACTTACTCGATGATCTAGCAACCCTACTCCTAGCTATATACCCATGGGAAAGGAAAGTAAACGTCCAAACAAACACCTGTACATGAATATCTGTAGTAGCTTTATTCATAAAAGCCCCAACCTGGAAACACCACTACCTGGGGCATGAATTAAAAAAAAAAAATTCAGCTATATTCACACAGTGGAATAAAAAGCAATAAAAAGAAGTGAGCTTCTAATAATGTGCAACAACATCTATACTTTTAAAAGCATTATGTGAAGTCAAAGAAGCAGACATAAAAGGCTGCCTACTGTATGATTCCATTTACACAACATTCTACAAAAGGCAAACCGTTAGTGACAGAAATCAGATCAGTGGTTGCCAAGGATGGGAGGTCAGAGAGAGTATAGTGACTACAGAGGAACATGAGGGAACTTTCTGAGGGTGATGGCAGTATTTTACATGTTGATTTTGGTGCTTGAACTGTACCTATTCATCACAACTATTCAAATTTTATATCTAAGGAGGCAAACTGTTTTCTGCATGACAATTATACTGCACTAAGTCTGGCTTAACAGTAATGAAAGAGAATCACCTGTAGAGCTTGGTGAAACAGATTGCTTGGGTTCACGCCTGGAGTTTGTTTCACTCTTAGGTCTAGTGAGAGGGAGGGGGCAAGTTTTTGCATTGGTACTCCACAAGACCCTAGGTGATGTGGAGACTGCTGGGTGTGGACTCTCCTTTGAGAACCACTATGCCAACTAGTATAATACAGGGGGAGAAGTTCTGTGTCCCGTACCCGGAATAGACTTGTGCTGTGGGCCATTTGCCCCTTTAAAAACACATCAGTCCGCAATGTTGGTCACTTGGGCCTTCTCCATTCAGGTGATGACCATCACCAGATGTAGTCATGTGAAGGTTTTGCTTTGGCTTGATGAGGCTTTAGTCCCATTAACTGAGGAGGGGAACAGCTTGCCCTACTAGGTCTGCCGAAAGAGTAGCACCATAGGATATGGGGCCTTTTTTTAAGGCCCTCCTCTAATGGTTATGTCCCCGCGGCCATTGCCTCCTTGCTACTGTGTAGCGGACTCCTTGCCAGGTGGGAGCAGTCCACCTGGAGAGCTAGTCTGACTCCTTCTGTGATTCTCACTCACTTTTTTCTCCAATGATGCACCCAAAAGGGGAAGGAAAAGATCTATGTCTCGCCACCCAAATCTCTTCCCACTATTTCCCACCTCTGCTTAAGAGAGCCTCTCTCCGATACTCTGGATGGATTCTGGAGTCAGACTGACCCTCCTTGAAGCCAACTCTGTCATTTACTGTGTGTCATTTGGGACAACTTGCTTTATCTTCTCTGAGCCTGGCTTTCCTAACTGAAAGGAGGAGGAGGAATTTTACCTCACGGATACACACCTGTATGTTAAAGGTGTGTGTAACCAGGTGTACATTGATGGACTGAGACTCTTCATTTTGCCTCACAATGGGCAGCTAGACTTCAACACTGTGACATAAGAATCCACATCTAGAAAGTGCCATCAAGAACTGAGGCCTGTCATCTCCCTTAGGACTTATTACAAAGCAGCAACACTGACTTTGCTGAGCTCCCTCCCCTGAAACCGCTTCTATTTTTCTCCCTTCTTTATTTACAAAAAACAAAGCAAAACAAATTCAGGAAGGTGGGGGAGTGCTGAGGAAGACGTCACTGGAGGCCTTGGAAGGGCAGACAGCCTGGGGCAGAAGGGTTTTTCCTTCACCTCCCCAACGGGAACCACCACCTGCCTGCCCTCAAGGCAAGGGAGATGGCGTGCCAAGGAGATCCCTCACAGAGACTGTTGTCTACAAGAGGGAAATCTGGACACTCCCTGCTTAGATAGCTCCTCACACAGCAGGCTGGCCTTTCATGTGCCCATGTGAGAAGAGAATTGGGGAGAAATGCTGAGGAGAAAATGGGAGTGGCCCTGTGTCAGCTCTGACTCCCAAGGTTTGGCCTGCCAAGGATGAGTGATGTTTTGGGGGTCAAATGTGACAAGTTGGCTAGGCTTAGGTGGTCATGTTTTCCCATCAGGGTCCCAGCAGCAAGAGATTTTGGTGTGGCCTACAGGATATGAGGTGACAGAGGTCACACAGTGCTAGCCTTACTAGACTGGGGCCTCTCTGGAACCCCACATATACCCAGCATTCACATCCAGCCTTATAGAGGACAATGAAGGACAGTGAGGGGCCTTACAGAAGCAGGGACAACCAACCAGCAGGGAACCAGCTATCGTGGGTTGGTAAAGTAACGTTTGCCCCTCCAACTCCCGACATCAGGGGAAATGAGCACTGGGAAGGGAGGGAGGAGGATCCCAGAACTAGCCCCAGGTACCTTTTTCCCCACCATGTCTCCCAAGCCACAATCCTGGCCAGGGGAGGGGCAGATATGAAATCTGGCATAAGACGAGAGTAGTACATTGGATGAACATTTAACTGCAGAAAATGATTGGAAGATTATGGATTCTGCCCATGGTATCATTAAGGAATGAGAAAGGAGATTTTATAAGCATGTTGCAAGTAGTTGATGGGGGGAAAATCAGGTTTATACATCACTGAGTTTGGATTCCTCAGTAAACTGGTTATACATCTTTTTTTAAAAATGTTTATTTATTTTTGAGAGGAGGAGAAAGATCATGAGCAGGGGAGGGTCAGAGAGAGAGGGAGACAGAATCCAAAGTAGGCTCCAGGCTCTGAGCTGTCAGCACAGAGGCCAACGCGGGGCTTGAACCCATGAACCATGAGATCATGACCTTAGCCAAAGTCAGACGCTTAACCAACTGAGTCACCCAGGCTCCCCATAAACTGGTTATATATCTATATAAAGTACCTGGTAAGCTATATTACACAGACACAGACACACACAGACACACACACACACACACACACAGACACACACACACACACGTATGTATTTAAAGCATGGTAGATATGTTAATAGGAATAAAGAAAATAACAGTATTAATGGCATTAGTAATTGTAAAGAGAAAGATGGAATTTTTACACTATATAGTTCTGGTATATATTTGTTTGTTATTGTCCACATTCAATAAATATTGACCAGGCTCCTTTATGTGCAAACTCCTAAGAGAAATACAGACACTAATGAGGCAAATCTCTACCTTCAAGTAGCTTGTACCCTATTAGAGGTATTCAAACATGAAGAAAACATACAGAAAAATATGATACCAGGTGTCCAGTACCAAAGAAGGACCTCTTAGTATTTCAACTACTGTTAGGCTGCTGACCCTATGACAGAGCTTACCATATACTACCTTGTTTCTCACAACTGCCCTTTCAGTCATATAGGTGTTATGATCCATTTACACAGACCCTGTCCCCATTCTCTTGATATCCCTACTTCTGTTTTTTACTACTTACCTTTATGTGAGCTCCTATCATCTACTAGCCTTGACATATTCATTATGGAAACAAAAATATATAGGAGTATTTCACTGAATGAAAAGAGTATTTTTATTTTATTTTAATGTATTGTATTATTGTATTGTATTGTATTTTTTTATTTTATTTTTGAGAGAGAGCTCAGGCATGTGGGGGAGGGGCAGAAAAAAGAGAGAGAGAATCTTGAGCAGGCTCCAGCTCGGCACAGAGCACAAAGCAGGGCTCAATCTCATGACTGTAAGGTTATGACCAGGGCTAAAATCAAGAATTTGATGCTCAACCAACTGAGCCACCCAGGGATCCTGAAAAATATATATTGATTTTTTTAATTTTAATTTTTTTCTTTCATAGTTTCTTGTCAAATTGGTTTCCATATAACACTCAGTGCTCATCCCAACAAGTGCCTTCCTTCATGCCCATCACCCCCCATCCCCTCTCCCCCACTCCCGTCAACCCTCAGTTTGTTCTCAGTATTCAAGAGTCTCAATCCTACAGACTGGAGTTCAAATCGTGGATCTGCCATTTAGTATGTGAACTTGGACAGGTTGTTTAACCTATCTGACCTTCAGATTTGTTATAATCAAACCCACCTTGCAGGGGATGATGAGAAAACAATGACAACGTATGTAAAATCTACCACAGTGCCCTGCATGTACTTTTTCAACAAACACTCAATCTCAGCCTCTTATACATTCAAAGGGAAGCAGCTCACTGAGTGCCTGAGACCAAGGCTCCTAACCCATATTAATACCTCCCCAACCCACCACTGAATGTCCAGGGATGCTCAGACATCCACCTGAAAATAAGCCTTTGTGAGACCCCCCAATCAGTCACTCTGGGGTTGACCACTCGCTCAATCTCTGAGCACACTTACTTCTTAATCAACTTCTTCTTGTCAGGATTCACTTTTATTTGTTCCAAGTGCTACTCTCTCCCCTCTTGAAGGGTATTTATGTTCACTCTCAGCATTTATTTCCCAACCTCTCCTGTTACTAGTCACCAAGAACAAAGAATTAATTTTTTAAAGGAATGTCTACTTTTCCCTGTCAATAAATTACACCAGGCAAGTCTCTGAGGCCCCGCCAACCCCTCCTTCGAGGACTTATTGGACATGTACATGAAAAACAGGTTATTTATCTCTGTCCCTACTGTTGACATCCTCTATATTCTCATCTTGGCGTTCCCTTATCAATTTGAGTTTGTCTCTAAAAATCATTCTAATCTCACCACGCTTTGTGGATAGCTTGGACAATGTGCAGGTTCCTGTTATTTTCAATGTCTTTTCCTTTTATTTCCCCTTGTTCTTGTCAGACATACTTATTTATTTTTATGCCAGCCATATTTGTTGCTAGATGGCAGGCAGGGCTTCCAGGTATATATTCCCCTATCTCTGAGGATGTTCTCTTACTACTCGTTCTTTTATATTATCTCTTTATGTTCTTCTCCCATTGAATAGGTACCATGACTCCATTTGCTGACATTATTAGATTCCCAAACAGCAAAAATAAAGTTGTGTTTTTCTACATGTTGCCAAAGATCACCTGGTCATTAGGCAATTTCATTAACTCACAGGTCAATTCTCCCTCCCCAGGTGAAGTGACACCTTTGCTGTAAGCTTTCTTAGGTACCTGACAGGTAACAACTCTTTCTTCTCTCGTGAAACCTCATTCATGCTTTTCCTAGAACTCATCTCACATCATGTTGGAGTTTTTTAATGTAACTGTCTCCTCCAATAAATAAATACTTGTCTAGGGAGCAGGAGGATTCCTTTTTATTTATGTATCCCTGGTGCCCAACACAGTGCCTTGTACATAATAGATGCTCAATAAATATTTTAAACAACTGGTGTCTTTGAAAATAAATCATTGCCAGCTGGCTAAGTATTCTGGTTCTGGAATTTACCATCTGAATCATTAACCTCATGATTTTTAATTCCATGATCTATAAAATGGATATGAATTACATTGTTGAATAGGGTGTTCAACATCACAAAGCTAATACCCTCACTTAATAAATGAGGAAATTGAGGCCCATCATATTGGGTTACTACATTACTGTCTACACCATGTCATTTCCCAAAACTCCTTCCTTCCCAGATTGGATGCCCTTACAGAATGACTATGCTTTATTTGGCACTGCATCCTTGGCACACAGCACAATGTCTGCCTCACAGTAGGTGTTCACAAATATCTGTTGCTTTAATAGATGACGTTTATTTCCACAACATGGTTCTCACCTAGACCTGATTTCTTCCCAGCATAACTCATGACCACAGATATTGGTTTAGGGCAACTAGTGCTCAAACAGAAATCAGGATCTTAGTGGACCATAGTCACTTGACCTAATAATGGCCCTCATGGGAAGGTTGCACTGTGTGCTGAAGCAGGTAGCACCAGGATGTAACCATCCATCCATCCAGTCAGCTGAATCAACCGTAATGGTCAGTGGAATGACCCATGTCATAGCTTGACTCTCTCCCATCCATCAGAGTTATTGATTAAGGTGGCAGTGTCAACATGTGCTTTAAAGAACACAGTGATACAGAAGACCACTAACAAAAATGGTCAAATGGTCAAATAAGGTGGGCAAGGCGCCATATTTTATACTTCTCAAGTAGTCATAGACATCATTTACAACATCAAAGATTCTGAAAAATGTGTTTGTAAAGAGGTCTGCTTAATTTAATTAACCCAGTGTTTTCCAAACTCATTTGGACCGTTAGAACTCTTTTCCCTTGTTACACCTATTTATACCCCGGGACCTAGTGCTCCCTAACACGTCTTGGGTAATGATGGATTAAGGACATTCCCAGAATGTAGGGGTAACATCTTCAAGGAGAGGGGGTGGCATAGACAAAGTGGCATAAAAATAAATACACAGGCAGAGGATAGGTCACAGGAGGATATTAAATACCAAGGAAGCACAGTTATACATTTCTGCTACATTTTTCCTCATTTTTAGGATTCTGTTGTTTCAGAGACCTAAAGAAACACCCTGGTTGGCTTTTCCTCTTACACATAATCTGAATGACTTTTTATTTTATGTATATTCTTCAATATATAGCCATTCATAAAACATAATGTTTGGCTATATGTAACATACACAGGTAGTTCAGCAAATTATATAGTGGGGAAAATGCTGGCTTCAGATTCAGAATACAAATTTAAGTCCTATCCTTTCTTATCACACATAGACTTAATCCTGGGAAGTTAGTATGCTTTCTCTAATCCTCAGTTTCTTAATCAGTATAAGGAGGAAAATAATCCATGCCCTGCCAACGTCACACAAATAGTATGAGAATCACATGTCAATATATACAGTGTTTTAAAACTATAAAGAGATGTATAAAATAAGGTATCTTAATATATATCTATGGTTTTGGCAAATTGTACTTACTTTAAAATTCATGTGTGCAGATTAAATGTACTTTATTTTTTAATAAGCTTAATATAGGTTCTCAAACCCTCATGACAACTGGGAAAAATAAAACCTAAGTGAAACTAAATGTCCAGCTCAGTTAAATTCCTTACAATCCAATAATTTAAGCCCTTTTACATGATGCCTGGTGAATCTGATTTTTTAAAAAAAATAATGCTTCATTTCATGAATGGTCTCTCCCCTCTTCTGTTCCTCCCTTGGTGTAGTGTCTGGAGATGCATAGTGGTCAGAGGAGGCCATGGACAAGAAGCCCTTGAGAAAGCAAAGTAGAATTGGGACCGGTGGGCATAGTAACATCTGCCTGTTTTGGTCTCTCGGGCCCTGACACTTGATTGCTAGCTTCTGTTTGCCTTTCTGCTTCGGGGATGCACATAAATCATCATAACTCATTCTTTCCTGCAGCTTGGTCTAAGTCTGGTTGCCTTGCCCTGAGTTCCCACAAGTTACAGACCCCCATGTCTCTGTCATTTTCTGCATCTAGCCCACTGATCAGTCATGCCCAATCAGCATAAGGTGGGGTTCCCTGTCTGCTGAGCCCAGCGACCAGCATTCTACCTCGCCTTCTGTAACTCTCTGCAGGACCGCACTGTGCCCCACTACAGAGCATAGGGTAGTTGAAGAGGCTTCTAAGAATCCAAAGTAATTAATAGGAACAGACACCTTTCCCTTAATATTGCCTACATTTATCCAGTGCAGATTTCACTTTTGGCTTGGAGGGAGAAATATCACAGTATATCTGCCCACTCTGTTTCTCTCGTTGTTCCTTCCCAACGAATTCCCCAGGTTAGAGAATCACTTTCCTTTAAATCTCCTGAGTTAAAGCCTCCTACCAATGATAAGCTACTCCTGTGTCTTTCCTAGCATATGTTAAGAACTGGGTCTTCTCAGCCCTAGATAAAGTAAAAGGAAAGAAGAAAGCATTTGGGAATTTTTCTCTGAAGACAACAGCCTGGTTTCCAAGGCTATTGTCTTGCTGCATAATCCCACTTTGCAAACCAGGAGATTCATAAGGCTTTCGCTCTTTTTACCTTTAATCGAGTCTGGGCTCAAAGATGTATATATCTTAGGACAGTACTACCCTCACCTTTAATTAGTTGGAAACTTCAAAACATTTTTAACTTAATGTAAAAGCAAATATGAGAAAACCTACAGATACCAAAAGAGTTTGCAATCTGGAGATCCTTGATTCTTACTTCAGTGAAACTGATCATTGTCTACATGGATGTGAAAGGTTCCAGTGTACAACCTGTAGGAAGAAGACAGGAAAGAGGGCTTTGTGCAAGTCAAAAACATAGCAGTTTCTGTAGCCTGAGACATGTTACTTAACCCTCTGACCCTCAGATTTGTTATCTGGACTGGGAATAAACATACATATAACACTGCATGTGGATTTCATGAAAATTAAATGGGATTGGTTTATTTAGAAAATTATAAAGGCTCACACACAGATTATTTATTATAAGCTCAATTACAGGCTCACAGAAATCTATGGTAATTACCATCAATATTTACTGTGTACTTAGCATGTGGCAGGGACTGAGTAAGAACATCATGCGGCTTAGGTCACTAAATACCTGTAACATCATGTGAGGTAAGCATTCCCATTAGACAGGTGAAAAAACAAAGGCACAAGGAAGCCAAATAGTTGGCCCCAAGTTACGTAACGCTGAAGGACAGATCTAATACTGAAGTCCAAATAGCTTGCCTTCACAGTTTAAGCTCTTAACCACTGCGCTGTGGGTCTGCAGAAAAGTGGAAAGCCAAGAAAGGACTGATGGTAAGTTCGTGTCACTGTTGAGGACAATCAAGTGGAGAGCTGAGGGGGCTGGCTGAAGATCACACAGCAAGTTAAAGGCAAAACTGTGCGGAGGGTGGGGGTGCAGGACGTCCAGTGTGTGGGGAGGTGTCCACTGCACCCAGCCGCCTGCTCTGTCAGCAGCCAGGGAGCCAAAGACAGTCAGCCTCCGGCGTTGTGTTTGCTCTGCCTGCTCTGCTAAAGAGGTCTTTCTTCTCAGAGGTCTGGAGGTCTAGGGGAGAGGGGCAAGCGCCTCGCACCTCCCCTGCCAACATGCCGACTCAGCGCGAATTAGTCTTGTTAAAGGAAGTTGGGCATTTCATGTCGAGGCACATTACATTCATGTGGTCGCACCTCTCTCTGCTGGAAAAATGAGGCAACTAATTCATTTTAGCAGCTTTTCCCTTTCTGCCTAAAACGTGTCCTCTGATGATGTTAATGCAGGGAGATGGGAACTGTTTTAATGTGATCAGTCCTTCACTGTGGATTGGTATACATTTAAAGCAGCATTTCTCCCATGTCTGGGCTCACTTTCAAGACTGTCTGTGTGGATTAGGGAACAGCATGGTTTTGCAATTGTAAATAAGGTGTCTTATGTTCCTCCTGTTATCATTGCGTTTGACAAAAAGGGGAAATTTAACTTCAAGGGGAGGTATTACATATGCCTATACACATTCATGCACATAATGGAATGTTTATTTCTGTCATTCGAAGAAGCTCTTCTCGGAAGGTCACCAGCTGTCATGGAAGAAAATATTCAATGTAATGTAATGATTAAGAGGATGAACTCCACTGCTCCCAATGCCCAGATTCAAGTCCTGGATCGACTACATACTAGCTGTGTGACTTTGGGCCAGTTACATAATCACTGGGAATAACTTTCCTTGGTGGCGAAATGGGGATATATTTTCATCAGAGCGCCTTAATGAGGATGAGGAGAGATTTAATAAATGGAACATTGGTACAGTGGGACAAGCTGAGGGAAGCAGTTATTAATGCAGTAGGGGAGGATTTCTTCAGTATCCTCAGACCACATGGCTGTTGAGTAGGCTCCCTTATTACAGAGAAGACAGACTGCTGTCATAACAGCTTCTTCCCAGAGCCTTTGAGGTCTCCCTGGCTCTTTCTATTGTACATCGATTAAGTCCACAAACTTTTGGAAGGAGTATAACTCTTAAGAATGTGACATAAACACCTGAGGAGACTCTGAGAATGGCAAATGGAGAGGTTTGGGCTGTGACAGTGAAGTTACCAGGGCCACCATCAATGACCTCAAAGCGCTTTCAAGGCCAGATGAAGTGGTTTTGATTCTAGGCAATGCAGACCCAATGAAGGTTCTGAAAAGAGAAAATTAACTCTGAGGTGTCTTTCAGGAAGATGAAGCTGACCACCGAAGAGATAATATACCGGAACCTGGGTCGGCAAGCTACAGCCCACCCACAAAATCTAGCCTGCCATCTGTTTAGTCTGCAAGCTAAGAACGGTTTTTACATTTTTAGATGGTTAAAAATAAATCAAAAGAATAGTATTTCATGACATGTGAAAATTATATGAAATTCAAATCTCAGAGTTCATAAATAAATCTTTATTGGAATATAGCCATGTTCATTTGTTTACTTATTGTCTGTGGCTACTTTTTCTGCAGTGACAGAATTAAGTAACTACATCAGATGCCGTATGGCTTGCAAAGCCTGAAATTTTTCCTATCTGGCCCTTTACAGGTAACGGTTGCTGGTCCCCAGATAAGAGAGTGATGGAACAGTAAATAGAAGCTAGATTGGGATGCTAATGCTAATAGAAAACCTTCAATCAATTCTGTATTTACTAACTACCATATGTTTTATTTGTATCATCATGCTATATGCAGAACAAATCTATATTAGTATCTAAGTAGCTTGGCCAAAGTTACATAAAGAGGGCAAGGCAGAGGCATGGTTTGAACTCTTATCAATGGACCATAAGATCGGTGCTCTTAATCATTACGCATACCACCTTGTACAATCAAATGAAAGGTGGTGAGGAATGGGAAAAAGGGAGGATGTCAAGACCTATACTGGAGATACAATCAGCAGGGTTTAGAGAAGCCCTTTGAATGGGAGAAATCAGAATAGAGTCAGAGAAGGGGGAATCCCAAGGTCCAGTTGCCTAGAACAGCTGGAGCTCTGCATTGCTTGCAAGGGTCCGAGTATGAGCATTCTTAGGTAGAACTCAGCTTCACCTGAACTCTTCCTATTACCATCCTCCCATCACTCTTGATCTGGTAATTGAGCCACTTGGGCTCCCAAGCACTAAAATTAAATCTGGAAATTTGTCATACACCTTCTCCATGAGATGGTAACACAGAAGGTGGGAGCTCCAACCGTCAAAATGAATTACACAGTGAGTTCATTTGTCACCAGAAGGTAATTGGGATTTAAGCTACAGTCTCAGGAAGAAATACATCACATCGCATGATTACTTGCATTAATGGCAACGTACATTTAATTTTCATCCCCACCCCAATCCCTTTGCATCAGATCCAGTGACCTACTAGCAGTATAATTTGGGTCTTTTCTTGGCCGAGACAAGAACCACCCTTAAAGTAGGACACTGTCCTAGCTCTGAGCTGGTTTTAGGGATTTTCACAAATTCATCTGTTCGTTCATTTATTCACCCACAGACATGCATTTACTGAGAAGCTATTCTATGCCAGGTCTAAAATTGATGCTAGAAGTGCAAATGGCATAAATCATATTCCTACAGATAAAGTGGTGATTCTAGCATATGATTTTAAATAGGATCAGGAGACCCCACACATATCAAAATGCAACCCCCATTCTCTCTATCACCAAGACAGGGAATTCCTCTACACTTTCTACTCATTTGTGTCTGCATATGCTGCTGTATTTTGATGGGTAAACCTATAAGAAAATATCACACTGGGCTAGAAGGAATGGAGAGAGCAGGAAGACCAGCATGTATTCCTGGCTCTGATATAAATTGTTGGAGAACTTGGGCAAATTATTTGTTTTTCTGGTCTTTGATTTCTCATCTATAAGATGATGGACTGGGTTTCCCACAGCTATGTACAGAAAAATGAAGGTAGAGATGCTGATTAAACAGGGGAGGTGCAGAAAGAAGGGTTGGGACCTTAGAGTCTCCCCTTTTTCTTATACTTTTTGTGTTTACAAAAGGGAAATTCACAAATCCTGTAGAATAGTTTAGTGTCAGAAAAAAAAGAAAATATATTTGCATTTGGAATGTACTCTTATTTTTTTTAAGTTTATTTATTGATTGGTTTTGAGAGAGAGGGAAAGAGCAAGTGGGGGGGGTGAGAGAGAGAGAGAGAGAGAGAGAGAGAGAGAGAGAGAGAGAATCCAAAGCAGGCTCTGCATGGCCAGCACAGAGCCCAATGTGGGGTTTGGATTCATGAACTATGAGATCATGACCTGAGCCAAAGTCAGATGCTAAACTGCCTTAGTCACCTAGTGACCTCGGGAATGAACTTTTAGAGAAGGAAAGCAGATAAAGTCTTTCATAGCTGTATCCTCCTCTTTAACTATGTTAAGCCTGTGTGCTGAACAGGACAAAGCAGCTGTATGCCTCAGGGGTGAGCCCCTATGTCTGACATACCCAGGAAAAGGTCCCCTTCTTCTTTAGAATGGAGGTCTGGGAATATCCCAAAAGTACTTCTCACCTGTCATAAGTTGAGACCATTATGGCACACACCTTTCTGGCTCAGATAATGATTTGAGCTGGCTACTTGAATTCACTCTTGAACAAACTGGGGAGACTAGGGTTTAGTAGAAATCAAGCCAGGGTGCAAAAAGAGGGGAAAAACTTAACATTCCAAAATTCACTGAAACATACATTCATAAGGTGGAGTCTCCAGCTCTGTGCACACTTTTCTCTGCCTTACGTCCAAGAGTGGGAGATCAGACAGAACTTATAGTTGAGGCTGCTGCTTATTTTGTTATTGCCTTGTTGGTAGAAAGAACAATAGGGAGATATCCCTACTTCCACCACAAGCCCTTCTATAACCCCAGGTGTCAGTTTCCTTCTACTGGTGGGGTTTTCTGGAGAAAGATACAGAGATAGTTAGGGTACAAGATTTTAAATAGAGACCAAAAGGAAGAGAAAGGAATAGGATGNTGATGCGGAGCTCTAGATTGAATATTGTCTGTCAAGATAGTCCTGCGTTGGGTCTACATCACCTGGCTTCTCTGTGCCTGCTTGCTTGCTTCTCTGTCACCAGATGAGAGCTTCCAGGAAGAGAATGGCTTGGACAAGGTGGTCTTTGCAGCTGAGGCAGGACCTAGAGGAGCTGATAGCTGGAAGTTGCCTGCTGATCTCATTCCACACAGCTGGGCAGCACATCTTTCCTGAAGGAATGTCTGAACTGTCTATCACTAGACCCAATGTGAAACTGATGGCACAGATGGGTGATTGAAGAGAGAGTAGAGAAGACATCATTTACAAGGGTGCTACATTATTCTTTGTAAGGTGCAGTGACCTACACCCATAAACCTCAAGGACAAAGGAAGATGGCAATTGCCATAACCTAGAGGACTGTGGCAGTGGCTGTAACTACAGGAGTGGACTCCCCAAGGAAGCCATGGCCTTAGGCAGAGGAACACAGCAGGTATCAACCTGTAGCTGAGGAATGAGGGAGCCAAAGAAATAAAGATGCTGACCTACTTCTCCTACCCTCCTTTCTTACTTAACCAAGTGAGTCACCCAGGAGCCCCCAGATGTAGGGAAAAAACCACCATTCGTATAATTTAATTCTCTACAATGTGTTAAAAGCAAAACAAAACATACAATCTAAAAATTCCCCAAAACTCTTTCTGGCCAATCTGGGAAGGTCAGGACCACAGAGGCAGAGCCTAAGCAACATTAACAGCCCACACAGTGAAATCCCACCACCCCTTCAGTTCACCTTTTTTTGACTATGTCTCTGGACTAAGGCTCTAAGTTGGAAAAGGCTACAGAAAAATCCGAGTTTCTCACTTGGTTTAGCTCTATTTTCTCTTGAGGCAGGCTACTCTATCCAAATCTTCATTTATCTTGAGATCCAAACGCCAGAGACCTCCTTGTTTCTACCTCTAACTCTGTGTTTTTCAAACTATGTATTATAATTCATGAGTAGCTATAAAATCAAGACATCATAGCCAACTCTCTTTAACAATAGTATAGGACAGAATCTATTACTGCATATAGAAAAAGCGTAATTATTATTCTATAAAACTTTGTTTCACATATGTGTATCTACATATGGAGTCAAAATGTAAAATATATTTCTTATGGGGGTCCCAATAAAAAGTCTGAAACCACTATTTTACTCTGTTTGAAGTCATAGAAAAGAATTACCAAGAAACAGGTAGTAAAAATATCCCCATCTCATTTCTGCAATGCATCAGGAGATGGGGTGCAAAGAAAGAGATCAGAGATGGTGTAAGATTCAAGGTTGGGTGGGTAGTACAACTGGCATACAACTTCATCATTTTTTTTTATGGCAATATATTCAAATTGTTGAAAAGACTAATTTAAAATGCCNCATCACATCCTCCCCAAGGGTGAACTGAAGGCTTCATTCCAAACTCAGCAAAGAACCCAGTGGCTCAAATGGAGCTCTGGCTCTCAGCAAGAGGAGGAATTAGATCCAGAGAGAAACACACTGGGATGTGCTGCGGGTCAGTATCTCACAATCTGTTGCCCGCTGCCATGTGCAGATGTCTCTGGTTTCCCTTTCCCAAGACAGATATGCAAGAGCTCACACACTGGCTGCCAGCACCCTTATGCCTGGCTCTGCCATTATAACTGTATTAACAATTCAGGAGCCTTTGGTGCATAGGTTAGATCCGCATGCATTTAATTGCCTCGGATGATTAAGAGTTAACACTGCTGACCTACCCAGAGGGAAATTGCAAGGAATATCCAATTAGAGGCAACCAGCCTCTTTGAAAATATCCAGTGTACCAGGAGTGCTTAATAATAATCATGATAATCATAACAATTCTAAATATATATTTTTGAAGCTGCGAGCCGTTTCTCACCCGTGAAAACTTTATTTGCTAGAAAGCAGATCCTTGCAATTATTCAAATTGGAGATTTGTATTTTTTTTTGTTGTTGTTGTTCCCCTGGCCTCTCTGGTGGAAGAAGGACAGAGAAGGCTATCCCAGAGGGGAACAGAATCAATCCCAGCTGCTCATTAAAAGGTAAACCGTCAATAATCTTTGTCAGGCCTTTTTATCTTGGGCTTTAGTACATGATGATCCCTAAGCCAGCATGTGGTATTGAAATTTAGAATGGCTCCTGGCTCGCACATCCCCACTGGCATAGGATTAACCCTCTGTGCACCATTGCACACTTTCTCTGAACCACTGCTGAACCCTGGGTGGGCAAGAGTTATGGGGCTGCTGTGTCCATCTGCAGGGAGCACGGGCTTTCCTTGAGCAATATATACCTATCTCAAGGGGCCAAATCCAGCCACTAGAAGGGACAGCATGAGACAAAAATCCAGGTCATCTCCCAGATTGCACTAACTTAAAATTCAACTCTTGTCACAGGCATTTATTGAAAGCCCTTCATATGAATCCCTTGCATTTGGATTCTGGTTGATCCTCACTATAATGCTGTGAGGGAAGGGTTATGACTCTTAGTTTGCATAAAAAAAACTCAGAGAAGGTAACTTACTGCTAATGACACCACTGTGTTACATGTCTTTAAGTATCATTCATGTACTGATGACTTCTAAATTTATATCTCCAGTCTAAACTGCTGCTGGAACTATTTGCGTATCCAACTGTGTGCTTGACATCTCCACTTTGATATCCAATAGGCATCCTAAGTCTGACATGTCCACATATGAGCTCTTGATATATCCCCCTAAACCTGAGATCTGTGACAACTCCATCTATACACTCACTGCACCGGCTTCAAACCCTACAATCATCTTGGTTGCCTAGTCCCTCATCAGATTCATAAGGTAAGTCTTATATCCAGAACATGACCATTTCTCACCAACTCTGTGATGGTTACTCTGCCCCCAACTCCTATTATTCCTTCCTCCTGAGTCACCTTCTAACTGGGTCCCTTCGTTTTCCCTTGCTCCTCTCAGCCTACCCCGGACACATTAGTTATCGTGATCTAAGATGTAAGGCAGATGATGTTGTTCCTTTGCCCCAATACTCTGAGAGTTTCCCATTTCACAAAGAGGAAATCCAATGTGCTTCCCATAACCTAAAGGTCCTACCTCACCTTGTCCCAGTTCTCTCTCTGACATCATCTCCCAGTATTTATTCTTTCTTAGTCACATGGCCTCCTTTCATTATTCTGCCTGACCTACTCCTGATTTGGGATCTGTTATGGGTTGAATTGTGTCTCCCCCCCACCCCCAAAAAGAAAACGATGCTATAGTCCTAACGCCCAGTACCGCAGAAGAATGTGATCTTATTTGGAGATAGGTGTTTCTAGAAGTAATCAACTTAAAATGAGGTCATTTAGAGTGGATGCTAATCCAATAAGACCAGTCTCTTTATAAAAGGGGGACATTTGGACACAGTGCCATGCACATGGTGCGAATGCCATGCGAAACTGAAGGCCGGGATGGAGGTGAGACGTCTACAAGCCAAAGAATGCCAGCAAACCAGCAGAAGCCAGGAGAGGGTCTAGGAATAGATCCTAATAGATCCTTCCTTCATGGCTCTCAGAAGGAACCAATCCTGCAAACACCTGGATTTGGGACTTTTTGCCTTCAGAATGCAGAGACAATTCATATGTTTGCACGTATAGGAGGATTAGGAGGAACTTGACGGAGGAACAAGGGGGAGAAGAAGGGCGGAAATGGTGGGGGAAAGGGAGAGAGGCAAACCATGAGAGACTCTTGAATGCTGACAAAAACTGAGGACTGATGGATGTGGGGGGAGGGGGGGATGGGCATGGAGGAGGACACTTGTGGGGATGAGCACTGAGTGTTATGTGGAAACTAATTTGACAATAAACTATTAAAAAAAAAAAAAGAATGCAGAGACAATATATTTCTATGATTTAAGCCACCAGGTTGGAGCACTTTGTTATGGTAGCCCTAGGACACTAATAAAAGGCCTGTCCTTGCTCTTCCATCCTCCTGAAATATTCTTCCCCCAGAAATAACATGTTATGTCCCTTAACCTCTTTATTCATGAACCATTTTCTGGGTACTTAACCAAAAACTAGCACACATCCCCCAGTGTGTCCTCCCTCTCATCTCTCCTTTATATTTATTCTTTAGAATAGATGCTTTATACACTTGTCTTATTTACTTTCTATTTCTGTCACTACACTATCAGCTCCAGGAGGGCATGAATTCAGGAACATTTGTTTACTGCTGAATTCTCAACATTCCTGTATACAGTAGTCACTCGATAAATGCTTATTGAATGGATAAATAAATAAATGAATCTGTCCCTACTCTCTCCTACCATCCCACTGCCATTATCCTAGTCTATGCCATTGTTACTTCTTCCCACACCATGACAACAGCTCTTCTTTGGTACTGGCCCTGTCTTCTCCAATCCATGTTTCAAGTTGCTTTCAGGGGCCAGCTATCTCAAAATACACGAGTTTTTCTTTCTCTTGGTCCAAAGCTTCCTCAGTGGTTGTGCTAAGATTTTCTAATAAAGCCAAGTCCTCCACAGCAGCATCCTGATGGATCTGTAGTGGGTTATCTATAGTAGGCTGCTAATAATTCCTCCCATCCCAGCAGGCTAATTCTGCTCCAGAGGGACTTTGTTTCCTTTTACCTTGAATCTGGGAAGGACTTGCAACTTGTTTGACCAATACTATCTGGCAGAAGTAATGCGATGTTAATGTGAAGCTGAGGTCGATACCAAGTGTGGCAGAGACCAATGTTGCCCCCGGAGTGCTGACCCAACTGAAGAATCATGAACAAGTAGATTTTTTATTTAATGTCATATAGCTTTTAGGTAGCTTGTTATGCAAGCAAGTGAAACTTGCTTTAGCTTCATCCCAAATAGTGTTCCTCCCGTCTGCCTTGCTGAATTATTATAGTTCCATGCATGCATAATGTGCCCCCTCCCTACACTTGAGCCTCTCCACATGCTACTTTCTCTACTTATAATTCATCTCATTTTTTTCACCTGTTTAACAGTGACCTCATCCTTCCAGCCCTGGACCACCCTTGAGCTCTAAAGGCCCCCTGAGCTTGCCTGTGTCCGAGTACTTAGCACCCTATATTCTAGCCATCTCTCCCCAACCAGGGACAAAGCTCACTGAGGGTAGGAAAAACATCATAGTCACCTCTTTGGCAATAGGACTTAGCTTTGTGCTTGACAAATGGTGAGCATTCGGACTTTTTGCAAATGAAAAAATGAATTCTACTAAATGACTAAATGCTCATAGATGCTTACAATTTACTTGGGGTAGAGGGGTAAGATTAAAATGCATGAAACAATTAGAGAACAAAGCAAAACAGTATAAAGCTAAATACCACATGGGTACCAAGTGTTCACAACTTCAAAAATCCTCTTATCTTGATAATTGATCCATGCTATATTAGGTTCTTCATATTAGTAGTAATTAGAATAATAATGATCCATTACAATGAAAACTTTAATTTTCACAATGCTTTCACATGCATTATCTCATTTGACTCTATTCCAATTATTTAGGGACAAAGAAGTCATAGAATCACTTATGCCACATCATGTAACATGAGCAGGTTTCATGTCACATATTCTTAGCTGAACTCAGTTACTGGTGAATCAGATTGCTACTCAAATATTTCTGTGAGCTTTAGAAGAAGGTGTAACATCTCTGTTCCCCAACAAATGCAAAAAAGCATAGGGTTAGTGTTCCCAAGGATTGAAGAACTGACCCACAGCACAGACTTCTTGACTAAAAAAAACCCCAAACAGTAAAATTATAAAAACACTCTGAAAATAAAAACTTATGAGCAAAGTGGTTTTTAGTAAATGCAATGTAATGCTCTCAAATTTTAAAACTATGTTGAATACACTTTTACATACAGATGTCTTTCCATTTGGAGATTGCTGATTATATCTCCAAATAAGCAAAAGGTTCTCTACCCAAGAGCAGAAAAATAGCATTCAAAACTAAGAGGATAATTAACCGTGCATTGTGTCAAACCTGACCAGAATAGTACATGTCCATTCTGGGTCTCCTGTCATGAATAGACACTATTTATTGAACAGCTACTCTGAGCCAAGTATTGTATTAGGCACTGTGTTAAGTGCTTTACCTTCATTGTCTGTAATCCTTAGGCATTTCCAGGAGGTGGGTATCATTATCCCCATTTCACAGATGAAAAAATTGATGCCCAAAGAGATAAAGTAAATGTTGCCTCACAACACAGCTATTCAGTGGCTACTAGGATTCAGTCTGTCTGATTTCAAAGCTAGTGTTCCATCTGTCTTAAGAAGGTTTGCCAGTCAAAGAATAAATGAATATTTTAGGGTTCCTCGTCATGTTAGGGACCTTTCATTTCTGCTGTTTCTCATTATTGCTCTTAATGAAAACATGAATAATTAATTGAGGACTGACAGTCACCTCCTGATACAAAACACTCAGAGTTGCAGATGGGTCCTCCCTACCTGACACCATAGCAACCAGTTGAAGAATGGAAAAAAAAGAAAATCTTTTTTGATCATACAGTTTTGCTGCCATTTTAGGTGGAAGGGAGGAAGGCGAAAGAGATAATTAGCTTGCTTCCTGACTCTTAGGTGTCAAATTCAACCAGAACATCTGTATTTCCCTCTTTTCCTCTCTTTAAATGATCTCAAAGCATTCTAGCAGCACCCAAGACCAAAATGCCTCTTGATGGGGAAGAACATGCTAGTCAGAAAGGTTTATTGGGGTTTTCTAAGTTTCTCCTTGGAGGACATCTGTACCAAGAACCTCAATTCATCAACCTGAGGAGATTTACTGGGACACCACAAAACCTTTCTTGATAGGTTTCCTACTCAGTTGCCGCTAGCAGAAGGTTCTCTCTGCTAAAGGTTTCCCTCCCCACCTCTGGGCCTTTTAGATTCCCAAGGAGGGGAGGGAGAAAAAGGAAGTAGCAGGGGTCATTGCTAAATTCTGCTCAGGGATTTCACTTCTATGATTTCAGAACTTTGATAAACAAGATTAGGGCCTCCTTAAGACAAGAAAGCCTGTTGCCTAACTCAGCCAAGGAGGCATGGAGGGAGAGCTTTCCTACAGAGGGTGCTTCGGAGCAATCTTGAATAACGAACAGAAGGTTGACAAGTAGAAAGCAAGGAAGTGTGCATATGTGAAATGTGTATGTGTGTGGTAGGTTGGGAGGGTGGGGAGGAAAAGGACAAAGAAACTGGAAGGTGCAAGGTACGTAGGTGTGATGTGGCAAGGTACATTTTGTATAAGTGGTTAGTCCTGCCTGTAGCCACCTGCCCCAGGCTCACCTCCCTTCTCTTTTTTTTTTTATTTTTATTTTTAATGTTTATTTTAGAGAGAGAGAGAGAGAGACAGAGTGTGAGCAGGGGAGGGACAGAGAAAGAAGGAGACACAGAATCTGAAGCAGGCTCCAGGCTCCCAACTGTGAGCACAGAGCCTGATGCGGGGCTCAAACTCACGAACTGTGAGATCATGACCTGAGCCGAAGTTGGACGCTTAACTGACT
The DNA here is from genome assembly GCF_008692635.1 of Crocuta crocuta. NCBI lineage: Eukaryota > Metazoa > Chordata > Mammalia > Carnivora > Hyaenidae > Crocuta > Crocuta crocuta. The sequence goes on from NW_027530620.1 coordinate 108,129, forward strand.
GAGCCACCCAGGCGCCCCTTGCCTCCCTTCTCTTGTTAACAACTCCTGCTCATCTTTCAGGCTGCAGCTGAGATGTTGCTTCCTCCAAGAAGCCTTCCCTGATATGCCAATTCCATGACAAATTCTCCTACCTTGTGTCTCAAAAAATTCCCTGAACTTCCCTATACTACATGGTAATTTCCTGCTGGTAATGGACTTTTAGGAAAGAGGAAACTACGTTACAAAAACTTTAACAAATTACCACAGTCTTAGTGGCTTAAAGCAGCAGAAATTTATTCTTTCATAGCCTCGCAGTTCAGCTATCCGAAGTGAGTCTCACAGGGCTAAGATAAAGGTGTCATTAGGACAAGCTCCTCCTGAGGCTCTGAGGAAGAGTCCACTTCTTGCCTCTCTCAGGTTCCAGTCGCTGCCAGTATTCCTTGGCATCTGGCTGCATCACCCCACTCTCTGCTTCATGATCTTATTTCCTTGTCCTCTTCCACCATCAAATCTCCCTGGATGTCCCCCTTGTGATTACATTTAGGACCCACTGATAATCCAGGATAATCTTCCTAGCATCAGATCCCTAATTTAATCACATCTGCAAAGTTACTTGGCGATCTGGGGCAATATTCATGGGTTCTACGGATTACGATGTGGATATCTTTGGAGACTGTTATGAGCCTACCACAAAGCTCTTACTGGCACCAGCGCCATGTGCTCCCCACTCTGTCCCTAGTGTCCTGCACAGTGTCAGGCTAGTTACAGGTACTCAGTGTATATATGTTGAAAAGAAGGAATTAAATCAGTGGATGTATGAAAGAATGGATGCCGTGGGTAACCTGAGCCACGTGGGTGTGAATGCTGACAAGGCCGGACACAGAGTAGGGGTAAATCACCTAGGGTTGTGTAGCCATAGGTAGGAGCTTAGCCTTTATGTAATGGTCAGTGGGGACTTGCTGAAGGGTGTCAGGCAAAAGAACATTTTAAAGAGTCTTATGTTAACATAATAGAATGTCATTGGTCCCCATCTTGCCTTGAAGGTCTACAGTTCTCCTGGTTAACGTGAGAATTAACTTTGCTTTCCAGGCAAAGTTAACCTGCTCTGATTTTTACTTCTAGGTAGAAGGGAACGCAGTGTTATGTTATGAGGCAGCCTCATGGTTAAGGTGGCTATTTCAAAAGGCAAAGTCCCTGCATAAACCAAAGACTACTACATTACAGAGGAAGTGTCTGTGGTCTTTTTCCTGAGAACAGCTGCCTCAGTCGCTGGAAATCCACACACCCTGGGTTTCCGTGCAAGGCTCCAGGAGCACAGTATAGCAGAAGGGAGGCTCTCAGAGATAAAGAAAGGGCCATGGGCCCCTTAGAAATGACCACACACACACACACACACACAAGCAAATGCTTTCCCTGAGTGAAGATGCGTGCATGCATGCCTACAGAGGGGAGGAGGAAGACAGGGAAAGAAAGGGAACAGACAACAAGGAATTTTACAAGTGGGCTCTGCAGCTGCCAAGCAGTGGGAATATGTTCAGCACTCAAAGGGAAAGGCAAAGGCAGTGCCAGCATGGCTCTCAGAACCACTGCCTGGTGCCAGGAACCTTTGAAAGTATTTTTTTTTCCCTCATTCACATTCCCAAACAGTAAATAGCATTGTCAAACCCAATCTTGTCATAAACACGACTCATTTGGCATTTTCTAATCTTTTACATTGATTTAACCAGCAAAGGGCTTTCCCATCCACTATCTCATCTGAGATTTGCACCAGCTCCTTAGCAGGAGGTGTGGAGGCTCTCACGGTCTCTGTTTTAGAAAAGAATAAACAGAGGCTCACATGGGACATGGGCTCTGCCCCCAGTTACATACTGAGTTAGCTGAGGTGGATTATTCCAACTCTAGCTCTGCTGTGCTGCCTATACCACTACGACACATAGAAAATTCAGGCTTCAAGTTATCCTTTTAAAGGATCCTATCACATATTACATATGTGGCGTTTGTGTGTATATACACACACGTATATATGCATATACATATAATGTATATATTTAGCATTATATATTCTACACATAGACATGTTTATATGCTTCTAAAACATACAGATCCAACAGGAAGGCAACTGAGATGACATCAAAAGAGCGCCAAGAGAAAAGCATTATGTTCAAATGAAATAATGGCAGGGAAGCCCTTGTTTCCTCTTAACTGAAGGAATGAACCATGATGTCAAATTTATAGGCGCCAAATCACTTGGATAGTCTTTGGATTAAAAGCTAGATGAGGGGTGCCTGGATGGCTCAGTCGGTTAAGTGCCTAACTTGATTTCAGCTAAGGTCATGATTTCACAGTTGGTGAGTTCAAGCTCCACGTTGGGCTCTGTGCTGACGGCATGCTGAAACTGCTTGGGATTCCCTCTCTCTCTACCCCTCCCCGACTTGTGCTCTTTCTCTTTCTCTCTCTCTCAAAAGAAGAAAAACACCCTTAAAATAAAAAGCTAGATGATAATTAGGATGTGTGTCATACTCCTCCAGAACAAGGACTCATTCAACATCATATTTTTAAAGATCTCCAACGTCAATACCCTTTTCTGTGATAAACACTGCACGGTGTTGGAAGACTAAAGCAAACTAAGACATGGTCTCTGCTTTCAAGGGGCTCACAACAGAGGGACAAGCAGCTGTGTAATTCTAGCCATCCTCCTATGATGGGACAAGTGCTTTCATTGCTCTAAACCATGGGAACACAGTAGGGTGGGCATCTAACCCCACTTTCTTCATAGGAGCCTTTCAAACAGAGCTGATACTTGTGAGGAAGGGAAAATGTTGTGTGGGAACTGGCTCGATGCGCACCGCTCACTGAATATTCACTGAATCAACCAGTGGATGAATAGCTGAAAGAAGGGGCGACTCCAGTTTCTCCTCATGGGCCCGATCCCTTCCCTGAGCCTCCACAGCAACTCTCCATTTTGTCTGTAGAGTCAAATATGCAAATTTATTGCACCAAAGCTTTAAGAATTCATAGACAATTCATAGACTGTGTAAGCAGAGGATGTCACACTCAATAAATCAAAAAACCCACCACTTGGGGAAAATGAAAGGATCTGCAGCTTCTTTCCATTGTGTAATGAAAGAAAATAAACATTTCTGGTTTCTCTTCACTCAGTGCTGTCCCATCCTCTTCCTCTGTTAGTGAACTTTTTGGACGTCCAATTATGTGTCAGCCTGGAAACAAGTTTCTCTCCTTAAGATAAACAGCCAATGACCGAAGCACAATTTATATCTATTATTTTTTCATTGGGCTCCCGTCTCAGTCTGGGCGAGGCTAAATAAGAAGAACTGTTAGAAAAATCAGAGGCGAGGACACAGATGAGTGTTTTACCTTTGGCATTTAGATGCAGATCTGATCCCGAACCCTGTAGGTCTTTCTATGTGACATTTCCATTGCTGAACTGGAAATTATGAGTCTAAATACAGATATAGTCTATAACGAATCCATCTGGCCACACATCAAGATTTTAAATATTTACAATTATGGCCCTGGCCTTATTAAACTTGCAGGAAAATAGCAGCATCCGAGTTTACATATGACACTTGTGAAGTCTCCCTTCTCCTGCACTATGACAGCGACTGCTTGAAATTTCTAGAAAATATATATATTCATTTGCCAGATTCTCAAGGTCAGGCAGTGGCATTGAAACATCAGGAAAATGGCTTGCTGGGACTTCTCAAACAGCACACAGGGCACAGCAAAGAGCATGTATGAACTATCAAGTCCTTATTTAAATCTATTCCCATCTTGAAAGGCTATCCCATGCTGATTGCCCAAGAGGAGGCAATTCTAGCAGATAAATGGGAACAAGTAATAAATACTGGGAAATTAGGAACTTCTTGTTGTCAAAGGCAACGTAAAAATTGAGATTTGAGTCTGAGTTGGAACCTGATCTTATTAGTGGCTTCTAGCGTGAGAAGGCAAAGTGGCTTCCTTAAAGAATCACGTGGCTGGGGTGCCAGGAAACATTGGTTCCAGTGTGGGCCTGCCACTCACTCACGGTATGAGGGTGTACAAATATCTGTTTCCCTGAGAGTCCATTTTCTTATTAGTAAACTGGAAGAAACATCCACTACTTGCCTCACAGGGTTGATGGAGGCCCTAGTGCTGTAGTGGTTTGCAAACTATGGTTTAAGAGCCATTAGGGTAGCTAGCAATTAGTTGAGTGGATTACAACTACTATTATTTAAATAAAATATAATTGAAATAGAATAAAATAAAATGGAATGGGAATGAGGACTGTGCACATATAGTAAGCATAGTTTCGTAAAAAATTTTGTCTCATTTATATGTATGTATGTATGTATGTATGCACTAGGTTAAGGCTGTAGTATATGAAAGATCTTTGTAAAATGTAAAGAGAAATATTCAGGAAAGCAAGCTAGTGGCCCTGCAATAACAAATGTGTTTTGTCTGTGCAGTGTTTTCAATTAAAAACTATTTTATTTTTTAGAGCAGTTTTAGGTTCAAAGCAAAACTGAGCAGAAGGTACAGAGATTTCCTATATATTTCAAAAATCAGTTGATTACATTTATGTGAGTCTACTTCTAGGCTCTAGGCTCATTGATAAATCTGTCTATTCTTCCACCAATACCACACTGTTTTGATTGCTGTAGCTTTATAGTAGGTCGTAAAATGAGGTCATTTCAATCCTCCAACTTCATTCTTCTCCTTCAATATTGTGTTGCCTATTCTGGGTCTTTTGCCTCTCCATATGAATTTTAGAATCAGTTTGCCAATATCCACAATATAACTTGGTGGGACTCCACTGAATCTACAGATCAAGTAGGGAAGAACTGTCAGCTTGACAATATTGAATCTTCCTATTAACCATGACCATGGGAGATCTTTCCATTTACTTAGTTCTTTGATTTCTTCATCAGCAGCTTATAGTTTTCTTTACATAGATCTTGTGCATATTTTATTCGGTGTATAGCTAAGTATGACATTTTTGGTGGTGCTAATGTAAATAGTACTATGTTTTTAATTTCAAATTCCACTTGTTCATTGCTGGGATATAGGTGAACAATTGACTTCTGTATGTTAACCTTGTATCCTAGAAGTTTGCCTTCCTATTAGTTCTAAGAACTTTTTATCCATATTGTTGACTCATTAAGATTTTCTACATACATGATCACATCATCTACAAAGATAGTTTTATTTCTTGTTCCAAATATATACCCTTCTTATTTCACTTTCCTGTTTGAATGCATTGCTCAGATTTCCCATGGTATTGAAACACAGTGGTAAAAGGGGATATCCTTGGGCTTGTTCCTGATCTTAGTGGGAAAGCTTTGAGATTCTCACCACTAAGTATGAGGTCAGCTGTACATTTTTTTGTAAATATTCTTTATCAAGCTGAGATTTCCAATTAAAAAAAAATTTGAATGCATTCAGCATTCATGTCCTAGGTCCTTCAATTACCTCTGTGGCTTATTCTCGGCATGTTTTAATCGTGTTACTTGATTGATCCCTGAAATTTGTAATATTTGAGTAAACCATTATGTGTATAGACCTCTAGTTTTACACTTTTCACCTTGAATAGAACTGTCTTTGCAATACTTGCCCAACTTCATAAGAAGAGGAACTTGATCTTTCAATGTATCCTTCAGGCTAGCAGTGTCCTTTATATAGTAATTGCTCAATAAACTTGTCTTTTTTAAAAAATTAATATTTACTTATTTCTGAAAGAGCATGAGCAGAAGAGGGGCAGAGAGAGAGAGGGACTGAAGATTCAAACACGCTGACAGTAGAGAGCCCAATGTGGGGCTCGAACTCATGAATCGGAAGATCATGACCTGAACCAAAGTCAGACACTTAACTAACTGAGCCACCCAGGTGCTCATTTCAATAAATATTTCTTGAACCAAAAAAACATTACTGGTGGATAAACAAGCAGAGCTGAGATTTCTGGATCCCTGTCTGGGCTTAGACTTTGCCATTGGCCACCTGGGTGATAGTTAGGGGTCTATGTCTTTGCCTTGTGTTTACATTTTCCTCATTGGTAAAATAAGAGTATTGGGTTGAGACCAGTGCTCTCCATGCATATAAGTGCTTTGGGAGAGCACAAGCAATAAAAAGTGTTTTTTTCTGCCAAAGGATGAAGATTTAAGTTACAGAAAGAACCCATTTATGGCTTTTTTAGGTTCTATTTATTTATGTTCTTCCTCGAGAATCATTTAAGTAGATGATCTCAAGGATCCCCTCTAGCTCTGTCATTCAAGGACTCCACTCCAATGTAGTGCTGTCTCAGGCACACTCCAATGCCTTCATTAAGTTGTCTGTTTTTCCTTCAAAGCCAGCTAAGGTATCAGTGACTGCAGCAGTGGTTCATATGAATAGAACATTTGACAACACACAGCTGGGGTCTTCATTTTATATCCGGCTTTCAAACAGAGTCCAGACAAATGTTCCCATCTTCCTTTTGACTCCTGCAAGTTCCTGATGACTAACAGCATTCATCTCCTCAGATATGTGGCTACTACCATAGATCTTGCTGGGAACTTTCTGTTTCAGAGGTTCATCCATCAGCCAAGGTGGATTAGGATGCTTAATGGAGAATTCATTATGAGGAGAAATCTTCTGAGTTGTAGTCCTACAATTTGCTCTTGCCTTTACAGAAATCTTCATCACTTACCCACTCCTCCTGAAAACAATTGATACAGAGCTTAATCCTCTTACCTCTGACCTCCTGCTCTGTTATACTGTTACTTGATTCATTTCCGTATAGGTTTATTGAGTGCCTATTATGTACCTGGCATGGTGCTAAACATGATCAGTAAATGAAATTGTGCCTTACATCTCCATGCTACCAGTAATCCTTGGTATGTCCCTTTTTCATTGTCTTCCTTATCTCTCAAGATTAAGTTCACTCACAAATTTCATCAATTTATTAATTTTATTTTATTAATAAATATTTATTATGTTGTGCCATCCCTCATAGGCTAATTCACTATTCATCATATTCTGCACTCATATACTTTGATTTCTTTCTTTTGATGGCATGTTTTACCTTGTGCCTCTGTTTTCTTACCTTGTGAGGAAGATAAAATGAGTAAAAAGGAACAAAGTACTTAAACTGCGTGAGCTACATGATATGTATTAAGTAAAACACTAGTTTTATTACTGTTATTATAATTGGCATCTGCATCTATTTCATCTGAGCAGATAAAATAGAATAGAAAGCAAGAATGGGGGCGGGGGGTCTGGGCATTGGGATGGGTCATTCAAAAGGAGAAGAGCCAAAGGATTGCAGAAGTGCAGATTCCTGGACCAGTTATGGAAGGGAGCTGCTTTTGGAGTGAAAGCAGAATATGCCAGAAATGCTCATCTGATTACTTTAGATCTGTTCCAAGCTATGACCAGCTGCCTATGAAGGGTCAGATATCATGAGTGTCCTCGCCTCTCCAACCCTATCACCCTGCAGCTCTGCAAGGAATTTTCTATGCCGGCCTTTCAAGAGGAGCTGCCTCAGGCTTTCAGCTCAGGCTGCCAAGTCAAGGGAGAGGGTCACACTTCTTGGCAGCCAAGGGTGAAGGGTTCCTCAGGCAATAGTTGAACTGTCTGCCTTTCTGGCAGCCCACTCAAAATTATTGATTTGAGCATGTGTATTGGAATGAAAGCTGGTGCTGCAAAGGGGCTTGCTATTCGTGCCTACTAAAACTGGTATAATTTGAGGGGCCTCCGTTCACACCCTCTCCGAAGATCTTTGTCTGTGCTCTCTACCTAACACTAGAACCCACAGTCCAAAAGGTCTCAATGCTCTATTCATCTGCCAAGCTGCAAAGTGACCAGATCAAAAACATACATGAATTGATACTTAGTCATTATCACATGGTCATATGGGGGCTTAAATGCTTCCTCAGAACCTTTGTTAATGAAGACTTTTATTAATTTTTTTTATTATTCAGTCCTGTTATCCACTCAACAAATACTCGCCTCCTAAACTCCTGAAACAGTACATCATATTTAGATCAGGTTTGAAAACAACTACATAATTTCCACTCTCTATCGATCACAGGCTAATTATTAAAGAGAGTAAACAATAGCACAGTATGAGCAGTGTTATAACTGCAATCCGTAGCCACTGAGGCATGGGCAAGGCCCTTGGAAACAGAAATATCAAAAGGATTGAGTCAAATATAAAAATGAATTTTAAAACAAATGAATGTATGTAATAGTCATGCACAGTCCTTCCTCCACTGCTGAGGCTGAGCTCTTGAGTCTCACCACATTTCTGACACCTCATATCCTTAAACATTTCCCCACTATGAAGACCTCCCCAAGATGGGCTCAGCATCAGATATCTGAGCATGTTTATTTTACCTGTAGCTTGGCAATAAAATATGGTTCCTAATTAAGAAGACAGATAAGAAGGCTAATTAGAAATACTATGTAGTATTTACAGTAATGTTACTAATAAACTGCTAACATTTCTTGGATCTTTAAGATGTGCTACCTATTTGCCTAAGCATCTTACATCCATCATTTATTTAGACTTTGTGAAACCCTGTGTGTTAGGATTTATTGCTCTTCATTTTACAAAAGAGGACATCAAAATGCACTGAAGTTCCCCAAAGTCACCCAGTTACTAAGTGATGGAGTTTAAACTTGAATCCATATCTGACTACAAAACCAATCCTTCTCATTACCATATTATATTCTTTTAGAGAAGAGATTTTGGATGCATCACGGGGCAAAGCTTTAACAAAGAGCTAAGTCCTGAAGAACAAACAAATTTAAAAACTTGTTAATCTTAGCTAATCAACTAGCTTCCTCTGTTCTACAAGGCTATGAAGTTCACTGTATTTTAATATAATGAACAAATAGAGAGATGGTCATTCATTGCCTCAAATTTGGTAAATTTATATCTTAAAAAGCTAGTTTCTTTCTCCTCATCCTCACTGCCTTTTATCCCCATGAGCCTAGCATAGAGCAAGACACATCCTTGACTGGTGATGGATGGAAGTATTCAAAATCTGAGATTTGGGGAACTTCCCAAGTCATCAGTCATGATGCAGGGCTTGAAGGTGAGAGAGACATATCCCTAGCTGTGGCTTGTGCAAAAACAATATTTTACTTCAAGGCACAGTGGAAAGTGTCTCCTCTGCTTTGAGAGTGTTATCTATATCTGAAGTGTAAAAATGTGTGTTCAAACTGGGGTAGAAATATCCAGACCCTTTGCCACTTATTTCTAAAAACAGATTCTACTCCTTTACAGAAGATGTCTTGATTAATCAAATGTTATATGCTTTTTTAAAAATTTTCCTTGCTGGTTTTGGTCTCCTTTCTGTTCTGTTGTTCAACAATCATTTTTAGAGATTTGGGGAGTGAGTGGGGAAGGAAAATAGCTTTAATGAGCCAAGAACAGTAAACAGAGTTAATGTTCCTGTATGCTTTTGGAAATCAGACAACCCAAGAACAAGTTAAGAGATATCTTCCTTTGCTAGCAAATTCATTTTCATAATGAGAGGCGGTCATCTTTCCTGAGGAGTCTGAAATTTTAAGATAAAGATGAAAAGATGGTGTTTTATCATAATGACACGGATCTGCATCCCCATTTATTTTGTGCTCCAGCAGCAAAATATACTGGGGACTGCCATTCTGCTTTGCAAAGTGGGAAAATATTTAGCTATTTAAATAATTCGAAAGTAAAAAGAAGCACCAAAGGGAAATAGCACAGAATACTAGCTTTATAGTCTCTCTAGGGAAAAAAAAAAATCAAACCACTGACCCAGATAGTCAGAATTTGTAACTTGCCTCCTAAGCTCTGTCTACAATTGGTGGTCTTAAGGAGAGAGTATTTCTTTGGCCGTTCCTTACTAATAATAATCATTCTGTATACCCCAATAGCACTTTAAGCTTCCTTCAAAGTACTTCTCCATCTATTAACTCATTTGGTCCTCAGAGCAGCCTTTCAGAGCACACAGGGCCAGGGCAATCACCTCTGTTTACTGTTCACAAATCTCACCCTAGCCTTGGTCATGGCTAAAAGAGCAGGAACCACAGACATTGGTCCAAACACCGGATTTCTTTTCTCAGGAACCTAGTTCTTCCTTTCTGAGAAGTGCACAAGTATCCACAGCTCACAAAGTTACAGATTTTACCACCTTCAAAACAATTAATTTCAAGTGTTTACTCTGAGCCAACACAATTGAAAAGAAAGCCTTGCTCTGGAAATAGAAGGTGATGGGATCTCTATTCTTCCTTTCTTTTTCTTTCTTTCTTTTTTCTTTTTTTATAATTGGGTCCACGAATATTTGGAACTTAGGGTAGAAACCTAGTCACTTACAACAAAAATGCAGAGGCTGTATCTGAGAGAACCTCACTTTTCTCTTATGGCATATATTTCAGTCACATCATGTTGGTGCCTAGCTCTACTTCTGTTTTAAATCTACAGCTGGGTTGTACTTTCACCTTCTGGTTTAAATACATTTCGAGTGTGTCAGTATCATTGCTTCTACTCCAGATTAATAGGATCAGCCAAAAGGATGGCTGACATTTTTGTTGCTATAGAAACTAGTCCTGATGTTACACAGCTTGCCTTTCCCCTATTTGCCATACATCTATCCAGCTACTGAACACAGACATCTTTTTGTTTCACAAAGAATTACATTAAAAAATTAAGCCATGATTTCATTTTGGTTTTGTCCCCATTCTGTCTAAGAGGGGATTAAATAATATTAAGAAGCATCCAAAAGAAAGTGGGAATTGTTGATAATATTTCTCAATATCTTATGAGTTTCCAGATATAAAAAAGAATACAAGTTGAGGGGCACTGGGGTGGCTCACTTGGTAAAGCATATGACTCTTGATCTCAGGGTCATAAGTTCAAACCCCATGTTGGGCATAGAGGCTACTCAAACAAAACAAACAAACAACCCCCCATAAAGCCCCCAGGAAAAAAAAAAAAAAAACAAGTTGAGCAAATTATCCCACAATCTAAATCTTTGTTCTTTCCTGCTTGAGTTAAGTACTTCAAGGATTTTCCTTAGCAAAACCCAAGGCCAAACCAACACATCCCATCTTAGCCTGTGGACAATGAAACCAAGCCAACTTCTTCTCTTGTCCCTCCCACCTATACACACAAAAAATAGTTTCTGGACAGCTGTTCCCTTAAATATGTCATCAACATTCTCCAACATATCACCTCCATTCTACACTGAGATTCTTTTTCCACAGATGCACCATTGCCCCTAGAGAAAACCTCTCACACAGAATTAAGATGTAAAGTCTCAGCACTTAATGATGCAGCCAGCATGTATGTCTGGTGCCAGAAGGTACACTCAAGGAGGAAAAGATAGAGGGAATGGGGGGAAAAAGCACCCTGTGAAATGACTGGGAAACACAACTTCTCCTGTAATGACTAATGTTTATCAAAAGCAGAGGCAATGAGCAGCTCTCTAATTGGCAGAATCTAAGCTGTCAGATGTACGTTTGTCACGGCTATGATGGTAGGTAGTAGAAGGTTATGCATTTGAGTGGAATTTCTCCCTCTCCCATTACAGGTTTAAATAAAATATTCACAACCATTTAGGAGTCAGAGATGACCAAAAGGGACAGATTCTTTAGGCAGCTCTCTGGGTTATCAAGCTTACTTATAGCTGTTGCGGAACCTTGAGGGACGTATCAACTTTTACAAGCAGGTGGAATTTATGAGTAGTGTATTGACTAAGAGAATATTTAAGAAAGACTCTCTCACTTGATGGAATGTAGAAATCACCCCATTAGATACAGAGGACCTTAATGAGGTTGAGGCTATTTTGTATCAAGAGCCAAGGAAGAGGCTGAAGCGACAGAAGCCTTTCTATCATTCTATCACAGTTTCTGTGAAGTAGAAGTTCTCTTCAAAGCCACTTGACAGATAAAGAAGCTGAGGTTGGGCAAGGAATAAATACTGTTGTAACACCAGCCCCCCTGGGTCCCTGGCTTCCTTCAAGTGGCTGAACTGGGAAGTGGAACAGCCAATGGTAGGTAGTGTATCTGATCATTTTTGTAGTTGGCTAATGCAGTCTACACAAAACACAACATGAGGTACATTTAAAGATAATGGCTAAGGACTGAAGCTACTTTGTTGTTTGATTGTTTGGCCAGGGAAATAGTTCACATTGTTGCTGTCCATGGTAATCAGCAATAGAGGACTGTTGTCCCTGAGACCCTAAGTTGCAAATGTCTCTTCTTGCTGAACGGAGTGCTGTTGCAGGAGGGAGGTAGGAGTGAAGGTCACAGGAAAAAGGGTCTATCTGGAGAGAACAGATACTCTAGTCAAGGCAACAGGAGTACAGATTCTTCTGGGAGAAATTTCTGCACAGTAACCTAAGGGCTCCAGGTGCATCTTTCATAAATAGAGTCATAATGTAATTTATCATTTGAACCAGGACCCTTGTTATAATGAAAGAGGTCACTACTAATAATTTATCCCTGGAAAATAGGCATAAACTGGAACCTCAGGCAAATCCAAAAGTATGGTCACCCTATTTATAAGGTAGTTACATATAAGTATAGATAATTAATTTTGTCATGGATATTGTCCTGGAAACAGACTAAAAATTCAGTCATTCTCCAAAGAATGCTTAGGCATTCAAGTAAAGCTTCACGTTAAGAAGACTGCTGATATTATTCCAGATCAGTGTTGTCTAACAGAAATAAGGCAAACCATATATATAAGTCTACATTACTTTTAAAAAAAGTAGCCACATTAAAAAAGGTGAACCAGGTGAAATTAATTTAAATAATGTATTTTATTTACCCCAGTATACCTAAAGTATTATAATCGCAGCACATAATCAATACAAAAAACTATTAATTAGATAGTTTGCATTTTTTTCCCAAACCAGACCTTGAAAAATAGGTAGGTTTTGAATGTGCTGAGAGAGAGGGCTTCCAGGAGAAAAGGAGAGAAAGAAACCTTTAGACATTCCAAATAGAATGCAAGAAAATGCCAGACATAATTTGAAAATTTTAAAAAGGACCACACTTCCCCCCGAGCATTACTTACCTATACGGACATATAAGAACCACAATTTTTTAATCAGAGAGCTAGAATTCTAAATTGAAAGAAAGCTGGGAGAAAAGGTGGGGAGTGGAGAGGTAGGACTCAGAGGAAGAGATGAGGTAAAAAGAGAGCACATGGACCCCAGGAAGGAAGCATGAGATTCTTTATACAGAAAGCAAGTCTGGGCTCCTTGGAGAAGAAAGATCAGGTTATACAGCTATGGAAGACAGGAGAACAAAGTCTGCAAGTCTAGACAGCAAACAGAGAATCAAAGAGTATCTTGAGGAGACTGAGGCCCCTGAGTTCCAAGTAAGTTAACTCATCTTTGTATCTCCAACACCCAGCATCATGTAGAAAGGTAACTTCTTAACTGTTGGTCAGATGAGTCTCCTGGAATGGATGGGTACAAGAAAATGGGCCCTGGGATGAAGGGAGGGTATCTACCACCTGTGGGAAGCCTCCATGTCCTAGTGTATGCCATCTAATACAATGACATTGCTTTTCAAATGTGACCAACTGTTCTTCCGGGGTGTGACTCAGAGAAAACATGTTGCTTCAAAACACATTTGGAGGAGAGCCTGAGAGCTTCATTACAGACCGGGGTGCAATAAACACAGATGTTGTCAGAACAGGTTTATATCTGACTCCATCAATTACATGTACAGAGACTGATATATGTCAGATGTTCAGCAGCAGTTTTGCCTGAAACGAACAATAGGATATGCCTCTGACCCGATAACACAATGTAACCTCTCAGAAAAAACAAATATTTATTTCCTGTGTCAGTCATTCATTACCCACAGCTAGTATTTATGGCAATCATCCCTCACACTAGCCAGCCAACAGAATACTTTGTCAAGCTTCAGGGATTCCAGCAGCAGCTAGACAAAAGAGGACTAAAGTTTTGGGGAGAAATTCACAACCTCAGAGCTGAAAAGAGGAGGTAACAAGTGACCTGCTTGTAGAAGAACATGAATGACTATGCTGATGAGTGGCTGCGCAGGGGTGCTAAGCACCTTTTCACAAGAGAGCTGAATATTAACCAGGATGGACTGGGAAAAGACCCAGGCTGGTTTTCAGTGTCTACATGGTCATTGAGCCCTGTCACTATAGACAAGGTACTTAAACCTTTCTAGGTCTCTGCTTGCTCAGAAGTAACATGAAGGGTTTGGGCTAGTTTCATTCAATATCCTTCCAATTCTGTGCTGAGCTGGTCAAGGTCATTCCCACTTCCAAACAAAACCCCAGCTTCTGACAATCTCAGGCTGAGTCAGAGCCTAGGACCCCTGGCTTGCCCAGAAGGGAAGCCTTGCCACCGTTGAAGATGTTCATCCAGCCTGAGATGGCAGGTTTTGGATGTTTAAGAGGAACTTATTTCGTAAACTCTCAAATTCAAGTATCACCTTTCAGGAGAGTCATTGCCTATCCAGTAGAGAACAAATAAATGAGAACATTAGAGGAGGTAGGGCTGTGCCGAGAAAGGAGCATTGGGGCAATAGTAGGAACCGAAGCCCCAGATTGCAAAAGCATTTGAATGCCTCATTGAGCTTTGGACTTTATTCTGTAAAAGATGCAGTTTTATAACTGTCTATACCACGGAGGGGGGTGAGGTTGGTGGGTTTTAGAATAACAAATCCAGTAGCAGGACAGAAACTGGGACATGTTATTCTTTTATTCATTCACTTATTACACAAACAATTATTGAGGTCCTTAGTGAATATCCTTTGACTGAATAAGTGACCATTGAACCTAAATGAGAAAATTTTTCCTCATTAGCGATTTTGCTCCTAGGAACTAGGGTCTAGTAAAGACAGAATTGTCCTTCATTGAGCTACTATGTGAATGTTGTTCAAGTCAGGTCCCACAAGTGAATGAGGTCATGGGGAAAGGGTAAAGTAACCCTATCTTAGGGGAAACTTGGTACCCCTTCTGATTTCCTGGGTCTGACTCCCTCTGGGAATAACTTTGCATGCCCAGCTGCATCAGCGTGTTGAGTTATACAAGGTAGCAAGCTGTCCCACTGTAATAGGCATGACGTATCATTCCACTGATGCATGAAATTAAAAAGATGTGGTTTGCTAGAGATACAGCAGATAAACCAAACTTGCTTCTCAGTCCATCTACTTTTATTCATACGTTAAAGAAGAAAACTGAGAACTAGTCAGTCTGATTAACTACCCATAGATTAGTGCCAATAAACGGTTTCATGCCATCCATAGTTAAGGAAGTGGGGTGTTTAAGGTTTACTGAGTTCCTACTGTGTGTGGCCTTTTAGGAGGTAAAATATAGAGCTAAATAAATAGAATCTGTAGAATATCAGAGGAGGGGCATCTCATCCAAGCAGGGAATATCAGTGAAGTCTTCATGATAGAGGCCATCTGAAGACCCAAGTCTAGAAGGAAGACCAGGTATTACACAATAGAAANGGGGGGGGGGGGGGGGGGGGGGGAGCAGGAGCAGGTATGCAGGGCAGGTAGAGAGGGACAGCGAGTTGCCCCACTCTGTGCACCAAGGATGAAACATCTGCTGCAGACACTGCTGCCCAGGGCTCCAACATGGACAGCAAATTCCTGCAGAAGGTGAAGAGATACTGTGAGCACACATTGGAGCAGATGTGGCAAGTGCACAGGGTTAATCAAGCGTTCTGCAGCCAGCAAGAGAAATAAATGCCCCCAGAGCAATATTGGCAGCAGCTGGCAGGAGATGGCACTGACCCAAGCTTTGTCCTCCTGGAGCAATAGGAGACCTATCACTCCAAGCGCTGGAGTACCCCTTTTGGGTCCCCCCCTTGTTTGCAGTGAGCATGAGAGGAAGGGGGAGGGGGAGGGAAAGCTAGCCATAGTGTCATTGACCTACAATAAGGAAAGCAATCAATAATCATTCTATGAAAGAAAAAAAAGAGACAAAGAAGAGGGCTATTTGGTAATTTGATGGTTTCTATTTGCTTCTCTGGTTTTGATTTTACAGTTGGGAAGGATGTGTTATTACATGGCAATGAGGTTGCTATGGTAACTCCTTATTGTTTAATATAAGACCAGCTAAATCTTAGATAAGTTACTGTGAGAAAAATTAATGCTGCCAAAGGCCAGATCTAGTTTTTGATTCTCCTTCTTTTCGTAACATTTACGTCCATTTCCCCTTCATAAACTGCCCTTCTCCTATAGGACATCAAACACACATCAGGATGAAGGATGGCTTCGGTCACTGCTGAAGGAATCCTCTACGATAGAAAATCAACCAGGTCCCAGTGGTCATGGAGAAAAAAGTCAATAGAAGACTGGGTGTTTATGCCCAGAAGAATTTAAAAGGTGGCCCAACCTTAGTTTTGCAGTCCAATATACCTATGCGTGAAACCCAGCTTTGCTACTTAGCCATTCGGTAACCTCAGGCAATGAAATTTTCTGAATCTATTTCTTAATCATTAAAATGGGGGAAACAATACCATCCATTTCATCAAATTTTGTTGGGAAATAAATCACCTCCTACTGTGAAGTCTTTAGTACAGTAGTGGGCAATATTTACTATTTAATAATTAGTAGCTATTGTTTTTTCCTCCTCCTGTTCAAATTATCACCACCATCGCCATCACTATTATAGCGCCTCATTATTATTCCTAGGTCCAGTTCAAAAGCCACTCCTTCCACTTTTTCTGATTTTCCTGGAACACACAAAGCTTGTTGCCGTCTGCACTCCCTTAGGTCTGCCTGCAGGTATCACAAGATGGCCCCAGGTAGGAGGAAAGGAAGTCATGGAGAAGGGAGAGTCATGGACGAGTTCTGAGGGCCTCATTTGTTCTAGATCCTATGCCTGGCCCCCACTTTCATTAGCTTGTTATTTGTTCCAACACTCTCCTGATGTGGATGTGATTATCCTCCATCATACAATGGAGGAGACTAAGGTTCAGAGAGATTTCATACTTTGCTGACATTCCCACTGTTCATAAATGGAAGACGAGTGGACATTTGGTTTCAAAAGCTAGGCTTTTTCACAGCGCCACACAGCCATTCTGAGTATAAATTTTTATAGTATTTTTTTCTGATGCATTTCTACCTTATCTCCCCCTATCCCAGCAATCTTGGACATTGGAGGTGAGCCTGCTTTCTTTCTTCCTTGTGTTTTGTCCACTGACCGATTTCAGTGATAGCACAGATTATATGCTCAATAAAGCCTGCTGACTGAGAAATAAGAATTAAGTCAAAGAAAAAAAGTGAGACAAGAAAAAAAATGGATACAGAAGTGAATGCAAGCAGAGAGTGACCTGGCTAGTGTAGTGAGTCTTAGATTTCAATGGACAGAAAAGAAAGGCAAAAAAAACCCACTTACTTTTGATGTAAGTGACAATTGGGGGAGGGGGGGAAGCCATGGAAACAGTGGTTAAAATAAAGCAGGTGAAATCCGAAGAAAACTAATTAACTTTTCAATTATGTCAGAAGTTGTAAATTATAAATACTTGCACCATTAGAAGGAAGTTGAGAGGAAAGGATGACAAACCAGAGGTTTCACAATCGTGGAAGAACATAACTTTCACTTAATAGACAGCTCTGGCGGCAATATTAGAGAAAGCATTTTGGTTTCCTGAAATTCCCTTGTAATGAATGGCTTCTCAATTCAATAATTTTATTTCAGTTAATCTATCACCTTGAAAGCACATGCTAAGGAAGCCTAGTAGAGCGATCTTTTGGATAATTTATTAAATGTTTCATTTTTTTTCTAACTCCACTCCCCTCGAGGAATCACCTTATTTGGGTGATAGCCTTAAATGATAGATAAGAGGTCCACTTATAATGTTGATGCTGAGTCTTGTTCTTCTCTTGCAAAGGTACATTAGGAAAACCTTAAAAGTGAATTATGAGACTCTGATTATTGACTAGCACTTCTATCAAAAATTTAAGAAATCCATGTAAGAAAAACAAAGCATAAAAACAATATGACAATTTTAGTGTTAGGTGGTTGAACGTTTCTTGTGACTTTGGAGCCTCACAGAACTGAGCTTGGATTCTCCTTCTGTCTCTTATTTGCTTTCTGACTTTCACTTCACGGGTTCTCAGTTTTCTCAGCCATATGAGTAGAATAATGTCTACCTCCTAAGACTTCTAATTGCTGCGTGATAATACTTCAAGTCCATGATACATAGTAGGTGCTCAGTCATTGGTTCTCTAGTGAGAACCAGCTGATAACTTCAGCTGATAATCAGATTGATTTATTCATCAACAAACATTTACTGAGAACTTCTTGCCAGTTAATAGAAACCATGCCAAATGCCAGGGACTCAGCCTAAGATAGTTGCTACTTCTGGGGAACTCAGTCTGATGGGAACACACATACTGTTTCTCTCTCCCTTTCTCTACCATCTTCTTGTTTAGCCTACTTTCTTCCTCCTAGGGTTTCCCACCCCAGGTGAAGGCTCGTAAGTACTCAGTAAGATTTCTTTAAAGTGCAACAACTATAACCCCAAATTGCTTTCTCTGGTAATAAAACGACCCCTGACATAAAAACAGAACATACGTACATTCCTTTATCTCTTGTGAGCATATATGCAGGGCTGGTAATAACAGCCAACACTTAATAAGTATCATACTGTGTCGACATCCTTACTTTGTAGTTTAGGAGGCTGAGGTACACAGAGATGTCCAATTATAATTGACTGCACAAGTCAAACACTTCCCCCAGGACATTCTGCACTCTCTCCTGCTTTGCTGTGAGACTGGGCTGGACAAAGACTGCTGCCTTAATTGCAAAGATGAGGAAACAGATGGAAGAGAACTAATGTGTCCATTATTAGGTTGCAAGTAACTGCTAAGACAGGAATAGAACCCAGGTGCTTTGTCACCCACAGGTTCATCAGTCATTCAGCTCACATATACTGAACTAAGGAAGACAATCACATATCTGGAAGTCCCTAAATAATGATGATCATAATGATGACACAGTCATCAGTTAATGTGTACTTCCTCCGTATCAAGCACTGTTGAATGAATGCTTGATCTCAATCTTCACAACAATACTATGATCTAGTAAGATCTAGCACTTTTCCCATTTTATCGCATTAGTAAGGGGCATAGTTCGGTTAAGACACTTACCCAAGGCAACACAGCAAGCATACCTAGGATTTATACCCAAGTGCTTGGGGGCGCCTGGTTGGCTGGGCCGGTCAAGCCTCTGACTTCAGCTCAGGTCATGATCTTGTGATTCATAGGTTCAAGCCCTAGATCATTCTCTGTGTGGATGCTGCAGAGCTTGCTTGGAATTCTCTCTCTGCCCCTCCCCCACTTGCTTGCTCACACATATACACTCACTCTCAAAATAAATAAATAAACATAGAAAACTTAAAAAAGAAACCCAAGAGCTCAGATGCCAAAATCAGCCCTCTTATCTACTTCACCCTCTATATAGTGTCTCTCACTCAGTTGTTGGCTAGTAGGCATACATGTGTGTAAATATGTGTGTTTCCCTAACCACATGAAAAACCTAAGATCTAGTCATCTTGCAGAAAAAGGAAATTAACACATAGGCCTGAGGCTATTGCCTTTAGAAGGACCATTTGCAACATAATGGGAAACTTAGCTCTTAAAATGGTCCCTATTTGAGAAGACTGGTTCACTGTACCTAGACTACTATACAAACAAGAGGGTTTATTCTGAACACGTGCTCTTTTGGAGATTGGAACTTTGGTGGTAAGGAAGAGCATGCATATGTAACCAGCCCCCAAGAAAAACCATGAACACTTAGTCTCAGGCCAGAAGCATCTCACAAATTTTACTGCATTTTCACTGCTAGGGGTAGAGTGCATTCTGCATGACCTCTCACTGGAGGAGAGAGATTAGGAAGTTTGGCTTCAAAGGGGCACCTGGGTGGCTTAGTCAGTTAAGCGTTCGACTTCAGCTCAGGTCATGATCTCAAAGTCTGTGAATTCAAGTGCTACATCGGGCTCTGTGCTGACAGCTCAGAGCCCGAAGCCTGCTTCAGATTCTGTCTCACGCTTTCTCTTTCTCTCCGCCCCTCCCCTGCTCATGCTCTGTCTCTGTCTCTTAAAAATAATAAACTTAAAATGTTTTTCTCAAAAAGGAAGCTTGGCTTCACTTATATTTTTTCACTTCCTGGTCTAGCTGTACATTGTTTTGTACTCCTGTAATAAATTTTAGTTGAGTATGACTGTAGGTTGAGTCCTGTGAATCACTGAAAATGTGGATGAAACATGACTTCATTTATAGGCTATGAAAAAAAAATCCTCAGACTAACCCAGTAGTAAATATTTCTTTACTCTGAACATTTTTTAACTTACTTTGTCCCAGTTTTTGAGATAAAATTAGCGTATAACATTGTGTTAGTCTTAGGTATACAACATGATGATCTGATATATGTATATGTATTATGAAGTAAGCACCACAGTAAGTTTGGTTAACATCCATCACCTCACAAGTTACAATTTCTTTCTTGTGATGAAAACTTTTAAGATCTATTCTCTTACCAACTTTCAAATATATGATACAGTACTGTTAACAGCGGTCACCACACTATACATCACCACAACTTATCTATCTTAAACCTGAAAATTTGTACCTTTTGACCACCTTCTTTTATTTTCCCATTTTGACACTATTTCTTTTATTTGTATAATCATTTATTCAATAAATACTCATCAAGAACTTACTCTATGCTAGCGATTGTGTTTTGTGCTGGGGAATAAATCATATTCCAGTGGAGACGACACACATTAATCACACAAGAGGACAAGCAGATAATGATAAATCATACGTATGTATATATTATATACATATATATGTGTGTGTGTATATATATATATATATAATAAACTGTGATCCATGGTACAGAGAGAAAGCACAAAAACCATATTGCACTACAGCAAGATGGTCTGACTTAGATGGAGGGATAATACAAGACTTCCCTGAGGAAATGACATTTGGGCTGGTGTCTGAAGTACAAGTCAGGTTAGCTAGGTGAAGGAAGGATGGGGTAGAGAAGAGTAGAGTTTTAGGAGGTACCTCCCATCTCTCTTTCAATCTTCAAAACCTGGGACAATAAATGAAAGGAAAGTAAGTGGCAATCACTCCACCAGATAGCCATTCTTGTCATAAGGTCAACTGTAAGAGTCCTAATTGGAACTCTGTTGAGGTGTCAGAAAAAAGGAATCTTCAGGAATGGTCTGCAGGCCCCTTTGGGGGGCAGATCTTGGCCCAGCATTTTGAATGACTGATGAGAAGCATAAACAACTGTGCTCTCCATTGCTATGTGATTTTAAGTCAGATGCTTCTTTCTAGTACTGCTGACAGAGGACGGTCACGCCTGGGTCATCTCAGCCAGTACTGGATCTTCCGCGATGGAAATCAGGGCATGCTGTCATTGAATAATTGCAGCTCGCCTGCTGAAATGCAGATGTGCAGTCAGTGGAGAGGATTCAATTTGTGGAGGGGCAAAGACGGAGAAGATAGAAGGAGGCAAAGTAGCTGCAGTCTTTCTATTTGTTCTTTTCTTGAGTCTTTGGTTACTCAAAGGACTGAAGTAGATTTGTCTATATTTCAAAGGAACCTGGGCTCAGATGCCTGGGCACTTTTGAAGGGGAGGGATTGTGATAGAGGATGCAGATGGGCTGGTGTCCATCCAAAACTGGCCTTAGGGAGGCACTGTAGGGTTGAGAGAGAGGGAAGAAGAGCTGTGAAGACTCCCTTCCTCTCCATGAATCCTAACATTACACACCTGACTCTACAGTCACGGGAGGTCAGGGTGGGAGGAGGAAAGCCCCATAGTTGTCAAGGTGACAGGGAAATGGAATGAGCCTGGAAAGAACCTGGTAAGCAGTAGTGGCTGGGACTGAAGAAAATTTCTGTGCTCACAACTCCTTTCCAGGATACTTAAAAGTCAGGAATTTCTAAATCTACCCCCAATGAGTTTGTTTGGTTGTTGCATATGATGGGTAGTGATTCTGCTCTCTTTCTTTAGAAAAGAGATCAAATTAAACACCAATTATATGTCAGGGACTCTTCGAGGTGCTATTGGCATATCATTTCATTCTGAAATGATGTTTCAGAATGTTTAGCTCCTATCTCATAGATTTGGATATTGGTTCGTTTATGTATTTTTCCAATGTACTTTGAGTGCTGTGTGTCTTACATTGAATCAAGGCCTTTATCCATTTTATTTCATTTAATCTTTATAATCAAGGAAACTTCATCATTTAAAAGAGAACACTCACATCCATTCTTCCTGTTCTCATGTATGCAGTCCATTCAGGCACTGCCTTAGACTCCAGCTAAGCAGGCTGTTTAGGACCACATAGCCTACATCTCAGAAAAGAGTGTGGAGAGACAAAAAGATTAATGCCAGGAGCATAGAGCAAGACATAGAGTTGAATAAATAAATGAATGAGTGAGTGAGTTTGGTGAATTAATAAATAAATAGAATGGTTGGTGAATTGAAGAGCAGGCTAAAAGTAGAAATGGCAATATATTCTCATGAGCAGAGCAGAATATTTTCAAACTCATTTATAGCCCAGACTAACCACATGAAACCTAAAACATCATTTGGCACGGACGACAAAAAGTCATCAAACTAGGAGAGGCCAGTAAAATGAGGAAAGAAACTCATTTTGTTCAGACTTGTTTTAGCTATGGCTTAACACAGTTTAGGACCACGGCCATAAAAGCCCTCAGGAACAATCAAATGTGCTTGAAAATATCATATTAAATTACATTTCATTTCATTTCGCCCAAACAGCACAGCAGTATCTGTGTACAATATTTGTAACCGAATGCAAAAATGTGCTTTGTATTTGCATCCTATTAACCTATTTAAAATCCCAAACAGAAGGAGATGAATTGGAATGTTTTGCATCTAATGCGTTAGAATACAGAATGTAGAAATATAAAGTAGCATTAAACAACTGCAAATACAATAATAAGCACTGTAATATTGATGCAGTGATATCAGATTGCAGGAAATTCATATAATGTTGTCTACAATATCACAGTGAGGTAAGGAATGCTGGTCCAAAATAGAGTTTTAAGGAAATATAAATTTTGTTTCTCATACTCTCACCATCCCATTAAAAGGAATCAAGCAACCTAATTTTGAAAATAAAATATAGATAACTGAATAATATGAAAGATAAAGTTCGTGTTGACTGCCTTTCTGAGCACAGTAGATGATCAATGAATAATCATTGTGGAATTAGATACATAGTTAACTCATTCTCCAAATATTCATTAACATCAACTTTGTGCCAAGCACTAGGTTGGTTAGTTATGCAAAGGGACAAGGGGAATATATATAGGAGAGCCGAACAAACAGAAAGGTGGCCATGTACATCTCCCAAGGATGAGGCCAACCCTCATGCTCCCACATGGTCGACAGAACTGTATTCATGCAACAGAATGACCCAGGTACTACTTCTCAAGTCAGTATTCTTTGTTAAACTTGAAGGGTCTGAGTTCAATTGCACAAGAGTGTAGAATGGGAATAATAGGTTTATCACACTTGATGATAATGATTGCTAACATGGTATTAGATTCTGCGCTCAGACGAAACAGCAGTGGCCCTATGATTCAGCACTGACATTAGGCAACATTGTGACCTAGGAGCAGAAAGGCAGTTGACATTTGCTGTGTGCTTATTATATGCCATAAATCATATCTAGGACATTACAATCAGTATCTTGTCAATTTTTATGGCTACCCTTCATGGTGGCTATCATCATTGGACAAAACAAAGTCACAGAGAGATTGAACAATTTTACCCATGTCACCTAACAAAGAAGCTTTCTGGTATTAATCCTACCTATTCTCCAAGTAGCATCTGCCATTATAAACCATGGAATGCCTCTGGGGCTTTCAGATCAGGAAAGGGAGGGCTACAGATTCCAAGTGACTTGTCCAAGGTCACCTGGGAAGTGGTTGGCAAAACTAACATGAATCTGAGTCTCCCCAAGTCCCTTTCTAGTACCCTGGCAATACAAGGCCGTCTCTCCAGACTCTTTTTCCAGTTACAGCCCGTGCAGACAAGGGAGACAGTGCAGTGATAGACTGTGCCTAAGAGCTATTTTAATAGCCCTGCTGTTTAGCTAGAGAAACACAGATGCTGTCGTTTGCTCCCTCTGAAGTCTGCAGCCGGGTTACTGCTCAGGCAGCCACCAGATGCTGCTGTTTCTAAAAGACACCTGAAAGCAGCCAACCTTCTGAGGATACACAGGAAACATTGTCTAGAGTTTCAAAGCCTCCTACCTTTCGTTAGTAGCCACCGTGATCCTCTGCTGACATAAGCACTCTACTAATTTGGGTTAAGAGCCCAAGGAAATGGATGGTTAGTGATCTCAGATATTAGAACTCCCCAGTTCCACGGAAGCTCACTCAAAACTCAAGTACACTCATGCCTCATGATAAAGTCTCACTCTATAATGTAGGAAAAGAAAAGAGTGGGGAGGATGAGGAAGGAATTGACATTTATTATATTATAAGCATGTATTTGGGCCGCCTGGGTGGCTCAGTCAGTTAAGCGTCCAACTTTGGCTCAGGTCATGATCTCATGGTTCATGAGTTCGAGCCCCGCGTCGTGCTCTGTGTTGAGAGCTCGGAGTCTGGAGCCGGCTTCTGATTCTGTGTCTCCTTCTCTCTGCCCCTCCCTTGCTCATGCTCTGTCTCTGTCTCTCACAAAAGCAAAATAAACATTAATTTTTTTAAAAAAGGTATGTATTTGATGTCTAATACATATTTTCTCATGTAATCTTTACAACAAGTCTAAGAGAAGTTACTATAATCCCTATGTTGTAAATGAACAAGTTAATGCTAGAAAAATGAAGAAACTCATCAAAATGTAATATAGCTAGTCTTGGGTAAAGAAAGGTTTTGATCATTAGTCTCAAGGGTTCTATACTTGTACTCGCTTAAGGAAAATGGTAGCAAAGATGACTTTTAATATTTAGCATGGCATTCTCTTTCAGGTATAGTAATTGACTTTACAATCTCTTGGGGGAAGTTTCTCCTCATCTTATCCCTCTCTCTCCTATGGTATCACAGGATACCATACTTTTCAAAATCACTGCCAATCACTTTGGATTAAAAGCATCCATGTTCACTCTTTTGGGGGCGATGAAAGGAGGGGTGGAAAGAGACAAAGACTGAGATTTATCCAGAATCCATTTTCATAAATGAGAACCTTTTTGCAGTGAAATAAATATTCCACCTATGGTACCTCTGCATCTTATTCGGTATCCCCCATCTCTTGATTATCACTGTGGGTTGTAATGTACACTCTATTAAATGGGCAATAAACCCAGCAAGGGTTATTGCCGCACATAATAGCTAACAGAGATCTTGTCTTTTTCCCCCTATTTCAGAGTCTTCCACACCTTCCTCCTACACCCTTCCCCTCTGTCTACTACACAGAAAAGCCACACACACACACACACACACACACACACACATCTATGACATAAAGTCTCATCATTCATTTAACAATCTGAACACTTCATCATCACCCCCAAACATGATCTCTCTCCACTGTTCTCATCTCAAAATGCATCACTATTCATCCAGTTCCTCAAGCCAGGAACATAGGAATGATCCTTGGCTCTTCCTTCTCCTTTACTGTTCCCACTAAATCCATCTTAAAATCAAAATTCAACTCCTGAATGTTTTCAAATCCATATTCATTGCCACCATCCTACTCCAAACTAGCAGTGTTTCTTTCTTGGACAGAGAGACCCACAGGTCTCTTTCCCCGAACTTTTTTTTTTTTTTGCCTCTTCTACCTCCAATCCCCATCCATTTTTCAGGCAGTAATAAGAAAGATCTTTGGGGTGGGGGAATAAACTTGATTGTACCACTTTTCTATTAACAACATTCAGTGGGTGCTAGTGGGGACATGGGGCCAAATGGTTTATTTTTATGGATTCTTCATTATTAAAGTGTTCCATATCTGCTTTTTTTCCAATATGACCATCCATCCATCCGTACACAACACTCTCCAGTCTCACATCACCTTGTTTGACCTGTCCAAGGTTGTGTTCCAGGTTGTGTTCTTTGGCTTAAAACATGGTCATTCCTTTCTTCATATCAGATCTGACTATAAATGTTTGCAGAGTGGGTAGATGCCCATATGGAAGGACCTCAGGGATAACGGTCCTAAAATACTTCCCTCCTTCCAAATTAGATCATTTCCTCTTCCTCCTCCTCCTTCCACCATCACCACCCACCTATGAATACTTCATGAATGCTTGCTCTGTGCCAGGCACTGTACTAAGCCTTTACATATTTTGTCATATTAAACATCAAATATGGGGGCACCTGGCTGGTGAGAAGACCATATGACTCCTGATCAGAAGAGCATATGACTCTTGATCTCAGGGTTGTGATTCATGTCCCACATTGGGTATCAGATATTACTTAAATTTAAAAAAAAACAACTTAAAAAATCAAACATCAAATATCCAACAGATGATAAATTCAAGAGCTAGGTTTCAACCAAGGCACTGTAACTCTAGAGCCTGGACTCTTAACTGGTATTCCTTTCCTGTATTACTTGTAGCTCCTTGGATGTTCTAAGCTGCTTTCTATATTCTATTCTTGGTATCTGTAATCCTTTTTGCCTACTGTGCATTTCCTTTTTCTTCCTGGCTAACTGTCACTTGTCCTTTAATGTTCTCTGTGAGTCTTTCTTTAGACAGAGTTGTGTTCTTTTAATTTGTTCACATTCTTCCATCATAACACTATACTGTATCAGAAGTAACTCTTTATCTGATTGTTACATTCTTACATGTAACTAGTAGGTGTGAAAAAGAGTGTGGCTTCATCATAAGAATGGTATTTGACCCTTGGCAATTGAATGAACATTTTGGAATTGTGTTATCTGCCTTGTAATGAGAGATTAAATGTACGATTATAGGTAATGTGTAAAGATAGTACTCGGTATACAGTAAGTCTTCAACAAATACTGGGGGTATGTGTGTATGTGTGCGTGTATATCTAGATCTATCTAGATCTATCCATATGTATACACACAAGGATAGATATACATACATAGATATATACACATGTGCCACTGAATAGTGAATTTCTCAGGATTGAGTCTTGATAACTTTTTCATTCAATTTATAACAGCAAGGAGGATAAGAACAAACATATTAGTAACTAAGTTATCTGTTAAAAAATGAGTTTCAGAATTTATTAATGCTTATCATATACTGGAAATCAGTATTGCACCTTTAGAAAGCAATTTAGGAATATACCTCAAGAGTCTGATAATATAAAATGTAACTTTGCTTTTGGACATCTGTTCAAAACAAATGACCAAAAATGCGTACAAAGATTGATTCAACTCATTCAGCAAATACATGGAATGCCTCTTAGATGCCATGTACTATGCTAGACTCAATATTTATTAAATTTTAAGTTATAAGGCAAAAAAATGGAAACAGCCTAAATACTCAATAGAGACTATATGTCATGAAATATTATACAATTATAAGACCATATTTTTCAGGGAATGTCAATGACATCAAATAAAGCTGTGTTTTTAAAAACTACAATACCAAAGACTCATAAAATATGATCTCAATATTTTGTTACATTTACATGGAATAGAATCCTTGAAGGAAATACAAAGTTGACAATGGTTTATTTGGATAGAATTCTGGGTGATTTTAATTTTCACCTTGAGTGTTTTTTGTTTTTCTTTTTAATGAGAAAAGATGCCCATGTTTTATTGTGGAATAAAAAAAAGAGAGAAAAAAGCAAAATGAACTGGTGTGACTGAGAGATGTGGAAAGTACAGAAATATATTCTTCCCGAGTGTTGAAAGGAAAGACTCCCATGCCCCCCACAGGGCTCAGAAAAGAGATGTAGTAAGATTTGGTGAAACAGCATGAGCTGTGGAGTTCTGAAGTTGGGCTCTGTGGCTGTGCCACCTACCAGCTATGACATGTCAGGCAAAATACTTCATCTCTCAGTCTCAGCTTTCTCATCGGGGAGAGAGAGAGAGAGAGAGAGAGAGAGAGAGAAGTGGCTTATTCCCGAGGTTTAAGAAAACAAGAACTCCTTTTCTTAAGACCCAGCTCCTGTTTCCAAGATCCTCTGGGGGCCTTCTCCAGTAATCACCCTAAATGAAAACCAATCACTGGAAAACTTAGGATGGGAAAGTGAACAGGGTTAAAAAACAAAACAAAACAAAACACCCACCAACTTCAGCAGGTGGCTTAGGACTCAGACTCTTGCTCCGTCTCCGTAAGATGGAAATGAAACCCAGCATTTCCCTAAGTGAGTCTGGCAGTTCTCAGCCACAACACCGGGGGAAGAGTTCAGGGTCCATTCCGCCTTCCCCAATGACATGAAGTGCCCCAGATTTCCTATCCTCCTCTGATTTTCCCTTCTGAGTGATGGAGACATGCAACAACTGGATCTATAATTAGTATTTTTGTCATTTAAAGTTCACTAGATTTGTAGTCAATTATTGGCTAAAAACATTTATTATTTGTAATATATTATTAGTTTATTATGGCTCATTGCTCTAAAATACTTCATTTAATCCTTTGCAGGTCCTTAAACACAAATATGGCAGCTATTAGCAACCTCTTCAGTCAGGCATAAAATTGTACCCAGAGGCCTCATAAACAATAGAGTGCTTTGCAAAGATTAAATCAGTGTACACAGCTGTGAAGGAGGCCATTAGGAACTGCATTATCATTCTGTTTTACTGTTACTTTGTGTGCCACCGCGCTCTTGCACGCCGTCAGCTAGCCCTGCCCCTGCCCTGTAAGTGGAAGAGCCTTCACATCTCACCAGGTCAGAGGCACCCACCGCGAGTCGTACAGCCCCAGCCTCTCCCTGTCAAGTAAAGAGGACCCAGGAGCAGCTGGATAGATTCTGCCCTGAACAGGCACAGCGACCCAGTGCTCACCTCCTTTGTGGAGGGTGGCTGTTCTCATTACAAGGCTTTCTGGAAGAGGCTAATTCCAAGTAAACTAATTGTTTTCCTGTCTACCTCTGAGTCTATTCAAAATGTATGCTGCCTCTAGAAAAAAGAGAAAGAAAAGGGAAACTCTCACTTATGGAGCACCTGTTAGGCTGTAGACTCTCTCAGATAGCCATTTATTCATTTAGCAGGATACCTTTCGTGGATGGGGCTGAAGCCACATGGACAAGTGAGAAGGAAGCTCAGTGTTGAGCGGGGCAGGCAAGCAAAGAGTCCAGGTACCTCTACTACCCTGTGACTAGGGCAAGGCTTCCTGGGAGAGGATTATTTAAGCTCAGTTTACAAGATAAAGGAAAACACGGGGCCGCAAGTGCAGTGGGCGGGAGGGAGAAGGATATTTCAGGCTCGGGGATAAGCATGTGCGAAGGCACTGGGGTGTGAAAGGAGAGGATATCTCATTTGATTAAGTCCTCCTGACAACCTTGCTGAGCGGACGGCATCTTTACAGGAGAAGAGACTCCCCTTTCTGTCCTCATTTGATCCCTGAGAGCAAGCAGCCTGCATTGCCCTTCAGAGTCAAACAGCACCATGGCAAGATTGCAGGCTTTGCATTTATGTCCAGTGAAGTCTGAATTCAGTTTCAGTCTATTGGGGTGATACTTCTCTGACCCTCAGTTTCCTCTCTGAAGAACGGGGCTGACAATACTCACTGCATAGGATTGCCAGGAGACTTACAGGAGACATGTAGTTAAAAAAACACCTAGTGTTTTATCTGCAGCATAGCAGAACCTCAAAAATTGTTGCTTTCCTTCCTTCTCTTTAGGCATTAGTTCAAAATTTGTGAAGCCTTCCAAGATTCACCCAGTTAAAGACTACTTAAGAGCAGGGACATAGCCTGCCAATGTTAACTTAATCTTTGTAAAGCACAATACAATATATTGGTATTTCCCACAAAAACCTTGCACACAGAAAGCTTTGAAGAAAGAGCAGCTTATGGGATTTTACTTGGCTTTGTACTCCAGCTACCTAAAGAGCCTCCCCAATGCACTTTCAAGCTCTGGTCCCCATGGATGAACACCTTGGGCCACAGAACAGCTTTCCCTTCTCCTTCTCTGAGACAGCTGCGAGAAGGAACAGACAGGAATGGCGATGCTTGACCTTTTTGGAAACACATGCACCCTAACTTGTTGTCCTTGAGAAAGCAATAACTTGACCTGGTTGGACTCCCTTGGGAAGCTCTTTAGCCCCATAAATCATTATACAACCTGTACCTGCTGCTCCAGCCACAATTATTTTCTTGTTCTTCATTGCACACACTATCTCTTTTCATTCTTATATAAATGTGGTATTTGCCATGGCATCTTCCAGGAATGGTCCTGCCCTTTCCTGTCGCTAGAAAACTCCAATTAATCCTTTTAGGACCCAACCATCACCTTTCTGAGTTCTTTCAGGGAGGGTTACCCACTCTGCCTGCAAACCCACAGACCAGCATTAGTCACTTTTATTTTACACCTAACACAGTGAAATAATTGATTCCCCTATCTGCTTTCTTTGGTATCCTGGGACATACTGAAGGACAAGAGTCATACTCTTTCCACCTTTGTAGTCCCAGTATTTACAATAAGCTATGGCACATGGTAAATCTCTGATGAATGGATGGATGAATCTTAACACCTAGGACAAATCCTTCATGAGGTTCAGACCCACTGAAACCAGCCTGGCACTTGGTAAGGGCTACAATGTGAATGGTATCTGCCTCCAAAGGAAATCATACAGAATTCTTTAACCTCTTCTTTTCTGAAAGGTGGACCCTGGGAAACAGAAAGAGGATCAGCCATCGTGATTCAGTGTGGGCTTTCCCACTCAAGTCAGTCCACTGGATCACTTATCCAATTTCCTCTCATGCATTCATTATGTTTTGATTGGCCTCCGCTCCAACCATACCTTACCTTTTCTGTCCTGCTTTCTGGCACAGGATGTTGAGTCCTGTGGACAACTTCCTGGGGGCTTCTTTGCCTTTTGGCTGGGATCTCTTAATGGGAAGTTCTACTAGGAGGTCTAGAGGCAGGAAGAAAGAGAGGCTGGGAGATTTCTAACCTTCTCCCTCTCTGCTTTACAGCCTCTTCTGCAGTAGCTATGCCCATCTGGGAATGTGGGTCCTGGACAGCTGGGACTCTAATCTGCTTCAATAACACTATTCCCTCCCTTTGCCTCTTCAGCCTTGGAAGCCAGGGTAGTTCCCCACTGTTGATATCCTGAAATATCCTTACCACCTCTACTCAATCCCTGTCCACAGCTTTGGAAGTGGTCCCTTCCCTAAAGTGTCTTCGTTCAAAGCACCTGAAGTTAATTCTGCTTTCTACCAGGGCCCTGGAAGGTGCACCCTCCGTCAGATATCATGAGGGAAAAGGTAGTCCTTTATTTCAGGCCTCATTCATGATGACCACTAGGGCACCTCCAGGTTCAATCAAAATGTAATATCTTGTGACAGAGAAAGTGTCTCTGCAATGAGTGATAATTTTGAGAAGTGGTCTGACAACATTCATAATCTGTTAACAAGAAGTATAAAGTGTCTACTTTTGTGTAGCATATGAGGGCTGGTTTGGTGGTTGGCAGAGATGGATGGAGCGGCAGGAGGAAGGTAAAGGAGAGAGAATGATGGAGGGAAGAGTGGCCTGATGGATTTTTCAGTCTCGCATCCAATTTCTGTTGATCAACCACATCTGATCTTCTGTTTTGGCAGAGGGCACAACCATGTGGAAAGAGAAAGAGCTCTGCAGAGAATAGAGGTGTGAAGTTAAGCCAGACTCAGTCACGTGCTGGCTGTGTTCAGCTTGGGCTGGTGACAGCTTCCTGGAGCCTCACTGTTTGAGATCTATATAATGGGATAATATGCCTCTGAATACAGTAAAGAGCAGGTAAGAGAGCCTACCACAGGGTCCCAGAAAAAGCAAGAGCTATAGAAAATGGAGCTTCTCTTCTTTGGCTGCTTGTGAATGAATAGATTTATGAATACATGCTGAATGAATGAACAAACAAATCCTCTTTCAACAAATCTTTTATCTTAGGTTGAACTAAAATCTGCCCTCTTATAACTTTTACTCATTGGACTTTGGCCTGCCTTCTATAGCTGAACAGAATAAATCAACTCACTCTTCTAAATGAAAACTCTTCAAATATTCCTGTTTAATAAATTGAATAAATAGACTCCACTTTAATAAATTTGCCCCAGGCCTGTGGGCCTTTGCAAGGCAGGCAATATAAATGAAGATGATGTCTGCACATGAAATGCTTTGTGGACCACTTGACTGCCATTCTACCCCAGAGATGGAACGGGGTGTGAGGCTCATTTTAAATGAGCCACCAACAGTGGTGGTCAGACATATAAGCTTCAGCCTTTCTGAAGCCAGCCTAGATAACACACATCTTGATATTTTTTAGGTGCATTATGCGTATTTAAAAATCAATCCCTCCTCCCTTACCTTTTGTATTTCTTCTTTTCTTTGTTCACTTATTTAAAATATACTGAATACTCAGTCTGTGCCACATACTCTACTAAGCTCTTCCTGCAGATATCTCATCTCATTTAGTCCTAACTCCCAGGGACACATAAGGTACAAATGAGGAAACTTTGGCTCTAAGTCAAAAATGTTATCCAGGGAACATGGAGCCACCAGGAACAGAGCTGTAACTCAAAGCCAGGTAGGTTTGTCTAGTGCATTCTGCTGCTTAATAGTATCTGTGGAAGAAAGGGCAGTAGGATGAGGAGACAACACACACACACACACACACACACACACACACACACTGCATTAGGCCTGTAAGGGTTTTATCAAGCAAAGAGGAAAGAAACAGCCTGAGCCAAGGTGTGGAGATAATGAAGAATCTGACTGGCTTGGGGAATGAACAATGGTTTTATGTGCCTGAATTGCACAGTACATAAGAAAGTCGGTAGTAGACCCAGCTAGCTAGATAGGCTGGGGCCCACATGTGGGACGCAGGAATGTGACACAGCGACAAGAAGCTGGGGCTCTATACAGTTGTGATAAGGTGGTTGAGGAATCGCTATTGCTCTGAGAGACAAGACTGATTTTATTGACTTCCACGCTCAGTGGCCGGGCTGCTCAGCCACCATTACACTCCTGTCACTACTGGAGCTCAGGGATCATTTTTTTTTAGGTTCACCCAGGACTGGCTAAAAACAGATTTGCAGGTTTTAAATCACTAGAAGGAAAAAACATTCCAAGATAAGATAGCCCATATAGAAAAAGGAAACAAAGGAAGCCCAAAGAAAGTATAAAGAAGGGAAAGAGTAAAACAAAAAGACAGGAATAAAACCAGACATATCAGTAATGGCAGTAAATATAAATGGTTTAAGTTCTTCTAATAAAAGATAAAGTCTTGCAGATTGGGTTAAAAGCAAAATTCAGTCATACACTGTTTACATGACATGGACGGCAAAACAGAAGAAAGAAAAGGGGGAAATGTTAGGCAAATATTTATCAAGTGTAGAAAGCAAACAAAAAGAATGCAATTGGCAACATTTAAAAGTAGAATTCAGGGTAAAAAAAAGGATCATATGAGACAAAGAAAGTTATTTTATATTGATAAAAGACTCATTTTACAACGAAGCTATATGAGACATGCCATTACTTAATGGCAAAATATATGAAGCAAAAACTAGAAATCTAAGGAGCCGGTGATAGAAATAACCTCGATGTTGACTTTAACAATGAGAAAGACAAGGGGTGCCTGAGTGGCTCAGTTAAGGGTCGAACTTCAGCAGCTCAGGTTATGATCTCACAGTTCACGGGTTTGAGCCTTACATGGGGCTCTGTGATAACAGCTCAGAGCCTGGACCTTGCTTCAGATTCTGTGTTTCCCTCTCTCTTTGCACCTCCCCCGCCTTCGCTCTATCTCTGTCTCTCAAAAATAAACATTAAAAAAATTTTAAAGACAATGACAAAGACAAAAATAGAATACTATCATTGATAAGTTACATTTACGTCTCTAAACATTGTGAAAAGCGGGCTTAATTGAGTACTTAACAGTGTTCCAGGCACTGTTCTAAATGTTTACATTTACATACTATTACCTCATGAATCCCTATAACAACCAAATGAGTTAGAAAATTATTATCTCTGCATTACACATAAGAAAACTGCAGTACAAGGAGCACAACTCTACCCAAGATATAGCACAACTGTACTAGTATAAAGGATCAAGTCTGGTTCTAAGCTGAGGCAGGTGTCCACAGCGACTGCCCTTTCAACTATTATGTTAAACCATCTCAAAGAAAGAATGCATGTCCTTTTAAAGCAAACTAGGACACTGGCCACCTAAAGTAATCATGTGACAGACTACAAGGTAAACCTCAATAAAATCTGAATGGATAGAAGGTACAGTAGAAATTAATCTGAATGAAATGTAGCACAGTAAGACATAATGACACCAAAACCTGACCAAGATAGAACATAGGCACGTGTGCACGTGCACGCGTGCACACGCGTGCACGCACACACACACACACACACACCACATAGATCACTCATAGAAACAGGACACCAAAATTCTACATTACACATTTGCAAGTCTATTTCTATCCACTTAAATAATTATCATCACTAAGTATGACTTATCCTGAACTACAGGGATAATTAGTATGATGTTTCTTACCAATAATTCACAGGCAAAAACAACAGGGTCATTATGATAGATCACTTGATCATATTGAAGCCTTACAAAGCTGGGGACAGGACTAGAGGTATCAAGCAGGTCAGGCCAGAGAGAAGCAGCAGTCATATCAGATGAGTCACCAAAAACATCACTCAAACCCAAGCCACAATGCAGAAGTGATCACAAGAGTCAAGCCAGACTAGTGGCAAAACAACCCAAGGTTAAAGAAACCTTCTAAGTGGTTCTGAAATTGCTCCCAAATCCAGGTGAGTCCCACACCTTGCACTGGATCTGGAGCTACACGTGGTAGCTACGGGAGGGATAGCAGTGGGCAGAAGTATGGCAATGGTGGTTGGTGTGTTTGTGTGTAGGTTTGGGAGGGAGCTACATGATCTTGGTTTTGCAGAGGTCGTGACCATGAGATTAGAGACTTAACATGGCTTAGAAATCCCAAGAGGGCCCACTCTAAAATATAATCTCCATATCCAAAGGAAGAAGATACCATGTCAAGATTGGAGGTCATGCCTAAAGGTATTTCTGAAAAGTTAAATATTATCTCAAAGCAATCTATGAATCTTCTAGAAATGGGGCTTCTGTTTATGCAATATTATACATTTGAGCTGCCACTCCCTTGAAATTGGGCTTGCTTCTCGTGCAGCTAAAAATGGGGACAGCATGCATGAGATGGTGAGAGAGACTGGTTTCTCTTAAATGTCAGTCCTGGAGGGCCATGTCACCAGAAATGTCCTCACAAGGGACAGGGCACAGGCTGTAAGGAGCAGGATTGACACTCATATTAATTGACTCCCCAAGCAAGTGCCCTCACTTTTAAAAAGTCAGATTGATTTTTCTCAATTAAAAAAAATAAATCCTTTGTGGATAATTTTGAAGAATCTCAACAATGCTCAGAACTGGTAACATTTTGGCTTTTTTCTTTCTAGTGATTTATTTTTTCATTTCTCTTTGCATATGTACAGAACTATAAAGACTAAACAGAAAACATGGTTCATCTGTTGAATCCTAGTTGATTTTTGATTTCATCATTGTGTATGTGCAAGGCGCAGACTATGTGGAAGAAAGGAGCACTGAAGGTGCAGACTTTGTGAAGAAAGGACCGGATACAGATAGCAAGACTTGGCCTTGTTGACAAGGCAAGAGCACACAGATGGGGCAGACTTCCCAGAGGACAGAACGAGGGTGGGGGAGACAGCACCTCTGGACAAGTAACTGAAGAAGCTTCCCTGAAGGGCAGGGGAGTACGAGGGCGGAGGGGATTAAGGCAGAAGGATCGAGTGGGAAGAACACAGGCTTGGACCCAGGGACCATGCTTGACACCTCAGTCAACCACATATAAACCTCAGGTCCTCATGAGGATGTGATGAGGTGAGGACTGCTCAATACAATGATGGCATGGCAACCTTCCACCTGCACATCATATTGTATGTGTGCTATCAAATCTGGTAAAGAAAATGAGGCTCAGGAATGCGAAGGTCACACTGCACAAAGGGGCAGAAATGGGGTTTAATCTAAGGATCGCCTAAGCCCAAATAATGAGGTTGTTCATAAATGAGAAAATTAAACCACTTATTATAAAATGTATTTTGATAACTTAATTAGTTCTTAATAAATAAAGACAACACAAGATGTGCATCATAGCTGAAATCCTTTGTTTTTAACCACAGGCTCTCGGGTCTCTCCCCAGGCGCTAGCATGTACCCTGAGGGCTTTCCAAGGAGCCCAGGGCCTGGCCTGGGAGTACTGGGCTGGCCCCCATCAGTCTAGCACAACTGTTTATTGGACGTGATATACTCCCATGCAAGGATGCCGGCCTCCCCTTCTGTATCTCACACAATCTTGCTTCCCAACATTTTTTTTCCCATTTGACGGAGTGGTCTGACCTAGAACGGCTATGCGTGACTTGAAATTTAAGCATTCCTCTTTCAACTCTCTGATAAAAATCTTTTCCCTTTAATAATGCTCCCAGTGGCTCCTCGCCCATTCCTTTTCATATCTGCTAGGTGCTTTTAAGTTCGGTTTTCTTTCCACCCCCTGCAAACTCCCCAGGGCTTAGCTTCAGAGACCAGCTCTCTCAAGACCCAATCAATTCCAACATTCAGTTAAGCTAATTAAGTTCAGGTTGCTATCAATATATTTCTTAATTATGGTTTAAACATAGGTAAAACCTAGCATTGTTCATCAACAGCCCTTAGCCTCAGCTGAAAGCTAGCATCTACCATTAAGAATTCCTGTGGGTCAAATCGAGGTTCTGACAATAGTTAGAAAGACCACATGTGTATTTGCATAGGATTTGCATATATCTACATAGGTTAGTCTCTTCACAGTAGATTTCCAATTAAAATGTTATTATTTCAGCCTTGAAGTTGTTGTTTCCTGATTCTCCTATTCTCTAGTACCATTAGCAACACCTGTTCACTTTGACATTGATTTTTGCGAGAGAGGACAACAAGACAGTGAAGAGAAAGGACAGCTGCCATGGTCTACAGCCAACAGTGAAAGCCAAGAATATCAGGGCACAGCTCTGAAGTGGGCTGACCTTAGCAATTGGGAGGTTCTGTCTGTTGGAGAGAAGACCCCTGGCAAGTCTGGGAATAGCTGCTGGACTGTTGAGCAGAAGAATCAATAGTTAGGTGGCTGGGCTGGTCTCCACCTCTCCCTTCCACTCTTGATCCTGCATGAAGCATTTCTTTCCTCCCAATGGGTATTTTTGCCCCAAAACATAGATACCAGAAGGGTCTTGCTGAAGTACAAGGTCTGGTCATTTCATTCTTCTGCTTGAAGTTTCCCCCGTGCTAGGGGTGTAAAAGCTACAATCTTAGCATGGTATGCAAATTCCTTCATGGGACCCATCCTCTCCTGCTGTATCTCTTGATACAGATGCCTCCATACATAC
This sequence comes from Crocuta crocuta, assembly GCF_008692635.1. Lineage (NCBI taxonomy): Eukaryota > Metazoa > Chordata > Mammalia > Carnivora > Hyaenidae > Crocuta > Crocuta crocuta. Next base: position 145,652 of record NW_027530620.1, read on the forward strand.
AGGTCTTTGCAGATACTCTTCCTTCTGGCCTCTAGAATGCATTTTGCTCTGACGTCCCACAAGTGGCTAAGTACTACACTGTCTCCTCCTTTGAGGAGTCATTCCTAATCACTCCATCCTACTTCCATGATCCAAACACTTCCGTTTGTATTTCCATAGCTCCTCATGTCTCCCTCTTTCCTCCATTAGTAAAACTCAAGAGGAATCCCAGGAGCTTTGTGGGATCCAAAGAGGACCACTCTTTCACCATTGACAGAAAAGAAGAGATGGCTTAGCCAAGGACCCCACTTTTCCTTTCCCCTATCACGCATCGTCTTACCACTGCCATCCTGCTTGAGGTCATTGGGAATAGTATTATACACACATACTAATAAGCCCAGGACTCTAAGCTATCTCTCACCACCAGATTCTAATCACCATACTGCTCTTTGGGCAATGAAGTAACCCAACCTCTCTTGCTCTAGCATCTATTTTTACTTTATTTTTCTCCACTGTATTTATTCTCACCTGAAACACTTATACATTTTTTACTATTTTTTTATAATGCCTCAGGGAGTAAGCTCCATGAGGGTTGGGAATGTCTGTTTTGTTCACAGCGGTATAACTAACATCTAGAAAAGTATGTGCACATATTTGTTGATGAGTGGATCTTAATATTTATTGCACTATACTTAGTGTGATAGTTAGCTACTTGAGGGCTGGGACCAGAGCTTGTTTTCTTTGTCAAATGGGATAAATAACAATAATAACAACAACAAAAAGTGTATACTTAATGATAATCGCTTCCTTTGCACACGTTCTAAGAAGGGCAGGCCACCAGGAGGAACATCTGCTTGGCTGGTTGGGATAATGGATGTGGGAGAAGCTTTCAAAAGCACATGTGAAAGGGTCTGGGGCTACCTGGAGGAAAGCCATTCTCAAAGAGAACAAATGAAGGAAGAAGAGAGGTAAAGAGCCAGGTGGCTGGCAGAAGGGGGGATTACTTGAGTTGATTTATTGAATAGGTTCATGAGGGTAGATATTTGGAAAGCAGATTTTAAGAAGTTCTTGCTGTATACTGGATAATGGGAATTTCCTTTTGCTCAAGAAAACCTTCAGTAAAACTCCACACTTATCGTCACTGAATGTGACACACAAAGGAAGACTTTCAACTGAGCAAAGACAACATGGATGGGTCTAGAGAGTATAATGCTAAGTGAAATAAGCCAGCCAGAGAAAGACAAATACCATATGATTTGATTCATATATGGAATTTAAAAAGCAATACAAATGAAGAAAGGAAAAAAGGAGACAGAAACCAAAAAACAGACTCTTAACTATAGAGAACATGGTTACCAGAGAGNACTTAGGATGTGCAGAGTAATATATGGAATTGCTGAGTTACTATATTGTACACCTGAAACTAGTATAACACTGTATGTTAACTACACTGGGATTAAAACAAAAAATAAATTAATTTAAAAAAGAAGGACCATATGCATATCCAAGGAATGAAGCTTCAGGCAAGACAGAGAACTGATGCTTAACACGTGTTTAAAATGAATGACAAGATGAATGAGTGAATGAAATGAAGTACAACCAGTAGGAAGAAATCTAACGGTATATTTTTTGTCTTAACATGAAAAACTTCTTAAAATTCTTAATTGTCTAGAACTAGACTGAGTTGCCCCTACCTCCCGGGCCCCCCTTTTTTCTCAAGGATCAGTATAAGATAATCACCTCACCAATATAACAGTAGCAGAAATGTCTACAGTGAGGATGGCATTAGCCCAGATTAGTGGTTTCCAATATGTGTTATAAGATCTAGAATATTCTGGGGGTCATGCTTCAAAGATTATCTTCTTGGGTGATGGAGGGCACAGAATGCAGGCTTTTGAGACCTCAATGTCTCTTTTAACCATAACACCTCTGTTTTTAACTGGATCATTCATTTATACACTCATTCATTCATTCATTTATTCTGCATGCTAACATTAAATACCTACTATGTATCAAAATACCTACTATGTGCAGCAAAATGCTGCACAGGCTCCCTGCAATACTACTTTTGAAGAACAGTTTTTAACCTGAAAAAATTTCAAATGACCCTGGAATGCTAAGACTCTGATGCTTCCACAAGCTGAGTAAAAACCATTACACAGTGTACTATTATAGACTGTCTCCAAGGTCCCATAAGGAAATGTGAATGTATTACTGTCAAAGGAAGAACCCAGTGTGGGAAGGAAGAGAGACTTGCATTCATGTCATCCCTCTGTGCAATGTGCTTTCTGAATGATTGTTTATTCTAATCTTTGCTACAACCCGGAGGATATTATTTTGCAGATGATGGAATGGAGGGTCCCAGACGTTAAATGATTTGTCCAAGACCATAAACATAATAACTTGGATTGGAACCCAAGTCTCTGCTGCCAATGCCCTTCTCTTTCCACCACATTTGGGAACAGTCAGATGTTTGCAAGCTGGTGGCTTGGTTGCTTCTCAGTCTCAAACATGCAGACTACTCTTGCAGGCATGTGAATGAGATGAGCAACAACGAGGAGAGAAGACTGATACATTGGCGTATCTAGAGAATGTTTGGCAAGGGTGACCATGACGCCAGAGACCAGAAATTCAAACAAAAAGACCTTGAACATGGCCTTTGATGTTCATATGCAATAGTTATGTTTATACCTTGGATACTTCTCCAAAGACATCAAAATATGAACGAAAAGACAATGACTTATCAAATCGTTTAAGCTGTAATGGCCACTACATTTTTCTGTACTTTTTATTCTTAATTTTCTTTTTTTAATTTTTTTTACAAATAGTTTATTGTCAAATTGGTTTCCACATAACACCCAGTGCTCATCCCCACAAGTGCCTTCCTCCATGCCCATCCCCCCNGTATCTTCCAGTCTAAAATGAGTTTCTTGTAGACAGCACATTGATGGATTTTGTTGTTTTATCCATTCTGCTACCCTATGTCTTTTGATTGGAGCATTCAGCCCANACCATCTTGCCCCTCCTCCTATTCTTAATTTTCTTAAACTCAAAGGAATAAGTATCCTACTCTTGATGAAAGAGAGGACCAGTGGATTTCAAGGTGAATGAGCCTGAGAAGAGGTTTACCGAAGGCTGGATTTTGAGTGGTTTCTCATCAAACAGGAAGATGTCCGCAAGAGAATCCGTGGGTGCACACACCCTTGGCAGCACTCAAGGAGGGCTTAGATGGTATGAGGAGGGGTGAAATAAGGTGGTATCAAGAAACAACCAATGCTGTAACTCAAAACTGAAAGGTTAGCATTTCACAAAAACACTGCTATTTAATCCCCATTCATTCATTTATTCATTTATTCATTCAGTACTTACTGAGTGCCCACCGTATGCCCTATCCTCCTGGAGACATAGGAATCAGCAAGGCTGACATTTTCCCTGTCCTCATGGAGCTTACATTCTAGCTGAGGGTCATGTAATGAATAAACAATTGAGTAAGCTATTACAATGTCTGACAAAGATAAATTCAGTAAGGAGTATTGAAGTAGGGGAGGTTACAGAGCCTGATGGGAGTATCAGTTAAGGAAGGTGTCTCTGAGAAAGTGTCATGTGTGCAGAGACTGAAATGAAATGAGGGAGAGCCATGAAAATACCTGGAAGAAAGTGAGGAGACATAGAAAAGATCTTCACACCTGAAGAGGTATGTTTGAAATGAAAATTAGGGAAATCAGAAGCCCAGAGTGAATACAGAAAAAGCTATAGGTGAAGGCCAGATCACATGGGCTTTGTAGGACTTGTATAGCACATTGTAGCTACCCTAAGTATAACATGGAAACCACACAAGAGTTTGAGAAGGGGATTAATGTTATCTGACTTTAGTCTTGAAATGATCACTCTGTTGAGAACTAACTGTGGATGGGCAGGACGGAGTAAAATCTAGAGGGCTAATGCAATAGTTTCATGAGGCATGGATAAGAATAGAATTAAGTGAAGTGGGAAGAACCAGAATATGTTTTGGAAGGAGAGTTAACAAGATTTCCTCTCAGATGTCCATATGGTATGGAAGAAAGGGGAGCATAGAGAGTGACTATGGAGACTTGATCCTGGGGTGAGGCTGATCTGGGAATCATCCCCAGAGTTCAGTATCCATGGTCATGGAACTGGATGAGGTCCCCTAGGCAGTACATGTAGCTAGAGTTAAGTTTGAAGGTGGATGACATTGTGCCCATCTATCTATCAAAGAAGACCATCTCAGATAAGCAGGATGCTTCTTTTTAGCCCCTAAAATAGTTTCTCCAGAAGCACATTATACCTCAAAACACCCGCCATATTCACAAAGCTGCTCCCACCCCATGAGATGAAGAGCTACGCAGTGGCAACAAACATAGAGTAAACAGCTTTTTATTTCTAGCTTCTAGCTCTGCCAATAAAAGTAGTTACTAAGCATATAAAAAGTTTATTATTGACATCTGTAAGAAGCGATTACTCTCTAACAGAAGGATCTCAATGGAGATGTATTCAATAGATGCCTCAGCCTGTGAGGGACTGTGGATGATACACTGAGGGTATGAAGCACCTAGAATACTCTCTTTCATATAGAAGATGCTCAGTGAATGCGCTTTCACTGACCAAATGAAAGCTTCTTTAGAGATTCTGACCTCTACAGATATTTGATGGTAGTTCCACCGGACAGAAACCCAGGCACCTTAAAAAGTGTTCATTAGAATCATGAGCATTTTCTCTCAGAAGTTAGAGGAAATTATGAAGGGCCTTGTCCAAGCCAAATAAAGTAGCTGGTAAGAGCATAGAAGAATTGAGAAACTTAAAAGTAAAGCTATTGTATGACACTGTACTTTGAAATAATTTAAGAAGAAAAATTTAAGGAGAGATACTAATTATCAGATAAGTAAAAACTCACTTCCGAAAGTACTGGTAAAGATATCAGGTTTGATTTTTAATATGGCCAAAGAGTGTTACCCATCAAAAGTGAAACACTTATTATATCATCATGAGGAGTCCTTAGAAAGTAACATGTGGATGACTAAATAACATTGGCATCAGGAGAAGAGTTTGGAAGACGATAGGGATATTTAAGTCATGAAGAATAAGTAGTGATGATGATGACGATGACAGCTAACATTCAAATAGAACTTTCTATGTGCCAGGCACTGTTATAAGCACTTTACATGTCATAATTCATTTAATCCTTATGAAATAGCCACTATTATTATCTCCACTTTATAGATGATGAACTTAATTTAAAAAATAAGCACTTTGTCAAAGGTCATAGAGCTAGAAAACTGAAGCAAGTAGAAACTACAAGATGGATGCAGGTGGGAGTTATCCATCCTTTACTAACCTATCCACCCTTTACTAAGTACTAGCTGTGCTTAGTACCAGGCCCTATACTGAAGTTTGGACTTGGGTTTTATAAAGAAATGTGTAAGATCTGATAAAGATCTCTAGTCAATATAGAAGCATTTAAAATTATTACAATTATGTCAATACGAACTCAGAGGTTCATGCAGGAAAAGACCATAGAAGTTGTCAGTTTCGAGATTCTTATTTTACCAAGGGGGAAACTGGAGCCCAGAAAGCGGGAGTGCCTTATCCACAGACCACGGCTAATGAATAACAAAACAGGACCAAGACTCTATGTCTATTAACTCTTAATCATGATCCTGTTCAAAATCAAACAGAACACATGAAACTATCTGCATTTCTAGAGAGTTGAACCTGGGCTCCTTTGGTGAAAGTATCAAGATCTATCACTGGCCCACCCATTCCAGTATGGTTGACAAGTATTTCACCTGGAAGTTTTTGTTTTTGTTTTTAGAATCTACATGATTCTTATGAATTATTCGTTTATATTTATATTTAAAATATTGGGAAATTATGGGGGCGCCTGGGTGGCTTAGTCGGTTAAGCATCCGACTTTCACTTAGGTCATGATCTCGCGGTTCGTGGGTTCGAGCCCCGCGTCGGGCTCTGTGCTGACTGCCAGCTCAGAGCCTGGAGCCTGTTTCAGTCTGTGACTCCCTCTCTCTCTGACCCTCCCCTGCTCACGCTGTCTCTCTCTCTCTCTCTCCTAGAAATAAATAAAACATTTAAAAAAAATAAAAAAAATTATTGGGAAATTATGGCTTAACATGTTTAAATATCATGCTCTAGGTTTCTGGTAGGTTAGATAATTTCTGTTACCATATGGATTCAACACCCTACTTGACTTAGCAGCATTGAAAAGACAACTAACTCCACAGATGAATTCTGCACCACTTTTCTTAGACCAGCTATTGTAAAGTAAGACACCCACATGCAGTATTGGTCTTAAGCTGCTCCATGATTTCCCTGAGCTGTGCTATATGGATAGATGATAATTAGTACCCATATTTAGCATCAGGAACCCACACTCTTTGATATTATTCACTCACACACATCTCTACCTCCTAGATGTTGGACCCAATCACTGACAGGTGCTTCTCACGGGCTGGCAGTGGTATCTGGCCAAGCCAGGAAACTGGAGAATGTAGGACTGATTGACGGATGGAATTCATTTCAAGCTCTGTCTCTTTGCTTCCAGCAACTCCTTCGAATTGGGCTCCCTGAGGTAAGAAGTCACAGAGACAATGGCCAAAAGGCATCTCAGATGTGCTGAGATTAAGAAGATTAAGAAGAAACTGAAACTGGGAAATGTGTTCACTCCACTAACCTGAGGGGCACTTAGTCACATGGGCAATTCTTTAGGGAAATTCCATGTCCTGACATTCAAGAGCTGTGATTCCAAGTACAGAATGCAGACTTGTCATTGGTCAGAACCTTGTGCCTGGAGCATCCAGCCTCCCCTTTTGTTAACAACCTATTTTCCATTAGGCACTTCTGCAGGGGGTTGTCATTTGAGTCCTGAAGGAGAAAATGATGGCCTGTAAAGGCAAAAGCATGAGGACAAAGCCTCCCTAAGTAGCTGAGATGTCTGTCTTGTTCTATACACTTTACCTGGGGGCTCCAAAACTCAGACCTACTTCCTGGCATGGACTCCAAATTGTTTGTCTTCATCAGTCAACCTGCTTGCTGATTTCTCATCTCCCTGCTTCTTGACCGTTCACATTTACTTACTATTAATGGTTCATATTTGCTCCTCAGACTAAACATTTTGAACCATTCCTTTGATTGGCCTCTGCTTTCCTTTTAAATTATGGTCATTTACTGTTAGTATTAATGCTGTATTTAATACACATCATATGTTGAGAGTATTCTATGTGCCAGGTTCCTTAAAAGGGACTTTAAATTCATGGTCCTCAACTATTCAACAACTTTGCCAGATAATTTATATTATACCCACTGTACAGATGAGAAAACTGAGGCTTACTGAGGTGATTTATCTAAGTTCTCAGAGCTATAAAGTGGTAGACCAGGAAGACTTGAAGCCATGTCTACTTTGCTACAAATATCTAAACATTTTGTAAGATGCTATATAATTCGCATCCATCCTTTGGATCACTCTGCCCTTTGTTTCTCTAACCTAACTAGTGTAACTTCATCCTTTGGAAACCATTTATTTGCCCTGGGAAAGGTCTCTTACGGTATTACATATGGAATACATTCCCTGAAACCAACATAAAGATTAAAGTGAAAAAAATAACGGGGTGGGTAGGTGGATGGGCTTCAATGTGATTTCAAGTATCGGTTTCACCGGTATGAATACCGGGGTCATACATGGGTGAAGATAAAATCGACTATGAGACAAAGGTCTCTAGTTAGCCTCCCAGTGCTGCTAACTTTCCCTCAACTAAAAATAATACCAGTAACATATTTAGGTCACCTCTTACATTTATATTCTGGTATTCAAATTTTTACCATATTCCTAATTTCAGAACTATACTTATTAATGCCCCCCATTATCATTATTATTATCTCACTTACTACTATCAGATAAAGAAAGTAAATCAAAGGGAGGTTAAGAGACTTCCTTAAGGGGCCGCCTGGGTGGCTGAGTTGGTTAAGCATCCGACTTTCGCTTAGGTCATGATCTCACGGTTCATGGGTTCGAGCCCCGTGTCAGGCTCTGTGCTGACTGCCAGCTCAGAGCCTGGAGCCTATTTCGGGGTCTGTGTCTCCCTCTCTCTCTGACCCTCCCCTGCTCATGCTCTCTCTCTCTCTCCTAGAAATAAATAAAACATTTAAAAAAAGAGAGAGAGACTTCCTTAAGGACACAGTTACTTTTCAATGTGGGCTAGGGGTAACTAGACCTGAGTTCTTCAGATGCCTGGATGTGTGTTTTAATGAAAAGTAGCACATAAACTATTTGTGTAAAAAATAAAATAAAATAGCAACACACACACACAAAAAAGTAGTACAGAAAAAATATATATTGAAGCAAACTGACAACCTACTTAATGAAGAATATTGTGTCATATACTTTCTTTCCAGGCATTACATTCATAGAGTACATTCACAATATCAGCATGAAGTAAGTGCTGTTATTTTTCCCCCATTTTCTAGGTTAGGAAACTGAGGCTTCCAGGGTTTATGTAAGTTGCCCAAGGTCATTGGAGTCACAAAGAATCAGGGTTGCACGAGAGTGTGTCTGACTGCAAAACAGACACATTCTCTCAAGGCTTCCTCATGGTGTGCATTCATTCTCCACTGTATCCAAGATGCTTAAAGAATTGATCACAGTGTTCAGAACACAAGGACACATCTCAAGTGCTACCCACTTGTTGCTAGGTAACGTCTGTTTGGCACAATCTGGTGAATATCATCATGGTTACCATGCCAATAGGAACTGGTAATCAGGATGGTGGTGAGGCAGGCACCTGTTGTCAGAAGACTGGGCCTGGTTTTTAAAAGCCTCAGAAGCATCTTTAGATAATTAGAATCCAAGGGTCCAACAGCTTTGCCACGATGGCATAAATATTATGTGCTGGATGGACAGGCACCAAATGGGGACAATCCCTGCTCTGTTGTATGATGACAAAGCTGGCACTTCTGAGGACCTCCAAAACAAATAAATACTCCATATGCCAGAAGGAAAAGCATGGGAAAGGCCTGTTCCAAGTTGGGATGTGAATGCCATTTCCCAGGAAGCTGAGATGCAGCTGGTAGTGCTGGGTGGAGAGCAAATCAGGTGGCTGACCTCAGGCATGACTGCCCTGGTCTTTGGCCACTCTGTGGAGTGGCGAGCTGAGCCAACCAAAGAACTGCAGCTGTGGACCAAGACCTCAGTACTTGCTCCCACTGGCTCAGGGACATCCTGTGGTGGGGGTGGGGCAGTGTGGGCACGTAAGGTGTTGCAGAGTGCTTGTCCTTTGGCGATGACCAAGTAAAGGGAAACAGGCTAGAGTACCTGGATTGCAAGCATGGAGTTAACTCAAACATATCTGCAAGTCCCTGCCTCTCCAGGTTCTGTGTTACAGTGCCAGTTATCTACCACTTCTGAGCTCATTCCTCTCACCTATCAATAATACCTACTCTTACCTCAGGTGGTGGTTGTGATGGTTGGTTAAATACACATTTTAGTACTTAGTACAATAGCACATCCTCAACGATGACATTATTGTATATATACCAAATAGTATATCGAATGTATATCATGTATTATATATTATACATTATGCTGTATATACTATAAGCCATATATAGTAGCATGCCATTGCTGCTATCATTTCCTACCATGAATGACACATCTTTTAGGAACAGAAGAGATACAAGCAGTCCAGCATTTTTCTCGAGGTAACAAACATCTCTTCTAGAAGCTGATCAAATGGCATTCTATTTAAATGCTTCCAGTGATGTGGAGCTCATTAGTTTCTGTGGCAGTCTATTTTGTTCCATTTATTAAACAGCAATGGAAAATAATTCACGAAATTGAGCCAATCTGCTCCCCTCTGGCTTCAAATGTCGGTCCTACTTCTCCCTTGGATCACAGGATAAAAGAATGCTAATACTAATTGAAACTCTACTCCATGCCTATCATCAGTCTAAACAATCAATTCACATTCACTCACTTATTTCTGACAGTAATCCCCGGAATTATCTAACAGTATCTTGAATTTACAGATTGGAAAACTGAAGATTCAGTCACCTTTTATGTGCTTGGCTTGAAATATTCAGAATTAGATCTTGTCTCATTCATTGAACCGAAATTTTCTGAACATTTTCAGTGTCTAAGATTGCTGTGGTCTAGTTTTTAGGAATATGGAAGGGAATGCAACAAAACAGTTCCACTCAGGGAACGCAGAACAGAAACTGGAAAGGCAAGTTCCAGAATGAAATATCTGCAAAAGGTTCATTGGAAAAAGAACTTGTGTCTGGAATAAAGAAATTCTTACAACTCAAAAATAAGGTAATCCCATAAAAGTTGGTACTCCATCAAAGAAAGTTAAAGATGACAAAGATGTGAAACTATGCTGAGAGACATTCATTTTTGGGGAGTTCCAAGTTAAAAAGCATAGCGAGACACCACTCTAAACCACTAGACTGACCAAAACTAAACAGCTAGCCAAGCCAGTTGCTGGCAAGAGCAGAGGAACAACTGGGACTCTGACGGACTGTTAGGAGGGTTACAAAATGGTACAGCCATTTTGGAAAAGAATTGGGCAATTTCTTTACATGTTAAACATACACTTCTCATGCAACCCAGCAACTCCACTTCTAGACCTTTTACCCAAGGTAAATGAAAACATACCAACACAAAGACTTGTCTACAGATGCTCATAGCAACTTTGTTAGAGCCAAAGACTAGAGACTGTGCAACTGTCCAACAGGTGTATAGATATACTGGTTGGCGTACATCTATGCAATGGAATACTAATCAATAATAAAAAAGAATAAATTATTGGCACTTTTGAAAGCATGGAAGAATGTCAAAATAACTATGGTGAGAGTAGGAACCCAAAGATTTTATACTTTAAGACTCCACTTATATAAAATCCTAGAAAGTGCAAAAAAACCAGAATGACAGAAAGTAAATCTTGTGGTTGCCTCTGTATGGGAGGCATCCACCAGGGGGATGTACTGAAAAGGGTTAGCTTACAAAAGTGCATAAGGCAAGTCTGGGGTATGATGAAAATGTTTAGTACCTTAATTATAGTGATAGTTTCACAAAAATATGCGTATTCCAAAAGTCATAGAAATACATATATTTGTATGTTTAAATATCTATATTTATTATACATCAATTACACCTCAAAAACTGTTTAAAAAATCTTGGTGGAAGTATGTGATCATGCACCATGATGGCCCTGTGGTCCAGTCCAGTTTTCTAAGCCATGATTCTAAGCTGCAGGCTTTACTAACTCGGAGAGTGTAGAGGTCTATATATTCCACAGCACTGGCAACGAATGTAATAGGGAACTGCTGGTCACTGAAGACAGAGTCCATTGCCCACTGCAGATCCTTTGTCTCAGGCAGGGAGTTTCCAGGGAAGCATATCAGGAAATACAGACCTGGGGTAGTGGTTAGTCAGGAGAAAAAGAGCAAAATGCGTACATAGGCTCTGGATTGATAAATGATCTGCTAAGGTCCCGAAGGCATCACAAAGGGGAAAAAAAGAACTGGTAAGATCTGAATGAAAGGTAGGATCTGGAATGTAGCACACATGTGATCAGACCACCATTTGTTCTTCGATGGATCACCAAATGCATATTGGCTCCTACTCCATGGCAGACTCTATTCTAGTTGGAGATACACCTGTGAACAAGAGACAAAGTCTCTCTTTCACAGAGCTCACATTCTAGTGAACTGAGGTGGAACCGGTACATACATGAAGACTATGGGAAGTCAGGATGCAATGTGTGCTAAGAAGAAAAAGGGAAGCGGGGCAGACAGAGGTGCTGTTGAGACCCTCAAAGGCCCCCTGAGGAGCAGGTTGAGTAGAAACTCGAATGAGCAAGAGTGAGCCGTGTGGAGACTGAGGAAGACGACTCCCTTCTGGAGAGGAAAGTATAAGCGCTATTAACAAGAAATGGTATTGGGGGTGGGGATCAAAAGGGGGTCCTAAAACAAGCCTTTCTGTAATGAAATAGTTATAACAATAACATAATAATTTCTTCCCTATGCACCATGATCTTGACTAAGAGAGTTAATCCTTACAACAGTCCCATGAGTCAAATGCTCATTTTACAGGATAGGGAACTGACACTACATTAAGTTGCCCAAGACTACAGGGGATTCAGATCTACCAGATTGTCTGACCTTCCATCCTGGGCTCATAGGTGCCCAGTGGGCCAGTCAGGGTGCACAGGTCTGTGAAGGCTCCAGCAGTGGGATCTAGGGGAAGTTATTTACCTTACAGTTATCTGGTCTGTATCTAATTCCTTCTTTACTTCTCTTTTGTTTTTAAAGCTTATTTATTATTTCTGTGGGGGGGTGGAGAGTGAGCACAAGCAGGGGAACAAGTTGGGGAGGGGCAGGGAGTAAGGGAGATGCAGAATCTGAAGCAGGTTCCAGGCTGTTAGCACAGAGCCCAATCTGGGGCTCGAACCCAGGAACTGTGAGATTATGGCCTGAGCTGAAGTCGGACGCTCAACTTACTAAGCCACCCAGGGGCCCCCCTTTTTTTGCCTATTTCTCATGAAACAATGCTTTGCAATGGATTTTGGCATTTTTTTAAAGCCACACCCTCTGTTTAACGTACCATCAGAATGGGGGATTTAAGTCTTGCAGTGGAGCACACGGCTGTTTGAGTCTGAAGGATGGTCTAAGCAACTCTCCCTTTTCACCTGGACCAGGGGTCTTCCTGGCTCACCTTTTGCTCTTCTCTATTCTTCTTACTGTGTCAGAGAGATCTTTTTAAAATACAAATCAGGTTTCTCTAATTAGATATCCTACTGCTAGCTAGTGCAACAAAGTTCAACACTTCAGTGGCTTAACTCTGTAGAGGTTTATTATTCATTTTCAAAGAAATCCCATCCACATGGGGCTGCGCACCACACTGGTGAGTCAGGGACCCAGGCTGCTTCTCCCGTGTGGCTCTGCCACCACCCAGGGGCTCAGGATTGTCTCCTTCAAGGGGGTGGAAACATACAAATAGCCCAGTCAAGACATACCTACGTCTTCAAGACTCCAGCACAGAAGCGACATACATTACTTCCATTCACATTCCTTGGAAGGAGATAATCATGTGCCCACATATTGAAGAGATGGGCCAAAAAAGGCAATCCCTGGAATGGATTATGGATAAGCCCACAATATGGAAGCAGGGCCGTAAACTTTTAATGAATAACTAGCTGACTAGATCTAACACACACTCCCTATTTTGCATAAGGTCCATGTGATGAAATTTTAAAAATGTGAATTCATTTATTATCTCTAATAGTCTTTACAGTCTACCAGGCCCTATCTATGTAAGTGGGCTACTGACCCACATTCCCAGCCTCATATTATACCATCCCATTGGGGCCAGCGCTCCCAGCTCCAGGGTCCACCTACCTACATGTGCCTAAAAAGTGTCCTGCTCTCCAAGGTTCTCTGTGTGATACACTGTCCCCTCTCTCCCTCAGTCCCCATCCTAATTGGTTCCTTGGCACCCCTTTTCCCTTCTGACTCTCTCCTCTTACCCCAGACTACACTACTTCCTCCCGATCTTAGTACTTATCAGCTTCCTAACCCCCCCCCTCAACCCTCACCTGCTCCCCATCATGCTCTCCAGAAATCTCACCACACTTGCAATCCTCTTTTCAGTTTCTAAAAGTACATGCCCAGGTCTGACCATAAAAAGTCAAAGAATAGGCCTGCGACCAACTGGCCTTAGCAACTGGCAGATTGTTTAAACTTACGTTTCCATCTTTTCCTCGTTTGCAACATTTAGATAATTATAATGCACTCTTTGTTCTTCGTTATGAAGACTGAATGAGATTCTGTATGTGAAATACTCAGTACAGTACCGAGTATGTAATAAACTACAACCAGTAGCTGTTGTTACTGCTACCATGCCTGCTCACGGGTGGAGGGTGAGCATCATGACCATTTACCTCATCTGCTGTTGTATTCTCAGAACCGCACGATGCCTGGCCACTGCAGACAGCTGATAAACAATTGTGGAATAAAGTGATGTTTCCCTTTACCTCGCATATGGTGGGGTCTGTTAACCACTGATCTGTCCTCTGTCACTCTTTTTGCACTGGTCCCTGTTCTATGATTGAGACAGAATTGCAGCCTAGCAGCGGGGTCAGGGACACAGCCCTATGGTGAGACTGTGGGTCTGGGCTCGGTTCAACTCTACTTCTGTCTACGCCTCAGTTTCCCTGAGTGTAAGATGGAGGTAAAAGAATAGGCCTGACAGAGCTCTCAGGAGGGGAGCACAGTGCCTGACATGCAGGAAGCACCCCTACATATGACAGCTGTTATTCAAAACAATTAGTTGTGAGGGTGTCTTTTCACAGTAGAACACAGGAATTCATTTAACACGCCATTCTCTTCCTTCTTTCCCTTGGGGCAGGGGTGATTTTAAAGCCATGTTATCTACAGACTCCCTGGGTTGAATGTCACTTTGAAAGGAGGTAGCTGAGAATGGACAAAGGCTCTGGGGCCACAGGTAATTGAGGTCAGGAAATAGCACTTGACCCAGTCACCATCTCCGTGCACCTCTGGCCTCATCCAGGCTTTGCTTTCCCTTCTCGCTGGGTGTAGGGCAGAGGCACAGAGGCACTAACGCAGGAATTAATACCTCTACTCCACAAGAAGGCATTTACCTAATTGCAAAGGAATACATCCCGGCTGCAGACAATAAATGGTGTGTGATGCTTCCATGAAGTGAGATGGATGGAGCTCTCTGTTGCTAACCGGCCCGTAACCAGGGTCATTAATCACACGCGGCACACCCATTGCCAGTAATGGACTTCACCCCAGAAAACTCCAACTCACGGTGCCAAAGGGTTAAAGGGAAGGCCTCGCCTGTTATGGAAATACAGGTCTCCCATAGGGATTAACCCTGGGTGTTTGCCACCCCTCATTCTCTGAAAGGCCCTTTTAATTGATTTTCCCTCTTATTATCTCCGACCTGGTGAAGAGCTTACCTGCCAGCCTCTGCCTGGACCCAGAGACTGTATGAGTTGCTAAGAAGCCTCTAATCCTTAAGAAATTTCCCATCTCTTCTGTCCTTGACAAGAAAAGTAACTAAACCTCAGAAGCAGATCCTTGGTTTTTGCCATACCCCATATCCCTGCAGGCAGATCTAGGTGGGGAAATGACCCAACTACATCAGCTACAATTTACTGAGGGCTTGCTTCGGGACAGGCATGGCACTTCATGCCATTTCCTTACCACAATTATCCTAATAACAACGCTATAAGGCATCCGGCTATCCATTTCTCTTGGTAAAGAGACTGGGGTGCAGCGAGGTTAAGTAAGTGACTTGTCTAAGTTTGCATAGTGAAAAGGGCAATGCTGGTAATCTCACACACACACACACACACACACACACACACACACACGGTAGACTGCAAAGCCAGTGCTCTTTCTGAAACGTGTGTCCCAGGAGTGCCCTGAGAGTTCTCTTATTTCCTGGGCTGGCATCTGAAGGTTCCTGGAAGCCACAGCTGAATTCCTGTTTTCCTCCTGACCAGCCTTAGAAAAGGAGAATCATACTAGGTGTGCTTGAGATAATCATGAAAAGTAGACTCTCATTTTAAAAGGCAGTTAAGTTCCACCGCATTGACACTCCCCAGCTAGATCCAGAAAATATCGCTTGACTTAATAAATAGGCTCTGGCCCAGCTCCGGTACTTTGAACTGCTCAGGGTGAAGAGGGTTAGACATGGTTTAGTCTATTTCCTTTTCAAGGGAGAACCATGAGATTAGGTAATTTGTAATAAATTCCTCAGCTGTGCAGAGCTTCTGCAAGAGGCACTACTTACTTAATTGGATTAAGAAGGGAGAAGCCATCTGACATTTTCTTTTGGGGGGGCGTAGATTCTCATAAGCCCTGAGTGGTTCTGAAGCAGAGGTGGTAGAATTGCATTTTCAGGTCATCCCAGGACTATAATAAAATAGCTGAGGCAACCGGACTGATTTCCTTTGTGCTGAGAGGTCATTTGCAATGGAAAAGGTTTGCTGTTGTCGTTGCTGCTGTTAGGTTTTGGTTCTACGAGGCAGCCTGGTCTGGGAAAGGCGTGGGCAAATTCTTTGGCCTGACCTTCAAGGTTCTCCATGAGTTGGCCCCAGCTTGTTATTCCACCAGAGGTATTGACATTGTAAAAGCACCAGGTAATCATTGTAGAGGATGGCCCTAAGCGTTGTAGGATATTTTGCAGTACTCCTGGCTTCCATTCACTAGACACCAGTAACACTACCTCAGTTGTCATAACCAAAAGTATCTCCAGACATTGCCAAATGTCACCTGGGGGAGAAAACTGCCTCTGGGTGAGAACCACTGTCCTAACATGTCGGAGCCCGTATTGTTCATGGGACTATCCCAGAGGCTTTAGTGTGCCTGACACATGGTAGGCACAAAAATGCTTTGTCATTGAATGAATACAGCATAGAACCCAGTCTTATAATCCACTGGGCCTCCTTCAGTCAACATACTCTTCCTCACCCATGACCAGTGTTTTTCTTTCCTCCCACTGTCCTGACTCTTCCACCTAAAATGTTTCCCCTTCTCCACCTTGATGTATGAAAAGCCTATTTTTTATTCAAGACTCTGTTCACACACCATCCTAACCAAAGCCATCACTGCTCACCCACAGGGAACATATTTCACCATCCCATGGTCTCCCGTTGACCAACTATCTCTGTTTCTTTGGCGACATCCAACAATTTCTGGGAATGAGGATATGATCTAATGGTTAAGAGGTCAGGTTCTGAATTGAAATTATAGCTGCATCCCTCACTATCATGAAACTGTGGGAAAGTGACTTACCCTCTCTGAAAATGAAAGTAAGAACAATACTACCTCAGAGGTCTCTTGCAGAAGTTAAATAAAAGAACTTATTTGATGAGCATGGCCAAGAGGTTGGCACATAGAATAAGTAGCCATTATTATTCCGCTACTAGAAGTAGAGTTCCTTATAGACAGAGCCCAGTTGTTACTCCTCATATCTCCTGTATTTAGGTCAATGCCTCATAAAGGGTCCATACACAACAATTCCAAGACTTGCACAAATGAAGATGGTGCTTCAAGCTAGGAGATTCTCCAGGATAAAATAATGAATGAACTATTACTGAGCAAACCTCGTCTGAGCTCTTTACTTTACAGAGGAAGAAAACTGAAGGCCAGGGTGGGTAACCAATAGCTTGTCCACATGCACAAGGTAATATGGAACTGACAGTCATGTGCCAGACTGGCTACTTCCATCTCCCCACAGACCCCTGTCCTTGAGAAAAGTCCAGCAGAGCCCCTCTTTCTCCCCCATTTGCAAAGTGGTGACAGGAGAGACTTGCTTCCGTCTGTGGGAAAGCTAATTAGAGCTAATTTATTATCTTTGCTCAGAACTAGGATGCTGGGTGGAAACTGCTGGAGGTCTGCACTGCAAAGAGAAATGTTTTTGATGATATTTACACATTTGATTTGAGAAGTACATGGAAACCTAATCATAACTATAATAACACGCTCATTAGCTCTCGGTGGACGTATCCTGGCTGCATGATAAGTTTTCCAAGGTGCAGCACAGGCTTCATCCTTTTCATGAAGTCCTCTCAGGCAATGTTCTGTGCAATTCACACCCTCTCTAAGGGAGTCCACAGTGCTTTGGAGTCAGGCAGACAGGATGATTTGGGAAAGGTACTTCTCCTCTCCAAGCCTCTTTTATTTTCCTCCTCTGTAAAATGGGACAATAGTATCTACCTTGTAAGTTTGATACGAGGATGAACTGTAAAACTGTATGTAAATGGCATGCCTGATGCCAGCTGCATATAGGAGGTGCTTAGTAAATGTGATCCTCCTCAGTAAATGTGTATGTCTAGGTGTTTGCCATAGAACTTCTGGGCCTGCCTGTGAGAGCTGACACATATTCAGCCTCAGCCCAGGCTCTGTGCTTGGGGCTGAAAAGATCTCTGAGTCCAATGTAGTGCGACCATGTGTGTGACTCTCAGTTCCGGCACTTTCCCGCTGTAGGACCGTAGGACATTGACTTAAGCTCTCTGAGTGGAGGTTTCTCATCTGTAATATGGGCAAGAGTCCCTACCTAACACAGTTCTTGTGAAAATGAATTTATGTCATGCCGAAGAAACACACAGCACAGAGTAAGAGCAAGATCGTGGATTATGAGGCAGGGGCTGCTCCACAACCCTGTTAGGCACCTACACAATACTCAGAAAATGTGCTAGGTGAGTAAGTGGATGGGGCTCACTATAATCTGGGATGTCTAGGAAAAGGAAAAAGAACACTGGGTCCAGAGACAGAACCATATCAGTTTATAGCCTATCTTTGCCCATCGAGCAACTACCCCTCTTCCCAATCTCAATCTTCTCACCTGTACAAGAGTGATCCTAATGAAGATAAAAGAGGTGATATTGGTGAAAAGAGCTTACAAACTGTAAAGTGGGATCTCATGATATTGGGAAAGCATCTAGTTTAACACCTGCAAATAGTAAACCATTCAATAAATGGCTGACAATACCATGAAGGACGCTTATAAAGCACCTATTAAGTGCCATTCTTGGGATTCCATCATGAACAAAACACACTCTGCATCCTTGGAGGAGCAGCAACAATCATCATCATCATCATCACTGATGGAAGAACTGGAAAACTTAGGATCTATACTTGCCATCTAGCTTCTGATGACAGACACAGCATATGTTGGAAATACATATCTGTGTGTATGATGGTCTTTAAATGCCCTCATTTTAGAACGTTTTCCATCTTGTAACTTTCTGTGTTTCGTCTTCTGTCATTTTCCTTTTCATTACCAGGGGACCTGTCTCTACGATGGCTCATCTCTCAAGTTTTCTTCTGGTTTCTTGTGGCCTAGGAAACATATGCTAACAGTGGTTGGAACGCTCTAGGAAATGAGGAACAATTCCTGAGCGGAGGGCCTAGAGTACAATATAGGAGCACAGATAGGTGAAACTCCTGGTATCTTCCTCTATCTAGGGCTCACCATTCATGACATGAATCCCAGTCTATGGCTCACATCACCTCTTCTGCCAATGCTGTGGCGGTCTGCTCCTCGGTGCCCACCATGTTCCACCATACTTGCATTTATACCCCCACACGGCCCCCGAATCTGCTGACCCTGGGACTCTAACCAAAACATTTGGTGGAAGCACTACTGGGTTAAGCTAAGCTAAGCTTTGGAAGTGCTTGAGACTTCTGGAAGGGATTTCATGAATGCATTCATCATGTAATCCTTACCACATCCCTCTGAAGTAGAAGTAATTATACAAACAGTAATAACAGTCTTCTGAGTGTTGGACACTATTTTAAATGCTTCAGATGAATTGATCTAAATCTCATATCAACTTTATGAGGCAAATGCTATTATTATACCCAAGTTACAGGTGGGAAAACTAAAGGACAGAGAAGCTAAGTAAATTCCCCAAATCAAACAGCTACTAAGCTTAGAGCTGGAGTATTTAAATGTAGGCCATCTGACTCTAGAATCCATACACTAATAAACTTGTTGAACTTGAGAGGGATTAACTATCTTGCCCATGTTACACACAGGCCAGGGCAAGGCTGGGATTCAAACAGCTTTTATGGAATCTGAAGTCTGGCCCTTCTGGTCTACAAACATCTAAGAGAGTGTTCTGGACCTGTCAGGAACTTCACCTAAACCCAAAGACAACTTCTACAAAAAATAAAAAACCTACAGATTATCATCAGTGGTCATCTGATCAGAATTCATAGAATCTTTTACTGGTTTCCTTTTCTGTATCCATATGTGTGTTTATGGTGTAAGACCATATATGGAAAGCACTACTAGATCCCAAGATGTAAGTTCATTTATTCTTCCCATCGACACCAAAGTGTAGTGTAGAACATTCATTCATCCAGGCAACAGGATTTTATCAAGTGCCGTCAGTGCTACTCTGCTAGGTGTGTGGCTACCGTGGGGAGCGAAGAGGAAGTACACACTATTCTCACATCCTTATGGTAAGTGCCCGTAGGATCTACTCAGGCTCAGCTGTTTAGGGGTGTGTGTGATGTGGGCTGGCATTGCACACTAACCCTTAGTTTCTTATCTGTCATTGTTAATAATAGTATCTATACCATAATCTACATTATAAGATTCTGATGATGCAAAAATATAGTAAAACAAATGAAATGTTTAGCAGAATATCAGGTATAGATGGCAATCAGATGCCTTAAAAGTTAAAAAATTATTATCAATACAATAGTAATAATGTTATTAATAAAAACATACATATTAGCATTATAGAAGTATATACCAGGCACTGTGCTAGGCTCTTCAAATGCAGTCCAAGATATGGCCTGTTCCTCACCTTCAAGGAGTCTACAGTCCTAGTTGGGAGAACAAGCACATACACAGACAGCTACGACTTGGAGTTGCAGGCACTGAGACAGAGAAGCAAGTGCAGTGTTGGAGCACAGAGGAAGGAGACATTGCATCCCTGCTGGTGGGGCAGTGAAAAATGAGATGCTTGGGAAGTTCTGCAGGGAAAGGGTGTTTGAAGCTGGGCTTGGTGCCTGGAAAAGGCTTGGGAAGGAGAAACGTGAGAAAGGAAATGTGAAAAGGCAATTTGAGACAGAAAGAAGGCTGAGCTAATGTACAGTGGTGTGATTGTGGTTGGATGGCTTCTAATAAGGAAATATTTCTGGGAGATGGGGTCTAGAGTGACTGGTTTAGGAAGAAGAGGCAAGAACTAGTAAGAGATAAGCCTGGAAAGATATCTAAGGGCAGATCATGGAAGATCTTAAATGTCAGGCTAGGGAGATGAGCTTTCCATCTGAGCTTCTGCTGTTTTTATAGGCAGAAAAACCTGTGTGAAAAACAAATACAAAAACAAAAACCTAATATGGATGGGTCATGTGACTGATAAATGTAGAGATATAAGAACATAGATATATATGATATATTTTACAGATATGTATATGCATAAAGCTATCTCTATCTATAGTTCTATCTATCTATCTATCTACCTATTTATTTTCTGGTTTATTTTTATTTTTCCCAAAATACACAGGGTGGGAACAGGATCTGCCTGCTTCTTGCTCACCATGTTAGCCAGCACCTAGCACAGTAACCCAGAAGGCATTTCATAAATCTTGTTGAAAGGATGAACGAATGGGCTATAACCTCTATACTTTGATGTCTATCAAATGAGCTTATACCTTAAATATGGAGGAAAGTGGGTGCTTTCATGAAGCAGGAGGCATTTAATCTTGGCACTGTAGAAGGGCACAATTCAGCTTTGCATAACTGAGCCATTCCTGGTGGTGGGAACAGATGTACAGAGAACAACACTGCACAGTGTGAGTAATGGGGGAGAGTATGGATTCTGGAGCCAAAGTTCAAGTCCTGGCTCTGCCATTTAACACCTGGGGGCACACGAGCATGACTCTTAACTCTGTGTCTCAGTTTCCTCATCTGTAAAATGGGAACAATAAGAGTGCTTACTTTATGAGATTATTGTGAAGATTTAACGAGCTTACCAGTGTGTGGCACATAATAAGCTCTACAGAAATGTTTGCTTTTATTAGCAGTATTATCATTGGAACCTGAATGCAATCAGCAGACTCAAACTCTAGTGTCTTATCACACATAAATCAGTCCTTTCTTCATGTATTATATCTGAACAGCCTGTAGGAGTCTATGACACAAATCTCTTTGGTACAGATGAAGACCAGAGAGCTTGAGAGTCACTTCCAAAGAGATAAATGAATGTCTAAACAACAGGGAATGAAGAAAAAAGAACATATTGAATGCCAGGATTCAGAAGGGATTGTTGCAAGATACTAATGAGCAAAGAGATCTGGAGAAACCATGTCAAAGCTTTCTGAGAGCGAGTGAGAGCAATACCTGGGGAATGCCCAAAAAGAGATGATAAAGGAGGAATGACAGCTCCCTGCAGGCCTGGGCCAACTGCAACTCAGAATAAGCAACAAGGCCAGAGAAAAGCAGTGTGTGTGTCTTGTTAAGTTCCTCTGAGAAGCTTTAAATCAGCAGTGACTTCTTGGCAGGGTGAGGCAAGGCTCTGACCATTATAGGTTACTCCAAAGCTACCAGAGAAAAATGGAGAAGGAAAGCCTTGAAGAATGAGCATGGTCCCCGATGTGATGCGGTTACCATAGAGACCACTCTCAATGGTCGCCAGGAAGGGCAGTGCCTGTCCTCAGAGCAGTTAACAAGCTATTAGACCAAACATGAAGATGCCAGCAGGTGAGTAGAATGAAGCCGCTACATCACAGCTGTCTGTTTGCTAAGATCAAACATGGGAAGAAGCAGCCATAAATCAGCCAGGCCACCGTGGCCATTGAGTCAAGTTCAGGGGAGCATGACAGGATTTTCAACCTGTGAGTCAAAGCCCAGGGTCCAAGTCCCAGAGGTATGTGCTCAGAAGAGCGATGCTCGCCTTTCCCCCAGACTGGCCTGAGGATTCAAACGAGATTAAAACAAAACAAAACTGCAACACCAATGAACCTGAAGATGGTAATTAAGAATGGAGAAAGACTGAGAAAAGTGTGGAAAGGCAGTAAATAAAAGAACAGTTCACATTGTGTTGCCCAACATTCAGTCAAAACTGAAGACAGAGCCTGGCTTTGTGGCAAGCTGGGGAATCGGCTCAGTGGAGGATGGCAGAGCCAGGATTTGAAAACGGGCTTCCTCAGGGCAGGTGCTTTGCTTCTACTGAGCTGCTTCTTCAGGAAAGTGTCTAAAGGAGGTAAACCTATGCTAACTACCTCCTATCTGTATGATCTCTACTCTATAGACAGAAATATGTACGCAGAGGAGCCATCCATTGTGTGTTGATTCCTGCCTCTAAAGGGATGCAAGGCCCCTTGGGTCTACTCTTTCTAGTCTATTTGTACAGGTGGTGCCTTAACATCCAGGGTCTTTTTATCTAGTTCTTGACTACCTGGGGCTCCCCCTTTGGTCTCTCTTAACACCTGGGCTACATTTAAAATATCACACCTTCCTATCTTTCAACATGGTGCTTCCTCAACCCTTTACTATTTCTGTCTCTTTCTAAATCTCAGTTTGAGGGCCATCCCATTCATTCACTTAGAAATGCGGGATCCTTCTGGAAGTCCTTCCCAGTGCCTCCACATACCCTACACTTCCGTCTAACAAAATATATTACACTAAGTCAGAAGCATTCATTGATGAGCGCGTTGAGCTCATTAGACTCTAGATTTCTTGAGGGTAGATTGTGTCTTGCTCATAGTCTAGGATAGTGTCTAGAACTGAGCATGTAGCAGGTGCTTGATATATATTAAATGGTGAATAAAAGAGAAGGAATTGCATTTCTAATTCTATTCAGGTTGCTATATTCTGAAGGGACTGCTCCAAGCCATCAAGCAGGCCTAGGATGAAATGTTTTTGTGCACATTACTTAATAAAAAGAGCTCTGGGTCAATTGAAAAATTTAAAGTCAATATGAAATTGATCCTCATCAGCAGTTTCTCCTCCAAACATATAGACAAAGGGACATTTCTGAAACATATGTATTAGTGTTGCATTTTCTGCTCCAGAGACTCAGCGATCGTTGTCACCTCCAAGCCCAGCCCTCATTAATTTATGGGGCATCCAGCATAATCAGCAACAGGCTTCTTGGCAGCATAAATCAGAGGCCAGCCAAGATTTTGGGGGAGTCTCTAAGCTGCAAACATAGCAATTTCCTTTCATGCCCTTTTCTCTTATAAGTCACTGAGCACTATTTAAATTAAGCTGAAGACCTTTAAGCTGAATTTCAAGGACACTTCAGGATGATCAGCAAATCCGTCCACTTCAACGGTAGAGGGAAAGAGAATATTGATAACCAAAATAACACATCCTATAGCACATCCTCAGATCTTCTATCCCATCATCGCTCGGTTTACCAGCCACTTACTAAAGATGTGCCCAAGGAGGGGACAAGAACAGCAGAGGAGAAAAAGTGTTCTTGATGGAAGAAATACGACACAATGAATGAGCCAGATGTACCAGGCATGACAATGCATAGGCACAATATCTAGTACAGAGAGGTATTTGTCACTTGAGGTGATAGTTGTGATGACTTGTTGAGACCAGCTTCTGGTGGATTTGGGGAAAAGATTCAGGGCCTCTCATTTAAGCAGCACGGATGCTGATCTGGACTGCAGGCTTGTGTCCCCACCCTACCAAAATTTCAAAGTTGAAATCGCCAATATGATGGCATTAGGAGTTGGGGTCTGTGGGCAGTAACTATGTCATTCATGAGGGTGGAGCCCTTGTGAATGGGATTAGTGCCCTTCTAAGAAGAGCCATGATAGCTGCCATCTTCTCTCTGCTTTCTCTGCCATGTGGAGATATAAGGAGACAGACACTACAAACTAGGAAAAGGGCTCTTGCTAGACACCAGATCTGCCAGCACTTTGATTCTGGGCTTCCAGTGTCCAGAACTTTGAGGAATGAATGTTTGTTGCTTAAGCCTCTCAGGCTCTGGTATTTTTGTTCTAGCAGCTTGAGCTGACTAAACTGGATGGGAAGTCCTAGCTTCTGGGGCTGGCTTTCCTCCCCTCGATTCTGTAGTGTACTACAGAGTCACTGCCTAAGAGCTTCTTGCCCAGAATCACCTGAATAGAATCCATAATCCCTTTGCCTCTGAATATTCCTCTTGTATATTTATCTTAGAGAATTTCATTTAGGACATTCCACTTTTCTCCTAGTTGATATGTAGGCTGGCCAGGGAGCAGACTTTGACTGCCTGGATGCCAACGTGAACATGCAAAGAAGGCAGGGGACACTTCCCACGGTAAACCTCCCTAAATCTCAGGGGAGTATCACAGCATCAGAGACTCTAAGGGGTTCTTGTGACGGTTTCTGGGGGTTAGAGATAGAGTTTGGGAACAAAGCCTAGGGAGGATCATGAAAAGCTGCAGTGAGGAAGGGACTTTAATATAAAGGGCACTCCTTTGTGGTTGGTGTGAGGTACCAGGATTTAGCTTCCACAGTGTTACAGATAAACTGCCCAAGCTTCCATGGGCCAGGCTGGATTGGGTCCCTACCATCTCCTTGGATGAAAAAAATCACAGCTAGTAAAAGGTGCTGGTCGATACTGTCAGTAACACTGCACCACAATTCTATCCTTACTGTGCTTTCTACTTATTATAAGAATGTGTTCATATGTGTACAACTAGTGAAGCCCTTTATATTTTGAGCCCCAGTCAAATACTTCAAATATGGCAAATATTTGAGAATGATATTTAATGTCACAGCAACACTATAAATAAGATGGTATTATTTCCATTTTTTAAATGTTTATTTATTTTTGAGAGAAAGGGAGAACACGAGTGGAGTAAGGGCAGAGAGAGAGGAAGACACAGAAGGCGAAGCAGGCTCCAGGCTCTGAGCTGTCAGCACAGAGCCCATTGCAGGGCTTGAACTCATGAACTGTGAGATCATGACCTGAAATTGGATGCTTAACTTAACTGAGCCCCCAGGATGCCCCTACTGTTTTCATTTTTAAAGCAAGTTTCAGAGTGGATAAGACACATGTCTAAAGCCACACACCTAGTAGGCAGTAGAGCCAGGATTTCAACCCATTGCCGTATTAATGATCTTTTAAAATCAGTTCAACTTTCCAGTTTTGAAAGCCACTTACAGTTGAGACTTGTGTGCTCTAGCCCAGTTGAGGAAAATGTTGTTGCTCCCTTAGTTTGCATATGTCAACCTCCTTTATGATATCCTCTGGTCCCTGGCCCACTGTTACATTTCTGTACTTGACACAATTCTAGGCCATGGCTTGCACATCCTTTGTGGCTGTTCCTTCCTGAAATACTTGGGATAATTCTCCCCAACCTGAGTCAATCCTGGTCCAAAGCTATTCTTCTTCACAGTACACTTATAAAAAATCATTTTTTATGTTTATTTCTTTATTTTGAGGTGGGTGGAGAGGGGCAGAGAGAGTGGGAGAGAGAACCACAAGCGGGCCTGACACCATCAGTGTGGATCCCAATGTGGGGCTCGAACTCACAAACCATGAGATCATGACCCAAGCTGAAACCAAGAATTATATGTCTTATTAACAGACTAATCCACCCAGGCACTCCCCCAAAATAATTTTTATATATATGAAAGCCTATTATAAATGTTAGGCATATTCAAAATCTCTCCTTATCCTATTATACAGAGAAATTCACCCCTATCTTAATGCATTGTGTTTTGCCTTTTTTAGGTATTTATGACATGTTTACAACAAAACTGGAATCATATTGTACTTAAAATTCTGAAGCCTACCTTCATGTCCATATGCCATGAAAAACATTAAAACTCTTTAGAATAGAAATGGGTTTTATGTCACGATTACATTGTTTGAATGTGAAAAATTTCAGGGAAACATTTTCTTCCCTTTTGAAAATTTAGATTTACCCTTTTCCAAAATCACAATAATGTGGAAGTAAAGTTATATGTTGACAAATCTTTGCAATCTCTTTTTTTAGGACAAAATATGAGAAGAGGAATTCTGGGGTCAAAAGTTACGAGGTTATTTCAGGCTCTTCCGGATCATTTATAGTAATTAAATGCTCACCAGCAGAGTTGCATCCTACACCGGAAGATCATCTTTCCTGGAAACTTCCCCTCAAAGTGCCAGTGAAGAGCAGTCTTTTAAAGTCTTGGTGAAGAGCCATCTTTTAGGTGATCTTGCATTTATTTGAATAGGAACTGACTTTAAGGGAACATGGGAAGACAAGACTATGTGTTGATCTAAGTGGTTTCATTTTCATCCTGGGTTTCATTTCATCCTAAGCAAGCTACATTCCTCAATCCTTTTACTTGATATTGGGGCAACATTTCATACATTCCGGCCAACAGAATGCGGGTAGAAGGGATGCATGTCACTTCCAAAAATAACCCCTCAAAATTTCTCAAGAATGATCTTCCTCTCTCTTGTCCTCCCCCAACAAAGACCTTAGAGGCCACCTGTTGAAGATGATGGTGGCATAGACAAGATCAAAAATTATGTGTCCCCGAATGACTGTATTAAGTACAATATACTTTGTATTCATTCTTAGGATGGGAAGGGTTGTTGGTTAAAGCAACTAGCATTACTTTTCCTAATACAGAGTGTGTGATTTACTCAAAGGTTCCTAAACCAAAAGCCTCAGCTAGTTCTTTGTGTATCCCACCATGAATCTGCTTTTGACCAGCATGGCTATTCACAAAGGCATGAGTCACCTGCAGCCCGCAGCATCCCATCCAGCACTGGGCACAGGACGGGCTTACCTGGATGTGGATTCATGTGTGCTCATGGAGCAGATGAAGCCAGACAAGAGACCCATGGTTCTTCCTGGCTGAACTGGAAACGGCGTCCACAATGCCAGCTGAAGTAGATCAACTACTGGCCTCCAACCTGTTCTGCACGTCAGGGCTTCACCTCCAGAACAGGTGCATTTCAGCTACACAGGGTGTCTGCACACTGTCTCCCCAGGAGAGAAGCCCAGCGCTGGGGACCGCGCTGCAGCACAGAGGCTGTTGTGCAGAGCAAAGTGGTGCTTCCAGCACGGCTGTTTCCCCTCTGCTGACGCTAATTACAGTTTGCTAACTGTAAACGAGGGAGACTTCGCGCCCACCCAAAGGGTTCCAGAACTGAGCCTGTTACCTCCACAGTAACCTGGGAGCAGAAGACTGTTCCTCCTTCTAAATCTTTTACCTTTTTTTTCTCTCCCAGTACAAAGGAATGGGGTAAACACAGGTGTGTTCATGGGAGAGGTGGGAATGAAACTGCAAATCTCCCCAACCTAACGGCCCTTCCTTTGGGTTGTTTGCTTGGATACAAAGCTGCAGCATGGAGTGGAGGCGTGAGGAAGACACCGCCTGGTTGGCGGGGCTTAATTACACATGTGCACGGCGCTCTGGTGGCAGTCTGAGGATGCAATTACACAACTAATTATATTGAAACAACAAACTCGAGCTTCATGAAGGGCTTCCGCCCATGGGACCACCATGTTGTCATTTGGCTACACAATCTTTCCCTTCCTCCATGTTAACATCACTTGTGGAATTTTCTTCTGTGAGCCTGCTTCTCCTCCTTTCTGGACATCATCGAGAGTCACCACCTCAAGGCAGCCTTCCCTAGGGTCTTACTTCCCCTTCCCCAGTGGACTGAATCCCCCTTTCCTCTGGGCTCCCACACACAAAGCATGGGCTTCTGTGGTCCTACCTGTTGTGTCTGGGCCTCAAGTGTTAAATCTGGAAAGCAAGACTGGTGGTTCTCTGTGGTCTTTACAAGCTTCAGAACTATTTTTATTTAAATTCTTAGGAATAACCAAATGGTTTAAAAATCCTGTAGTAGAGGGGAAGAACTGTGGCTTTAGCGCCAGAAGAAAAGTGTGAGCATGACTCCCTTGCTTTTAGCTGAATGCCCTGGTCTTTGGCCTCATTTCCCCCATCTGTAAAATGGTAGGAGTGCTGATATTACTTCACAAGGCTGGAGAGTAGATTAAATTAGGCTGTGCCTGTGAAAGCATGTTATAAATAAGTTATGAAATACAATGTTTGTACCATTTCTATTAATAAAAAACTGAGTGAATCCCTCCCTACTCTAAGGGAAACACTAGCATTGCTGGATTAAACCTTAGAACGTATATCCCAGGTTCTCGGAATCATGCCCAACAATCTTCACTGCCTCACTATCTACAGCAGGGAAAAAAGAGCTTTCTTTAAAAATCCCCTTGAATAAAAAATAATAAAAAATGGGGTGGGTGGCTGGCTCAGTTGGTTAGGGGTCTGATTTCAGCTCAGGTCATGATCGCACAGCTTATGAGTTTGAGCCCTGTGTCAGGCTCTGTACTGACAGCTCAGAGCCGAGAGCCTACTTCGGATTCTCTATCTCCCTTTCTCTCTGCCCTCCCCCACTTGCGTTCTGTCTCTGTCTCTCAAAAATGAATACACATTAAAAAAATTAAAAAATAAATAAAAATCCACCTGAACCTTAATACTAACAGACATGACACTGGTGGCAACCCTTTGTTGGCTACCTACCCTGTGTTATGCACTTGCCAGGCATTTGCCCCATAAATGAAATAAAAGAATTAGATAGGCTTATGGTCAAGTCTCAGATTTGCAAATGAATATTTATGTGATCTTGAGAAATCTGCTTCACGTTTTGAATCTTAGCTTCCCTGTCTATAAATCAGCTGCAATCGTGCCTACTATAAAAATTAGTTGTGAAAATTAAAATGTGGCAACCCCTTTAAAGCATGCAGACACAATACCTGGCACAGAGCAGCCACTCAACAAAAATTAGTCCCTTTTCTCTACTTTCCTTTCCCTTTGACACCAAGATTCTAGAATTCCACAATATAACACATTCATACAAATAGGTTGTGTGGGAGATGACGGGTGTCCTCTAGGGGAGTGACGTCACAAGAAGATCTTACCAGAATCTCCATTCCAATATTACCACTGGGCCCTTGTGTGAGCCTTTCGCCCACTGTGCTCATCACCACAATATTTTACAGTGAGAGTTTAATTTTTTTTAATAAAAAGAAAGATTATTCTCAATGATGCATGTGATAAATATGCCGGCTTTAAACCTTTTAGAAATATTAAAGGTTTTACAGCTCAATGTTTGACAGACTTGATTAATCCCTTCCACACAGAACTATTCAGGAGGAGAGCTGTA
This sequence comes from Crocuta crocuta, assembly GCF_008692635.1. NCBI lineage: Eukaryota > Metazoa > Chordata > Mammalia > Carnivora > Hyaenidae > Crocuta > Crocuta crocuta. The sequence goes on from NW_027530620.1 coordinate 175,333, forward strand.
GTTGGGCTTTAAAGCTCCAAGAGTGTTCTTTGATAAAGGTAAAGAAAAGGTAAAGAGCTTTTAAAAGGAGAGAGAGGGATTCTCATTCCATGCAGAAGAGACAAAGAATACAGAGACCCAGAAGGCTGCCCAGGGTGGGGGGGGGGCGGTAAGGCATGGAGAAGAGTGCTTTAAAATCTCTCTCCTTAGAGGAGTTTTCAAATGAAAGGCACACATCCAGCCTGACCACAGGACATTAGTATCAGAGTTTTCTTCTCTGCTGGGTTCTGAACTGGATGATGTGGGAGGGGGTAAGGGGCAGGGCAGACCAAGGGCAAGACAAACTTCAGAAAGCAATCAAGTGGAATGTACCATCGCCTCTTCAGGAATCTTGCACTATTCAGCAGTCTCCTGCTTGCTCTTTCAGGCACCTGGACTATTTCCTGCCCTGACCTCTCCAGTCCCCAACTGGATTTTGAGCTTCTCTAAAAAACAGCACGTGTGCATGTGTGTGTGTGTGAGATATTTTTCCCCTCAGCACCCACCCTAGCTTTTGTATATAAGACACATCTAATAAATGCCTAGTTAGTGTTTAATAAATTCTTGACGAAATGGTCTAATGACGTAAATGGTGTAAAAAGCCCTACATAAGAACACTGCTTTAAAAATTATTAGCAGACTTCATCTCCTCTGATTCTCATTCTACAAAACAAAGTTAAGGGATGAAACCACTGAGACTTCCAAATATCATGTCATTCCACCAACATTAATTGAGCACCATTTCCATTAATTGAGCACCATAGGTTGACTCATCCACATTGCCTGGTAAAGAAAACTTGTCATCATCGTTGGTGGAGAGGGTACCATGATTGAAGGTTATACGGGAAAACGTGCAGGATAAAGGATGGTACACTAAACCCAGCATTTTTGCTCATGGGGGGATGTCTAAAAATGCCTGGAGAATGAGTAGGGACAGGCTCTTAAGCTGAACATTGAAGGATAATGCCAAGGGAGACCAGGCATGCATATTTCCCCAATATCATGCATACAGTTGTGATCTGTGGACTTCCATTTAAACTCCATAAGGAACAGCTTGTGCTGCTAATCAGCCTCCCACACAAAATCTTGAAGTGCCCGCCCACTCCGCTCAGAGGTTTGCTTTGACACCCAGGTCCATGTCCAACCCCAACCACTCCTGTATTTTTACGGAAGCATTTTCCCAACATGAAACACCAACAGAGTTGCCACAAGATATTATGGGGGCAAAGTATGATTCAATTATGTGATTTAATCAATTCCAATGGCTAATGTATGAGGACCTCAGGATGCCATCCAGCTTTCAACTGAGGGCGAATAATTGTTCCATAATTTCTTAATTCTCCCACAAGACAGTTTAAATTAAAGGATGTCAATTTGCAAAGCCAGACTGCATTGTATTCTTAAATTGGGCCTGAAATAGCCACAAGACAAAGGGTAATAAGGCAGAGAGAGCAGAGCCCAGAGTGCCTGGTGCTGTGCAAAATTGTTTAATACGGTCAGACCCTTTAATCTTCATATCTATTGATGCAGAAAGCAGCATATTTCTGTCACTTATGATAAGAAACATTACTTTTTAAATTCCTTGGTGAGGCCTGCAGATCTGAGGCAGCCAAGATAACAGGAATCTCTATTTCTGTGTCTGTGAACATTTCCTTTTTCCCTTAAATTGGTTTTATTCTAATCCATTTAGTCTCTAGCCTAAGTTAGAGACAAGTAGCCCTGAATGGAACCACACAGGAGGAGAACAAAGGCGTGCGCCTTTCAGTTCTGATTCTGGCAACCAGCTCCTCAAACAAGTTCGTGATTAAGCAAATAATGAATGTAAGAGTATTCACTATAGGCAGGCAGTTAGTTCCAAAAAGGGAGAGGACTGGAACAGCCTTTGAAAGAGACAGAAGCATGCTCAAAGGCAGAAGATGTGGCATGAGTAGGTGATGATATGAACTCTTCCGATTAACGAATCCAGCATTTGACTCACATGTGTCCTAGGAAGTGGTCTGGCCAACTGAGTGGGGATGATGCTGGGGAAAAGGAGGACCCAAGGTCTGGACTGAAGAGACCGGATGATGTTTTGCCAAAATTGCCGGGGCCACAAGTCAGGAATCGTCATCGAGCAAAGCCAAGGACATAGCTGCAATGAAAGAAGTCTTTGTCATCTTGAAAGCCAACCAATGAAGGAGAAAGGGGTATGAAGTACAAAGTTAGTCTCTGCAGTGGAGTTGGGAGTGAGCGACTCTGGATGGAGCCTCATTCTACTGTGGGCAGTGCATGGAGGTGGGCCTGGGGCACAGACACCCCAAGGAATAGAGCCACAGACAAAAAGGAACTTGCAGTATCTCTGTTCCTAGTGTTATACTAGACTATGTGGAAGGTACAAAGAATAAAATATTCATCAATCTGTACTTTAAAAATTTGTATGAGGTTGTACATACACAGGTAAAATCAAAAGGGACAAACTGTATAAATCTAGACATAGGACGAATATCTAGAATGGAATTATTGGGTCAAGAAAACCTTCTAAATTTTGATACAACTGCCATATTACCGTCCGTGAAGGCTGTACAATTTTACAGTCTCTTTAGCAATATATGGGGAAAAAAAAGTCTCCCTCACTCTCACCTATAGAGTCTATCTTGGTTCTTTATTTAAAGAGACATGAGAGGGGTCCCTGGGTGGCTCAGTTAGTTAAGCGTCCAACTCTTGATTTCAGCTCAGGTCATGATCTCACAGTTTGGGAGATGGAGCCCTGCCCTGGGCTCTATGCTGACAGTGCAGAGACTTCTCTGTCTCTCTTTCTCTCTGCCTCTCTCTCAAAAGTAAGTAAATAAGCATTAAAAAAACGAGACATGAGAAGGGGAACCTGGGTGGTTCAGTAAGTTGGGCATCTGACTCTTGATTTTGGCTTAGGTCATGATCCCAGGGTTGTGAGGATTGAGCTCCACTGAGCGTGCAGCCTGCTTGAGAGTCTCCTTCCCTCTCTCTCTTTTCTCCCCTGTACCCTGCTCATGCTCTCGCATTCTTTCTCTAACAAACAAACAAGCAAATAAATACACGAGATATAAGGCGTAATGACAATAATTCTAACACTAATGAATGATCAGACCATTTTAAGTACAGTTTTTAGTCTTTATATGCATGAATCCCTTTATTCCTACCAGCAACCCATTGATACAGGTACTATTACTATCGTCACTAGACACAGAAGGAAACTAACACACAGAGAAGTTGAGAATCCTGTTCGTGACCAAAGCTATGCAGGGCAAAGCTGTGGTTCCAGTCCTGACACCTGGTGCTTTTCAAAGCCCAAACTCTTAACCTTCAGCTCTTATTCCAGAAGTGGGATGTTATCTATGGTACACTTTATAACAGGTACACACAAAAAGGAAATCTGAGGGTGTGCATGTGCATGTGTGGTGAATCAGAGACACCAGTTCTTTCCATCTTAATGAAAGTAGACACAGCCTATAAATGGGAAAATTCTGGGCTATATTGCTATAAATGCAGAACTTCTACCCCTTCCACTAGAAAGACCGTATCCTGTAAATATTCATGATGTGTTAGAAAAGTCAGAGCTACATCACCAGGGAAATACAAATCAAAACCACAGTGAGATACCACCTCACACTTGTCAGAATGGCTGAAATTAGCAACTCAGGAAACAACAGATGTGGGCGAGGATGTAGAGAAAGGGAAACTCTCTTGGTATGAATGCAGACTGGTGCAGCCACTCTGGAAAACAGCGGCTTTTTTCCACAGTGGAAAACTGTGGAGGGTCCTTAAAAATTTTTTAAATAGAACTACCCTACAACCCAGCAATAGCACTACTAGGAATTTACCCAAAGGATAAAAAATGCTGATTCAAAGAGGCACATGCATCCTGTTGTTTAGAGTAGTGCTATCAACAATAGCCAAATTATGGAAAGAGCCCAAATGTCCATCAGCTGATGAATGGATTAAGAAGATGTGGTAAATATATATACAATGGCATACTACTCTGTGATGAAAAAGAATGAAATCTTGCCATTTGCAACAACACAGATGGAACTGGAGGGAATTATGTTAAGCAAAACAAGCCAGAGAAAGACAGGTATCACGTGATTTCACTCATCTGTGGAATTTAGGAAAGTTAACAGTTGACCATAGGGGCAAGGAAGGAAAAATAAAATATAAATAGAGAAGGAAGCAAACCATAAGAGACTCTTCAATACAGAGAATAAACTGAGGGTTGATGGGGATGGGGGGGGTGGGAAAATGGGTGATGGGCATTAAGGAGGGCACTTATTAGTATGAACACTGGGTGTTATAGGTAAATGATAAATCACTGGATTCTATTCCTGAAGCCAAGGCTACATTGTATGTTAACAATTTGAGAATAAAAAAATAATATATTTAAAAAAAAGAAAAGTCAGAGCTACATTGGGGTGCCTGGGTGGCTCAGTCAGTTGAGCATCCTTCTCTTGATTTCAGCTCAGGTCATGATCCCAGGGTTGCGAGATCAAGCCCTGTCTTGGGCTCCACACTGAAGGTGGAGCCTGCTTAAGATTCTCTCTCTCCCTCTGCCCCTCTCCCAGACTCATTCCCTCTCTCTCTCACCCCCTCAACAACAAAACAATTAAAAATTAAATTAAAAAAAAGAAAGGTCAGAGATACAAAATTTAAAGGGAGGTATGGTCCAATAAGTATGAAACTTTTAGTAATACAAAACCGGGTTCAAGTCCAAGTATTACCACTGGCTAGCGGCATGACCTTAAGCAAGTTATGTAACTTTTTGAATTTCATTTTCTTCAAATGGAAAAAAAATTGACTGCATGACCCCAGGAAATTTTTTATAATGACTAAGTAATACAAAGAACAAGACCTAAACACTCAATAAATATCGTCAGCTGTAAATAATTCCTACCTATCTGTCAAATCTTTCTGCTTCTCTTTGTAGACCGTCTGCTTTCATCAAATTAGTTTACTTTTCTCAAGTATGATGGAATTCTCCAGTCTGCTTGCATTTCTGCCTTCCATTCTCTCTTGAGGAAACATTTATTTTGTCCACAAGTCCTATCTACAGGAATTCTACCATTAAGCCATCCAGATCTATGTCAAATGCCACCAAGTCCACAAAGTTTGTTCGTCTTATTTACTTTGAGAGAGAGATCAAGAGCAAGTGGGGGAGGAGCAAAGAGAGAGGGAGACATAATCCCAAGTAAGCTCGCACTCTCAGAACAGAGCCTGATGCAGAGCTTGAACTCACAAACCCTGAGATCGTGACCTAAGCCAACATCAGGAGCCAGACACTTAACTGACTGAGGCATCCAAGCACCCCTCCACAAAGTGCTTCTTGAATGATGCCCTCTGCAGTAAACTACCCCTAAGTGGTTTGAATTTCTAAGTACTATTGGATTCCTAAATACTATTGGGCTCCCCTTCTTTTAAGACCTAACCATTAAATACTAACAATTAACAAATGCCTTACCATGTACCATGCATGGTTTTAAGCATTTCATAATATTTTATATCTCACTTAATCCCCTTCACTTGTGATAGATATTATCGTCTGCACTTAGACATAGTCCTGAATGTCAGTCATTATTAGAATGTCTTGTCAGCACAGCTGGACTGAAGTCACTAAAGAGCAAAGAGGCCACAAGCATAATATTTGAACTTGGAGGCTTTGGAGTGAAAACTCCTGGGTTCCTGGTTCTGCGCCTATCCCCTGTGTTATGGCTACTAAATCTCTCCAATTTTAATTTGTAAAGGGAATGCTGATAACGCCAATTTCAAAGAGTTATTATAAGGCTTAATTGGGTTTGCAGATATAAGAATTTGAAACAGTGTGTGGAAAATGGTGAACACGTATATGTGAGCTTATAGTATTATTATTACTATTATTATTTAAATGCCATATAGCAGGTTCCAAGAAAAGGCTTGCTTCTCCACTTTGCATTCACTATTTCTCTGCCTATATTGCCTTTTCCCATCCTCACTCTTTATTCCACTGCCAACTCGAAGAACTCAATGCCTAGCTCTGTAGGACCAAGCACTAGCATCTCCTGTTCCACAAAGCCTTCCTTGGTGGCCCCTTCCTCAGGGAAAGCTCCCTCTTTCACACCCTCTATTACCTTATGCCCAATTCACTTGTACCCTTCATCTCACTGTGTGGTAATTCCTGCTCAGAACTAGGAGCTCTACAGAGATGGGAACTTTGTCTTCATTATTTTTAACCCTTCATACTTAGCACACTGTTTGCATAATTGGGGTATGCTCTTAGTGCCCATAAAGTGATTAAAAAGATGAATTAAAAATATCTGAATAAGAAGTTACCAACTCTTAACTCACTCCTGTATAATTCACTGAGAAGTCATTCAATCTTCCAATCAAAGCATAAAAAAGAAACCCTACTAAAACTAAATGTTTTGTAAAAATACATAAGAGGTTCGGTAAGGAACTCATTGAGTTCCTATCAGCCACATATTCACTTCCCACACTGCCAGGCTATTGATGTTTTAGTGATAGACACTGCAAAATGATAAATTCACCAGCAATTCATAAGCTCAAGACATTAACAGACACGCTGTTAGGCAGCTCAGATATAAACAGAATATTATGGAAGGAAAATAATAATTAACTCATAAGAAGAGGGGCAAGTAAACATTCTATTAAAGGGGAAAAAATCCCAACTGAATATAATCTTCTTCCATTACATTATGAGCATTAAAATTAATGGCGTTCGTTTTTCTGTGGTTTGGATAGTCATTGTATTTAAAAAGCTGAAGTTAACTTCACAGGGAAAAAAAATAAATTAAATGTGCTGGTGTCTCAGGAAACTTCATTTTCTGAGTGAATAGCCAAGTTGATGCACATCACCAGACTGACTGACAATCAGTTTTCCATACTGGTGTGTTCTAAATGGGAAAGGAAACCAACTCTTAATTTAAATTATATTGCAAATCACTTCTTGCCTGCTGAATGGCATTCAGCTGCAGTAGGTGGCTTTCACATAGGGCCCCAAATACAACATTGGCTGATTAATGCTAATTTGAAATGTTTTCTTGTGGGGGGATGGGCACTCAATCTTATGCAATGGTGCATATGAGGCTAGGAAATTCTGTAGTGGGTGACTGACTCAAAGGCCAACAGCATATTTGCCATCAGATAAAAATGCACATTCACAAACATACCAAGACAAGTCAATTATTCTCTGATTCACTATTCCCTGGATCCCTTTGTGTAAAGAAAACTATACTCCCCATCAGATGGATACACAGAATCATAGTAAACAAGCCCCTGATTCCACTATTCTGTATTATATTTCCCAGGGCACCTTCCATTGTGGAAGTCATTAGTTTTGGTCTTGTTGTTCTCAATTTATCAAAACAGACATTTTGCTCCTGAGCTCAGTTTTACTCCCAGATGCAAAAGAGCAGACACGATTTTTGACCAACTGAAGGAAAAAAAAAAAAGAAAAGAAACAAAACATGCTTTGTAATCTTTTGGTGAGGATGACTGGGAGTGTGTGCTTCTCTACCTTAATGACGATATGTACATAAAAACTAAAGGCAGAGCTCAAAAGCTTGATTCTTTTCCCTATGCCCAGCTTAAAAGTTCAAAGAGACAAACCAACCCATCCTTGTCTTTTGAATTTCTCCCAACACAATGCACTCAAGTTGGATAATTCAGAATAAGGAAACTGATTGGAACCAACATCTGAAAAAACAACAAATTAACATGAGCCGCCATCATATTTCATTTGTCAAATCAGCAAGTGTTATTCAGTGTGTACAAGTGTTCTGGGGACAGATTCTCCCTTGGAGGATAACCACAGACCTGGGCGCCACACGCAACATGCTCCCTGCACATTGTCACAGATAAAGGAGTTTGTGGTATAGAGATAGGAATTTTTGCTGAAATGGTCTGACATGGGATCCTAGCTCTAGCACTTTTAACTGTGTTATCCTGGGTACATTCCCTTTCTTTTATGAGCCGGAGTTTTGTACTTGCAGCAGTATCTTGAGGATTTGAGGTAAACTAACATGCAGTATAGTTACTGCCGGTCATAAAGTATGCACTCCATAAATGAGGGCTATTATAAGCACCTGAGATATCAGTACCAGTACCTCCAATGGACTAATGTATATATGCATCAATAGCCAGTGTACCATAAGACCATGTTTTCTGCTGTGTTCGTCTATGTATTTCCATGACTGAAAGCTCTTTTCCATATTGGTCTTTGACCATTAAAATTATTAAATGTGCTGCTCTCAAGTGACAGAATCTATTCTATACTTGACTCTGATTTGTAAAGTTAGATGTCTGGAGGACTAAAACAAGATTTTTATAAACAGGACAACAGTGTAACAAGCCTGGGAGTATCTCATTAAATCTGACCACAGCAAAGCCTTGGTGACCATCAAGGGACTAGCTCATGGATCACATGATGCACTCTGCACATAGAATGTGAAGGAGTGGTTCTCAAACTGCCTATGAGAGTCATATGGGGGACCGTTATGACTTACTGACCCGCCCCAGTGAATCACAGTCTCTGGGGAGGGAGCCTGCACACTGGAAGACTNCCATGGATCACATGATGCACTCTGCACATAGAATGAAGGAGTGTTTCTCAAACTGCCTATGAGAGTCATATGGGGGGCCGTTATGACTTACTGACCCGCCCCAGTGAATCACAGTCTCTGGGGAGGGAGCCTGCACACTGGAAGACTTGTACAAACTCTCCAGCTTGTCAAGTGCGGCCTGGGGTGAAAAAAAAAATCACTGGGCTAAAGAAATACTCTGATTGATTGATGGTTTTTAAAAGTGGTGCTTGCTTTTCCCAAGAAGGCTAAAAAGTGTAGAAGCAACAACAGAAAGAACCAAACACAAGAAAGAAGAGAGGGAGAGAAAAAGAAGGGGATAATGTCTTGGTGGGGGGGGTAAAGAGGTAGGTGGTAACTGTCTGGAGGGCTGGTGCTGCCCTGAGAATCTTAGACATGGGAGCCACAGGAGGTCTGCAGTCTAGGGGACAGCAACCATGGACACACACNGAACACAAGAAAGAAGAGAGGGAGAGAAAAAGAAGGGGATAATGCCTTGGTGGGGGGGTAAAGAGGTAGGTGGTAACTGTCTGGAGGGCTGGTGCTGCCCTGAGAATCTTAGACATGGGAGCCACAGGAGGTCTGCAGTCTAGGGGACAGCAACCATGGACACACACCATCTCTCCGGCTTTTGCAAGGATAACACCCCTCCTGGGGGAAGAGAGGAACACAGGGTAGGGGCCAATGTGGAGGAGGTGTGTGGATAAACTGAGGAAAGGAAGTCTCTTCTGTTGCTAGATGTACAGCCCTAGCTCTTCGCCTCTGACTGCCCAGTCTCAATCATACCCCCATACCTTTCCATGTTCTATTCCTTCCATCTGAAATGCTCCTTTCCCCTTCTCTGCCATGCAAAGGCCATCAAATATCACCTCCTATGGGAAGCCTTTCCTGATTTTCTCTGGCACAATTAATCACTTACCTATTCAGAAAATGAGCATTTTTCTCAGAAACTTTTGTGTATTCCCCTCAGTCACAACTCATCACATTATGTTAGTCTGTGGTTTATGAATATGCCTTTGCACCTGCATGTTCAATTCTGGGTGTTTTCTGTTTTTCACCTTTGGTTTCTTCAATAGTGCCCAGCACACAGTATGAATTATTTCTTTAAAGGAACCTGCAGCACATAGTAGACGTATGTCGCTGTGGTCTGCACAGCATCCTTATTATCGCTGGACCATCCTATGAGATTCTGGAATAACTGTCCATCACAATGACTCATTTGTCCATTGGCCTTCGGGTCAGCAGTAAACCCAGGCAGGGTTAAGAGTCCTTTCACAAGAAGTGATATGGAGACTAAGGAAGGGCCTCTGTTCCAAGACCTGTAAAGATTTTTCGAGACCATCAAAATCATCTTGTGAGCCATAAGCATAGAGCTCCCTTTGGGAGGAATAAATATTGCTAAATGATGACACATTTAGAAACAGAAAGAAGTAGAATCCACAAATGGAGAGAGAGAATGGGCCCTGATGAAGTCAATGAGCACCTGGATACAACCACACCTGATATGTAACCATTACTTCCAGCCTTCCCAGTTACATGTGCCATTAATTCATAATTTTTCTTGTTCAGGTTGCATTTCTGTCACGTGCAGAAGTTATTTGTACCAACTCAATCATATGATAATAATGATACTAATGGCAAAGCCCACAGTCATAAGAAAATTACATTTGATTCTTCTGTTTATGAACTCAGAAAAGAATAAATTCATTTTAAAACAAAGGTTTTCAGGGCACCTGGGTGGCTCGGTTGGGTGTCTGACTTTTGCTCAGGTCAGGATCTTCTAGTTCTTGGGTTCAGGCCCCACATCGAGATTTGTGCTGACAGCTTAGACCCTGGAGGCTTCTCCAGATTCTGTGTTTCCCTCTGTCTCTCTGCCCCTCCTCGACTTGTGCTCACTCTTTGTCTCAAAAATAAATAACATTAAAAAAAAATAACAAACAAGTTTTCAAACTGTTCTATGGGGTTCAAGTTATCTGTGGAAGACTCTCAGGAAAAAAATTATGGATAAACTGAGAAAGGCAAATCTCAGGGGCTTGGCCCACTCCTTTCTGTTTTTAATCGACGTAACTCTTTATTCTGTTTTATATATTGGGATTCCATGAAAAAAACTCCTTAACTGCTTAAAACAAAATAAAACAGTAAGTGTGAAAACTAATGCATTAAAATGTGTCCTCAAAGGTATTATATTTTAAATGTTTCCACATGTAACACATTAGCCCTCAGCTACCTGAAAACTTTGCTTGCATGGAGTGACTCATTCTCTACGGGATCTGGGAAACTGAGGTTTCCCTGTAATTGAACAGAAGGCTGAAAACAATGGACAAAGATGGAAAACTACCACCACCATTTGAAACCAAACAGAACATTTTGTCTCCAAACCTTCATCCACAGGAAACAATCCCAAATGCTTTATGAGTGTGTTGCAAAAAATTCCTAAGAGGATAAAAATAGTAGGTTAAGAGAAACTTAACCATACAGAAACTTTTACAAAGGGTTATGAAGAAAAGCTTCCAGAGAGGAGCTTTTTAAACTTAGTCCCTAAGTCATGCTTACCTCCTCTGCCTTCCTCATTTCCGACATTTACTCCTGCTTCACCAGAGCCATTTTCTAATAATCCTCAAACTCATTTCCTCCTCTCTACCTTCACTGCCTCTGAGTCAAGGCTTATTCTTTCAGAAATCCACCTGCACTGGCGTCCCCTCCCTCCAGGCCTCTCATGGCCGCCATGTTGAACTCCCTCAGAACATAACCACAGACCTGGCTTCTCTATTGCAAACCTGCCAGGGGCTGAGGTTCTGTCCTTCTCCCATGGCCTCACTTGTACACACCTCCTCTCCCACCTCTTCCTGTTACACACGCCACAATCCAACGACCCACACCTGCAGCGGTTTCTGGCTCAGGACTCAGTGCCTTTGCCAGCTATATGCAGTGGGGGTTCAGAATCACTATTCTCCACCAGCAGTTCTCAATTTTTAAAATGTGTGTGTGTGTGTGTGTGTGTGTGTTTTCAAAAATTACCTATGCCTCTGGTTAAAATGCAGGTTCTTGTTTGGTAGATCTGGAGTGTGGCCTGAGGGGTTTCATTCCTAACAACAAGCCCCCAGATGACGCTGATACTGCTGTTGACAGGCCCATGCTTTGAGTAAGTAGCAAGATCTTCCATCAGTTACAGCAGAAACCTTGTCTGAATAACCTCCCCTCACCCTCACCTGCTTGCCCTCAAGAACTAAGTCCATCTGAAAGTCTCTGCTTGCAATCAGATGACGATGATGATGATGATGATGATAATAATGATGGTGATGATGGTAGCAGTCAATACTGAGTGCCCACAATGAACCTAGCCGTGTTTCAGGTGCTTCTGCTTTAGAATTCAATTTTTCAGGGGCACCTGGGTGGCCAAGTCGATTAGGTGTCCACCTTCAGCTCAGGTCATGATTTCAGGGTTCATGAGTATCTGGCTCCACACTGACAGCGTAGAGTCTGCTTGGGATTCTCTCTCCTGCTCTCTCTGTCCTTTCCATGTGCACTCTCTCTCCCTTTCTCTCTCTCAAAAGAAATAAACTTAAAAAGAAAGAACTCAACTTTCTCAGTATAACCATATGAAGTAGGTGACTGCTCGTATTATCAGTGTCATTTTTAAGCTAGAGGCACACAGAGGCTGAGTAACTTATCCAGGCCACACAGCTGGTAAATAGGAGGGTCGGCTTAAACTCAGGTCAGCTGTCTCCAAGAGCCCATACTCTCTTACCTTTACACTATGCTACTCTGGAAGATGCTCAGACAACAGAATCCTGCCTGCACTTCCTCAGCTCTTTCGGGTGTCCTCTGTCCCAATAAACACAGTAATATATTGAAGCAGACTGTATACTTGTCACTCTCTGCACATCAAACAGTGAATTCTTCAAGACTGGGGTCTGTTCTGCTCTAACTCTGAATCCCAAGCACCCCAGGCAATTCCTGTCACACAGTAGATGCTAAGGACATATTTCTCAACTACTGATGGCATAAACATTCATAGAATTTGCAACTTTTCCATCCCTGACAAAAGCTACTTTCATTTGAGCATGCATCAGAATCACGTGGAGAGCTTGTTAAAACACTAGCTTCTGCGGCCCACCCCCAGAGCTCGCTTCAGTAAGTGTAGGGAAAACTTGCATTCGAAAAGGTTCCCACACAGAAGTGAGGCTGCTGGTCTGAGAATCACACTTTGAGGACTATTGCTTGGTTTACTCTTCACAGGTTCTCAGTTTTCTTTCACAAAGGATTCTTTCCTTTATGAATTGTTTAAGGATTTTATTTTTAAGCAATCTCTATACTCATTGTGGGGCTTGAGCTCATGACCCTGAGATCAAAAGTCACATGCTCCACTGACTGAGCCAGCCAGGTGCCCCATCTTTCACAAAGGATCCCTAAGGCAGTAGACAGGATGTTGTGTTTCAGGGATAGCTAAGGAAAACTCTGGGACCCAAGGGAATTCTCATCTCTCCTATTCAGGAGCATAAACAGTAGAAAATAAATATCCTAGGAGTTTACTAATAACTCAGAGACTTGTTTTATTTTCTACTAAAATAAAAAAAACTCAAGCAAATTAGCAAATGACATTGAAAGCAGAAGCCACAATCAAGTTTGTAATTTGGTTCCAGATACTCCAGAGGCAACTTAGTCAACCTCTGATGTACTGTGTATATTTCACTTGGATTCTCTGTGCTAAGCACTCAAGATACAGTGACTGGCAGACAGGCCCCTGGACTAGAGAGCCTGGAAGGAAAGGCTGGCAAGAAATATGCAGACATATAAAGAGAGGCAGTAATTACAGATTGGGAAATGTTTTAGTGGGAAAATCAGCAGTACAATGATGGGGGCAGTGGTGCTCATTTAAGGTAGGGAAGTTGCGTAGGCATCTTTAAGAAAGTGTTATCTTCAACTGAGCCCACAAGAATGAGAAAACGCCAGCTTGTGAATAGGCAGGAAAGAAAATATTCCAGACGGAGGGACTCAACAATGGTAAGCACGCTGGTCTCAGAAGGAGCTCGGCAGGTTTTAGATGCCTCAAGAAGGCCAGTGTGCTTGAAGCATAGGTGTGAGGTGGGCCTTGTACTGCTGGGGAGGTCTGGGTTGTATTCTCAGTGCAGTAGGAAGAAACTAGAAGGGTTTTAGCAGAAAAGTGCCATATCTGATTTGCATTTGAAAGAGATCACTCTGGCTGCCCTATGCAGAAAGGTTGGTAAGGGGCATCAGCAAAAGAGAAAGGTTCAGTCAGGAGTTAATCTTACTATGCGATGGGCAACATGTAACACCTAACAGCTTGGGGTGGGGGCGGCGGGGAAGCAGGGAGAGGTTTATCAGCCGTACCAATTAAAACTTTACAGCCTGTTCAAATAACCCACTTGTATCACACTGCTTAAAGACAACATCCATAAACCAATCTGGGCTAATTGTAGCAAGCTGCTGCAATGCGGACCTCTGGCTCACTGGAAAGGTCCATGGAAGACACGCGCTGAGAGCATCCTTACCAGAATGGCTGTGTCTGATCCCCCAGAAGGGAAAATTGAAGGGACTCAGTAGCCCTTTGAGAGCTGAAAAAGTAGATCATGAAGCACAATTTTTCTGTCGTAAAAAATGAGGCCTTTTCAAATTATACATGACATTCAAGTCTATAGATGACTGTCAGTAACCATGGCCAACATTTGGCCCATGTACCAAGCCCTGCTCTCCTAAACACTGTCACATATTTACACATCCAACCTACCCATGAGGCAGGCACTATACTTCCACCATCCTCCTTTGATAGATAAGGAAGTTTGAGACACAGAAAGAGAAAGTAATGTGCCCAAGATCACGCAGCTGGTCAGTGTTGGAAAAGAGGCTTGAAATCAGGCAGCGGGGCTCTGGAGTTGTGGCCTTAACCATCATACTATTGCTTCTAAAGAATTAGAAAAACAAGGAAAAATAGGCACTGAGAGGGAGACCTGCTTTATACATTTTGTTGTATCATCAACGTAATTCCTGGGACCGAGTAATGTATTGCTGACGATGCACTGATGCTAGATACCAAGCTTTGCTGTCTGCTGCTAGGCAGTAAAGAAAAGACAAAATCAGAGACAGAACCTGAGTTCTGACATAATACTCTCATACCAATGATACACGCAAACACAAAAATACATACTGCTGATTTTTTAGTGTTTATTTTTGAGAGAGAGACCAGGGGAGGGGCTGGGGGAGGCGGAGACAGAGAATCCAAAGCAGGCTTTGAGCTGACAGAAGCAAGCCCAATGTGGGGCTTGAATTCACCAACTGTGAGATCATGACCTGAGCCAAAGTCGGACGTTCAACTGACTGAGTCACCCAGGTGCCTCTCTACTGCTGTTTTTAAGACTCTGCAGAACCTCAGTAAAATTTTATATAATCTTAGATCCTGTGGAACAGTTATTAAAGCCTGTTTTTTGTAAAATAAGGGAGAGAACATTTGAGAAGAAAGTATGCAGATAGCTATATTACCTACTCACCCTAAAGTACGGTGGTTGTATGAGCCAACCATACCCCTGGCTGCTAGTAGGAATGAGGCCTAATTCAAGGTAGTGCTGCCAGAGCCAAGGACAGTGCCTGGCACAAAATACTTGTGATAAAATTGGATGAGTGACATGGGCAGATGCCTTGAAATCCCTGTTGTAGAGCTTACTAGTCATGTGACCTAGTTATATCACTTAACCCTTCAGGGTTTGAGTTTATCCATGCATAAGTCAAGAATATTATCTACCCTGTATCATTATCATGTATATGGGGAAAGGGGCAGGGAAGAAGTTAGGATCCTAGATCAGTGCTTAGCCCAGTATATAGACTCAGGAAATGGCAACTGCTGCTACTATTATCATTACTTGCTTGTAGACTTGAAAACTAGCATTAAGGCCAAACAAGTTAGAAAAAAGAAAAGGCTCTAACAGAAAAAAAGAAAAAAAAAACCATGACTGCAATCAGCCTTTTGAGAAGTATTTTACAGAAAATATGTCCTTTTCCAGTTAACAAAAAATTTAGAACCAAAATGACTTGATAGAGAAATCTGAGAGATAGTTCAGTGCAGTGGTTAAAGGGACGGACTTGGACCAAGGCTCAACTTCACCACTTGCTGACTGTGTGAACTTGGGTGAATTACTGAACATGTCTGGGCCTCAGTCCTCGCATCTGTAAAATGAAAATGCTAATAGTAACCTGCTTTCTGCAACCTTGTGAGTACTAGATGAGATAGTACACATAAAGCATTTAGATTTGCCCAGCAGGATGTGAGCACCCATCATGAATGTTAAGGCAAAATCAGGAAACATAAAAAAAAACATGCAAAATACTGGGTTCATGGTTTGTGTCCATATGTGGCTAACAAGGTAACCAACTTCAACTATTCCAAACTATATTATAAAGCTTTCATAATCAAAACATTATAGTACTGGCATGAAAACAGACACAATGATCAATGGAATAGAATAGAGAGCCCAGAAATAATATATACTCTGTGGTCACACATATATGGTCAATTAATTTACGACAAAGGAGGTAAGAATACACAATGGGGAAAAGATAATTTCTTCAATATGTGGTTCTGGGAAAACTGGACAGCTACACAGAAAAGAATGAAACTGACCCACTATCTTATACCATACGCAAAAGCAAATTCAAATTAGATTCAAGACTTAAGCATAAGATCTGAAACCATATAAAATTTGAGAAGAAAACATAGGCAGTAAGCTCTTTGACATCAGTCTTAGCAATCTTGTGGGGGGGTTCACTTACTTCAGGCCCCCGGCAATAAAAGCTAAACTTAACATGAGACTACATTGAACTAAAAAGCTCCTGCATAGAGAAGAAAACCGTCAGCCAAATGTAAAGGCAACCTACTGAATGGGAGGAGATATTTGCAAATCATACATCTAATAGGGGACTGACATCCAAAACATGTAAAAACTTACACAATTTCATATCAGAAGAACAACCTGATTTAAAATTGGATAGAGGACCCGAAGAGACATTTTTCCAGAGAAGACGTCCAGATGGCCAATAGACACATGGAAAGATGTTCAATATCACTTGTCTTCAGGGATGTGCAAATCAAAGCCATAATGAGATACCACCTCACAACAGTCAGGCTATTATCAAAAAGACAAGAGATAACAAGTGCCGGCAAGGATGTGGAGAAAAGGGAACCTTTGTGCATTGTTAGAGGGAATGTAAATTGGCGCAACCACTGTGGAGAACAACATAGAAGTTCCTAAAAAATTAAAAATAGAACTATCATACAATCTAGCAACTCCTTTTCTAGGTGATCATCTGAAGAAAATGGAAACACCCCTATGTTCAATATTATTATTTATAATAGCCAAAGTACAGAAGCAACCTAAGCCCATTGATAGATAAATGGATAAAAAGATGTGTGTGGGGCGCACCTGGGTGGCTCAGTCGGTTAAGTGTCCGGCTTTGGCTCTGGTCAGCATATCACAGTTTGTGGGTTCGAGCCCTGTGTCGGGCTCTGTGCTGACAGCTCAGAGCCTGCAGCCTGCTTCAATTCTGTGTCTCCCTCTCTCTCTGCTCCTCCCCCACTCATGCTCCATCTCTCTCTGTCTCTCAAAAATAAATAAATATTAAAAATTTAAAAAAATGTGTGTATGTGAATATTACCCACAAAAAATAGTGAAATCTTTGTGACAACATGGATGTAACTAGGGGGTATTATGCTAAGTGAAGTATGTCAAACAGAGGAAGAAATACCACATGATTTCTAAAATATGGAATCTAAAAATGATAACAACATCAAAAAATAGAAACAGACTGACAGATAACAGAAAAAAAACTGCTGGTTACGAGTGGTGAGGTGTTAGGGGGCAGGTGAAGAGGTGAAAGGGACTGAGCTGTACAAACCTCCAGTTATAGAATATATGTCATATGTCGTCGGAATGTATAGTACAGGGAATATAGTTAATACTATTGTAATAACATTGAATGGTGATAGATGGTAACTAGATTTATTGGGATCATTTTGTAATGTACAAACATATTGGATAACTATGATGTACACCTGAAACTAACAAGATATTGTATGCCAATTATGCTTCAATAAAAATAAAGAAAAGAAAGGAGAGAGACATTGCCTTTCTCATTATATTATAGCATTGGGACAATTCAGAGATACTGTCTGGCAGTCCTAATAGCTACGGGCTGCCTATTAAATGACTTACAAAAACAACAAGAAGAAGGAAGCATTATTTGATGCCTAAAAGTTACAGAAAATGAAAGGGAAGGTTTTGGGTGTATAAAACAGTATTATTCCATTCCTTAAGGCAATTAGTGTAATCAGGATAGATAGAGTGCAGAGCGCTGGCATATCCAGGAACTCTTTTTTCTCTTCTATCAAAGGATAATATATATTTTCACCTTCAGAAAGGTTAGGTAATTATAAATGTATTCTCCTTACTCATAATATTTTAAGCAAGTAATTGTTGCCCATGGGAAAATGTTTAATTATTTCTGATGAACAGTTGTGGCACAGAAACAAGAGAACATGACAGGCAGAATGTGGAAACCACGGCCCAGTTCTTAATTGTGCGGGAATCTTGTCTTTTCATCATGAAAAAAAAAAATTCCCATATTGATTTTTCTCTCAATTGATTTCACAAAATTTTCAGTTTAGCAGCACTGAGTTTCTCCAATTATAGCATCTTCTCAATTTCCCTAGGCTAGAGGCTGCCTCATGCCTCCATGATGCAAACCCAAGACATTTTAGGATTGGGCTGCCCAGCTAGTGCCCTTTCACGTATAATAGGGTCTCACACAGCACCCCTCACTTCCCTGGACCAGTGTTTTTGAAGGGACAAGGGAATGGCAGGAGAATGCAGCTTTGGGATTGCACAAAGAGGGGGGAGGAGGCATTTCTCACTCCTTGAGGTGGGGGGGGAGGGGAGCTGAGAGATGGTGAGTTTCCGAGCACCTTGGAGATGACAGTGCCCCCTGCTATGGGTTCTTCATGCTACGGAAGGACAGGAAATCAGAGACTCAGCTGGGGAAGTGGCTGACCAGAATCTACACAGCAAAAGCAAGTCTCAAACTGGGATCTCCTGACTCCAAATCCAGCTTGTTTGGGAAGGAAGGGGAGGAGTAAGCGGAACTGGGAACAGCACAGGATTCAATCCCGGTGGAGCTGACATGACAATCTGTGAATAGCGACTGCAGTAAGGAAGGGGTTCCTGGGAAAGCGGCTGAAGAAAGGGGCTGGAGGGATAAGGGGCAGGGACCACAGACAGTCCCCGTTAGTCTCCCTGTGCTGCACCTGGTGCCCACTGTCTTTCCACTCAGGGTGGCCTGCGGTGGCTAAGAGCAAGCAGCTTTGGAATCAGACAAACCTGGTTGCAAGTCTGCCATTTTCCAACAATGCAATGAAGTTGACCTCACTATCCCCTTTTACATATTTAGGAAACAGGCTCAGACAGGTTAAGGGGCTTTTCCAAGACAGAGTTTGATTGGGATTTTGACCCATCTTATTTTCTTAATATTTTTAAATTTTATTTTAGAGAAAGAGAGATTATAAGAGGAGCAGAGAGAGAGAGAGAGAGAGAGAGAGAGAATCCTAAGCAGGCTCCACGCTTAGCAGGGAACCTGATGCAGGGCTCTATCCCATGACCCTGGGATCATGACCTGAGTTGAAATCAAGAGTCAGATGCTGAACCAAGAGAGCCATCCAGGGGTCCCAAGCCATCTTATTTCCAAGCCCACCACTACCAATGGCTGGGGTATTTCCATAAAATATTTCTTTACATTTACTGAGTAGTTTTAACTCTAAACGAGGTAGTTTTATAACAATTTTAACTCACTGGTACATTAGAAACTGTTTATAGACATGTATGGTGCTAGCCAACTTTTCTTAAATTTTTACTGAAAAAATTGTAGACTCACGTGTAGTTATAAGAAATAATAATGAGGACCCTGTACATGACAGTCAACATTTTGATGAAGGTTTTATAACCAATATGAAAGACTCTGGACCAAGCGGGACTTAATAAAATGAAAATGTCAGGGCACCTGGGTGGCTAAGTCAGTTGGGCATCAGACTCTTGGTTTCAGCTCAGGTCATGATCTCACGGGTGAGATCTCACAGCCGAACCCTGCATTCGGCTCTGTGCTGACAGCTCAAAGCAGTGCTCTCCTTGGAACTCTCTCTCTCCCTTTGCCACTCCTCTGCTCTCACTCTCTCTCTCCCAAAATAAATAAAAATAAACTTTAAAAAAAAAAAGAAAGAAAAAGAAAATATCAGGCAGCAAATGTGTAGTCTATATTTATTAGACTTTACATGTCTTATATTTGCAAGTGGCCTACTTTTGTTTCAAGGGCACGGACATTAAAGCTCTGTGGCCTGAGTTCACCTCCCAGGCCGCCACTTCTCAGCTCTCCTCTGTGGTCTCTTTGTTCCCACACGTGTGAAAAAAGGATGATCATAGTCAACTCACTTACAGAACTGTTGTGAGATTAAATGGGTTAATGCACAGAAAACACTTAGAACATATAATTAACTGATCTTTGATATTCCCAGAATATACCTATGTGTGTGTGTGTGTGTGTGTGTGTGTGTATGTGTATGTGTGTACTAACTAAGGAACCACATGCAATCTTTATCACCTATTCCTTGCCCTTTGTGGGTAGGGTAGGGTTGGGGATTGGTTTGTTCCAGAGAAGGGGAATAAGGGTACAGCTTTTTTGTTTTAACCGAAACAACATTTACTTAATGGTTTATTCATCCATATCATCAATAAATGTGTTCTTTCATAGGTGGGAAATTCAACTTTTTAAAATACCAGATTTTCCTGCTTGTGGGAAGCTATTCAAAGACATCAGCAGTTTCTCGCAAATGTGTGAACTTTATTCCTTTTTTCCTTTTGTGAAGTCTTGAATAGAGAGTACTGTACATGATAGAAAAAAAAAGTTTCCTCATGAAATAGAAGCTATTTCCTAATCTATCTGGGGCCTGGAGGCAAAGCAGAAAATGTATGATCTGATCCCATTGTTCTATGTGGAAGGCCTTACAAAATTGTCTCTTTTTGTCCTATTCAAGAAACCTCTCTCTAAAGAACACAAGCAGTATTTATATCCATTTTACAGACCGGTAAATGATTAGAACAGACAGAGCCCAACAGAATCAGTTGAAGGTGTCTTAGGGGGTTACTCTCTAAGTTACTTCCCCCACTGCCCCAACCTTCACCCTGCTCCCCTACTCCCGACCGCTCACATACACAGATCACACCTCCACCTTTACCACCCCCCACCCCCACCACTTGAGAAGGAAAGCAAAGTCCACAAAACACACTGCTTTGCTGATTTATACAAACCTTCCATGGGTGAATGGCGGGCAAAAAAGATTCTTCACACTCTCCCATGGTATTTTTAACCAACCTTTGTCCTAACTGTTGCCTGAGACACAGCATTTGTTTTGGGGTCCAGCCCCCAACTCTACTAGCCCCCAACTCTACTCTACTAGAAGTAGATGTACCTCTGAACACTCTGTGCCCAGCACCCAATTTCTCTCTCGGTGGCTGCCCAGGAAATACATTCCCAGTGGAAGTGAATGCAAACCTCCCTTCCTGACATACGCTTCCGATCCTAGAAGATCCTGTCTGTCTCCATCCAGAGATCCTGTTGTTTAAGGGTGGTTTTATAAAAGGCGGTGTCGAGGTGGGGATATATATCACAAGTGTCACTGGGCACAGGCCTGTGGCAGTCATCAATTAGAGAACATGGCAGGGACAGAGTAGTCTCTCCCGGAGAGGTACACTTGGGCTGTGCATTGTGGGATGCTGGGGGAATCTGAGGACACCTCAGATCCCTGCTGCCTCTTGATTTGGGGGAGGGGCAGAGTTGCGTAACCACTTAGGGAAAGCTCCAGCTTTGCTCTCAGTGTGTCAGCCTCATGAGAATGAGGAATGCCCTGTTCTAGGACTGCCTCATGGACAAGGCTACGCAACCTTAGCAGGACTGCATGGGTCTCTCTGAGGACACGTTGGCTTGTCTCACCGCAGTGATGAGATATGAATCTATCCATCCTTCACAAGGCTTCAAGCCTTGTCTATCTGGCCTACCTAGGTATTTAAGTTCCTGACCCTGGTCCATGGGGATGGCTGGTAGTGGTATTGTTTATGATGGGTCTCCTTGATGCCATTCCTTCTTGTAGGGGCCCTTCTTGCCTGCCTGGGTGAACCTGTTTTATGCTTCCTGTTGGAACAGGACTGGAATATCTCAGTGCATTTATAATCACTTGATCAATGCCTTTCTTCCTGACTAGACTCCAGGCTCTATGGGGCAGGGACTATTTTCCGATTCGTTGCCACATTCCTTGAATGTAGCACAGTCCCTGGTACACTGTAGGTGCTTAATCTAAAAGACTTTTAAAATAAATGACTGACAAGAAAAAACAAACAGTGCATAACCTAGAAAGCTTACAAGGCACTCTGTAGATGTATTAACTCATACACTTGGTTTTCATGTGATCCACAGTAGGTATCTCTCTCTCCTCTCTCTCTTTCTCTCTCTCTCTCTCTCAAAAATAAATAAACAAAGGAAAATGATTATCCTAACTTTTACCAATGAGGAAAACAAAGTATTAAAGAGGCTCTGCTACTCACAGCAAGGTGAGAGCTGAAGTCAACCTAGGACATCCAGTCCAGCTCTCTTGCCACGATATTCCCATGAACCTCCTCTTTGCTCTTTAAATGCTTTGCTTTCTCTTCTCCTAACCCCCAAAGATAAACTTAGAATCGCTAGCGCCTTCCATCCCCCACACCTGCTGTGGGATCCCAATTAATAACTGCAAAAAGCATTTGCTATTGTTCCGAGGAGCTGGGAAATCAATGTGTTCATTAGCAAGCTCCCCCTCCCTGCAATCAGCTAGGAAGACGAGGTGCTGGGGCCCGTTCTCTGTATTTCTCTTCAACCATCTGTGACTAAAAATGTTCTTTAAATTCACCCGCCCCGACTCACAATCAGAATTTCATCTCATCTTTAGCTCCGCTGCTCACCCTAATAAGACCCCTATCCCTGCAAAGAAAATGCCTGAACCAGCTTCCACCCTGATAGTATGCCCCACTTTCCCAGACCCTCTCCAGCCAGCAGCAAAGGGGCCTAGAAGTGGTGGGTGCTTTGGGTCCCAATTTTTGCTGAAAAGGAAAGCAGGCTTTTATCCTCAGTGTTCCCCAGTCTGTCAGGCACTGTATATTCGTGGCTCGTTAGTGCAGACGCTCTGAAGGGAAGCAGATGATGTAGGCTTCAGACAGAGACTAAATCTGAGCCCACAGAACCCCAGCTCCCTGTTCCTTCTGCTCAGAGCCAACCCCACTTCCTGGGGTGCAGACTGATGGTCCAGGAGTCAGGCTAACCCAAATCCTAAATGATGTGACTTTTGAGAATCCAATGTATACACTGAACTTGGTCTGTATAGGATCTGCCCCCAGAGATACTAAAACACTCTTTTTATTTAAAGCAAAATTTAAAGTTGCAATTATAACACAATGAATACCTCAATACCCTTTACCTAGATGCACCAACTCTTGATATTTTGTCACATTTATGTTATCTCTTTCCCTATATACTTTATTTTTTTTCCTTTAAACCGTTTGAGGTAAGTTGGCTTTTCACCCCTAAATTCTTCTAAGAACAAGAATATTTTCCTACCTAGCCACATTACCGTGATCTTGCTCAGTACATTAAAGAACTGTTATCTAACATATAGTCCATATTCAGATGTCCCCAGTTGTCCCAATAATGTTCTTTGAACAATCGTGGGTCATGTAGGATCCAATCAAGGATCATGTGTTTCATTTAACTGTGATTTCTTGTGAGCCTATAATCTGAAACTGGTCCCCAGCCCTTTCTTTTATCCACATGATATGGATATCTTTGAATAACATCAGCCAGTTGCTCTTCAGAATCATCCTCAGTTTGAATCACATGATTCCAGTTCATCCCATCATTGATGACTTTACAATTACCATATGGTGGGGCGCCTGGGTGGCTCAGTCGGTTAAGTGTCTGACCTTCAGCTCAGGTCATGATCCCATGGTTCATGAGTTCAAGCCCCTCATTGGGCTCTGTGCTGACAGCTCAGAGCCTGGAGCCTCCTTCGGATTCAGTGTCTCCCTCTCTCTCTGTTCTTCCTCCAATCATGTTCTGTTTCTCTTCCTCTCTCAAAAATTAACATAAAAAACTAAAAAAACAAAAAAATAAATAAAATTATCACATGGTAAATATGGTGTCCACCAGATTTCTTCATTGTAAAGGTAAAAGATTACCCCCTTCCCTGTGGAATTAATCAGTGTCCCGTGGGGTGCTATTTGAGAATGTATGCATATCCTTTTCCTAAATAACTTTTAATATGATGCTTTCAGCATCCATTGATAATACTTATCTAAAACCATCATAATTACTTTTTTATGTTCAATTTATATGTGTGTAGATTTTAGTCATTTTCTCAGTAATTTGCAAGGTGGCCTGGTTGTGGCCAGTGAGCATGGCCACCTTGATTTCTGCCTTTTGAAAAATGCTAAGGTTTCCTCCGTGGACCAATATGATTAGATTCTGAGAATGTTGTATGTGTGTAGGGTAGCTGGAGTACAAAGAGGGAGTGAATGACATAATAATATATGACAATTATATGTTATATTGAGGACTCAATATTATACAGAAAGAGGGAGGGGTATGTCTAAGCTCAGTCATGTATTTAAATTATGTTAAGCCATTGCAATTGCTTTGGCTAAACTAGAAAGTGTGATATTCAAATCCCTAATATTCGTACATTTTTGTCTTGTTCCATTAATTTCTTTTTTTGCTTGTTTCATTAATTTCTTTTTTTGCTTGTTTTTGTTTTGTTTTATTTTTATTCAATTCTAGTTAGTTAACATAGAGTAAAGCAATTATTATACTAGCAGCGGCAAAATAGTAGTTTTCTAATTCTGCCATTCCTCATACAGTGGTTGGTTTCTTCTGTACAAAGAACTTTCTTTCTCCCTCTGCAATTTTTAGTATCACTCTAGAGTCATGGATTCCTTCTGTATTAGTGTGTTAGAATCTATTGCTGCCATTATTCTTTCTGTTGCTCCAGTTGATCTCTTTTTTTTAACCAATTTTATTTTATTCTACTTTTTTAATGTTTTATTTATTTTTGAGAGAGAGATAGAGACAGCGTGAGCAGGGGAGGGTCAGAGAGAGAGGGAGACACAGAATCTGAAACAGGCTCCAGGCTCTGAGCTAGCTCTCAGCACAGAGCCCGACGCAGGGCTCGAACTCACAAACCATGAGACCATAACCTGAGCCGAAGTCAGATGCTCAACCGACTGAGCCACCCAGGTACCCCCAGTTGATCTCTTAAAGGAGAAAACTGTAGGCCTTCTAGCTCCCTCCTATCCTGTTTCTCCCCAGCCTCAGTCCTCTGAGGCTTCACTCCCTGACCCCTCCTATTCACTCCACTGACCTTTCTTCCTGACAGCGAAACCTGGAAAGTTACACAGAGGGATAGGGAACTGTATCATAAAACCGATTTTCATGCTGAGCTCCTTGAGGGATGGGGTTACATCCCCTCACTGCTCTGTCTCTAGCACACTTCCTGGAAGGGAATAGGTACTCAAGGGTTATCGTGCAATGCAGCCCAGGAATGAGTGCTTCAACTTGAGCACAAAGTGGCAGTTCAAAATCTCAGACAATCTTTATCAGAGGACAGGGAAAGAAATTTCACCTTCCCAGACTATGTACGATGGTGCCAGCCTCTGATGAACTTAGCAAAAAAGTAGTCAAAGAAACTGGATGTTTACATGAGATGCAAATAAACTTATCTGGTGTTTTTAAGCCCCTGTTATTCTGCATCTGCCACGTGCAACTGAACTGATATCCTAGATATATATGCCTCTTTGTACTTTATGCTCTAGTCGTAATGGCTACTTCTGGCTCCTTGAACATACTACTCCAGTGCTTCTCAAAGGAAGCACCTTGGAGTTTTCCTAAAATGCAGATTCTGATTCACTGGGTCTATTCTGGGGACCTGAGGTTCTGTAGTACTAATAAGCTTGCGGGTGAAGCCACTGCTGCTGGCCTGAGGACCACACCACACTTTTTTGATAGCAAGGCATTACTCTGTTTTACATCTGAATACATTTGCAAATGCCGTTCCCTTTGCCTCACATCCTAGCTCTCCTTACGTATCTGGAAAATTCCTATGAATTCCTTAAAATCTTGCTCAAGAGTCATCTTTCCTTTCATTCACCAGCTTCTCTGTGAGCACTTACTACGTTACATCACTAGTTAAGGTCCCAGGATCCATGACTGTTCAAGATAGGAAAGGACTCTGCTCTTAGAAGCCCCACCTGTAGTAGAGGGAAAGAGAAGGAGACTATAAAATAAGCAAACAAACCAATAAGATAACTGAAAACTTGTGCTAAGTACCACGGAAAAGGAAGAGGGAGAATGATGAGGGCAGGGATACCCCTTTAGGCACATGGTCAGGGAGGGTTTTACAGAGGGGTGGTCATGTTACTGAGATCTGGAAAAAGAGCAGTCAGTCCTATGAACAGCTGGAGGGGGGGAAGAGCATTGCAGACAGAGGGAAGGGCAGGACAACACACCAGAGAAAGCAAAGAGCTTGGAATGTTAGAGGACCAAAAATGAAGCAGGTGTAGCTTGAGGACCATGTGTGACAGGGACAGAGCTATGAACAAAGATTGGAGGAGCCAAGGGCTAGGTAATGTGGGACGTTTGACCCTGGTAATATGTTAGAATTTTATTGCAGTTGAAATGGGAAATCACTGACAAGTTTTAAGCCCAGGGAGTGATAGGATTTAATTTATGTTTTAAAAGATCACTCTGGCTATTCCATGAAAAATGTATGGTGATAATAGCTAACATTTATTGATTGTGCTTAGGATACATCAGGCATTGCTCTGACTGCTTTCATATATTAACTCATTTAGTGCTCATAATAACCATATGAAATAGGTACTATTATTATTCTCATTTTACAGATGAGCAAATCGAGACCAAAAACAGTTAAGAAACTTGCCCGGGTCACATGGCTAGCACATGTTGGAGCTAACATTTGAACGCAGGGTGGTTTCTAAAGTGTTANCCACTTGAGGAGAAATCAAGAATTATGCTTTAAAATGTAAGTTTTGAGATGGTTCTTCAATATGCAAGTGGAGAGGAGGTGGCAAATAAGTGTGGGTGTGTACAGCTTGGAGTAAAGGCAGGGTTAGACACGTAAATATTGCAATCGCCAGCACGAGTGGGGCATTCCCCACCATGGGAGTGAGGGAAGCTGGAGAAGGGAGTTCGGTTGTAACCTGTCACCCACTAACATGCAGAGATCAGGAAGAAGAAGAGAAGCCAGCAAATAGATGGAAAGGCAGTAGCCAGAGAAGTGGGAGGAAAACCATTAGGGTGTGGACCCAGAGAAGCCTACACAGCCAAGTGTAAATTGAGGGGTGCAATGGGTGCTCCTGGGCAGCTAAGGGAGAGAAAGTCAGAGAAGAGTCCATTAAATTTGGCCTCATGGATGTGGGAGGGTCTGCCATTGCCTGAAGAGATTCCGTGTCCCCTTTTCCCTTAGTAACAGTATCCCCTTTGGGGCACAATACTATTTGGAATAAAGATCTCATTTCCAACCCTCTCTTCCAGCCAGGCATGTCCATGAAGCCAGATGCTGTAAGCAGAAGTGCTGTAAGAACCTTCTAGAAAGGAGCTGGCTTAAAAGGCAGAAGCCCCTTTCCCTTCTTGCTGCCCTGGAATGTAGTTAGGATGGTTGGAGACCCAGCAGATCTTGTGTTAAGATCCCATCTTCCTCTTCTCTAAATTGAGATCCACAAATAGGATGGTTGCATGTCCTTCCTTTCTAGTTTTAAAATTCTGTGATTCACTTGGCGCTCAATAAATATTTGTTGAATGAATAAATGAACAGACATGTATGCACAGGGGCAATTCACATTTTCTTAGCAAATATACATATAAAAATAAGAATATAGTATATATTACATATTTGCTAAGCAAATGAGTATTATACGCAAAGAAAACAGCTAGATCTTTGTGAAATGGAAGGTAAAAATATACCTAGACACACATATCAATAGCATTATTTTATAATTACACCACAGGCAAATAAAACTAAACCACAGCTACTCCATATCATTGGATATTCTGTATCTGAACTACCAAAGTTTTGCAGTATGTCTTAGAATACTCTATCAGGGACATAAGCAGAGCTCTCAGTACTGCTACATTGGGCATTAATACATGGTGCACATATGATGTAGAAGACTTCACACAACACAGATATCTGGTGGCCATAATTCATAATTCCTCCACCTCCTCCTCATATACCAATGCCAAAAAGGTGGGAGGGGGTGGTGAAGAGACAGCAGACCATGGGGCAATCAGAAACAAGTAGGTCTGAGCTGAATGAAAAGGGACACCAGGATCTGTATGAATTCACTGAGATTTACTAGCTCACAAGAACCCATGTGCCCCATGTATTTTGTCTAGTTCATAGTATTTATTAAGTGCTCACTTTATGAATAGTGATTATATACCCAGCATTGTACTGGACATTGTAAGTGTATCAGCTCATTTCAATGACACTGTAAAATAATGCCCTTTCTAGCCTCACTGCAGTGATGGGAAAGCTGAGGCTTAGAGAAGTTCATCCTTTGCCCCAGGTTATAGCCATCCGGGACAGCACGAGTAGTAGGACTTCAACCTGTAGATCTGTAAGAAATCTAAGCCTTCTCTTCCTCCACACCATCTACTGGCCTATAGTTCACTGATAGAAAGTACTGTTTTCTTGTTCCTTTAACAGAGTTGCCTGAGGAAGGGATTCCTTGGGACTCCTCCCCGAGAAGAGCAGGGCCCAGGTCTTCAGAAGTGTACCATGAGCCCCTTGCTCTGATGACTCAAAGACCACCACCCTTCTGCCTCTGGCTACAATGCATGATCGAGTTATTCATCCTTATGCCCATACATTAGCTAAACCCATTAACCTGATGCGACTCCACTGACGTCCTTTTCAACAAGCGGCCCAACAGCCGATTTAACCGATATAGATTTATGGCTTAACGCTAGAGAGGAGGGAGCCAGGAGGGAGGGAGGGAACGCGCACCCCCTCCTTCCCAAGGCTGATGGGCAGCCAGCTATCCTCTCCTCCAGCAATTACTGACACTAATTAGCAGCTTACTACAGATCTGAGAGAAGAGGCTGACACTGGCGCAATCCCTGCCTACCGCATCCTGAGTGCCGTCAGAGTCTTCGGGAAAGGCCCATGTCAAAGGGCCTGTCTGGGAGGAACTTGGCAGCTCAGACACCAAGCAGATTGGAAGGGGTGGAGGGAGCATCTAGAAAATGGCCTCATAACCAGGGGCCATTCTGTCTCCCGTTCCCAGCTTTGGTCTGGCTGCTATTTCCCTCAGCTTAGGCCCTGGGCTTCCATCATGAACACGCTCACTGCAGGCATGCAGCTGGCTTCAGATCATGGAGGCATATGGCTCAGATTCATGAAGCCAAGTCATTAGCCCTCTGACCCAATTATATGGATTATCACAAAGAACAAAGCAATTGGGATTCGGCCATTGTGCTGTTCTTCGCTATGGGCAAAAGTTTGGGGAAACAGGTCTGTTTTGCTCCCTCTCCCCCAAGCATGCCTATTTTACATTATATGGAGGCATTTCAAGTTTACAAGACGCTGTTAATGATGGTGGAAGAGGCTCTTTGTGGGTAGAGGGCAGATGGTTCTTAAACGGAAGCTGCTGGAATAGCAGAAAATTAGGTGTGCTGGTCAAGGGTCTATCCTTGGTCCTGGCTCCTCTGTGTTGTATGAATGACCTTGGGCAAGTCACATTTCCACTCGGAGACTCAGTGCCCGAGGCTGTCTTGGCAAAATGAGGGGTTGTCTTACTGATCATTAAAGGTCTCTTCCAGTGTGCTCTTGGCTCATCATGTCCCAGAATCCCCTCATGATGGTGAAAAACTCAGTGAAGTAAATTCACAAAATAATATTAAAATTAAAAATAAGCCCTATTTTTATAGCAGATTTCTCTGCAGGAGAATCACAAACATGTTTTCTTTGCATTGTTTTTAACATCAAATCAAACTACAGAAAAGATCTGATACCCTCAATTCTAAAAAGTGAATAAAATTGATTATATGACTTCGTATCGTTTTGGTTAGAGAAGCAAAGAAAAAGAGAGAAAAAAAAGTATGAAATTGCGATTGCCCATTGCAGCTATCTGCTGGGTAATAAATGTTGCTGAATCGGTGTCATTTAGCAAAAATTACTGCAAAGAAAAAAAAATATTGCAGGTTTAGTATCTTAATTATGTAGATTTTACATTCAATGAACTCTTGCCAAAATAAATTGCGTATATTATCTAAAAAGCAAATGTTAATTAAAACTGTATCTTGATAGCATGCTTGGTTCACAAGACATTCCGAGCATATGAGATTATATGGCACACATTAGCTACCATCAACTCAGACTGAAGGTTTGGGTCATTTCAATGATTCATGTGAAGCCAGACAGTGTTGGCTGGTACTGGCGTCTGACGGCAGTGCCTCACATATTTATATAGAAGATCCAGCTTGATCCTGACCTATTTTTCCAGATGAGTGAAGTGTCTCTGCCTGGTCGAGAGCCTTACAAATAGGACAGCTGACTTCAGTTCCCATTAATTAGCTGTTTCACACAAAGCTACGCAGTGATCACTGCATCCGGGGTATAAAAACACAGTTCCCGGCAAGGAAATGAGACTGAGACCGGGGTACAGACAGAGAATTGGAGGTCACCATATTCATCACCTGTCTCTTTCCCTCTGCTACCCTGAGCTCAGATGTCCCCAAG
Source organism: Crocuta crocuta (assembly GCF_008692635.1). Classification (NCBI taxonomy): domain Eukaryota; kingdom Metazoa; phylum Chordata; class Mammalia; order Carnivora; family Hyaenidae; genus Crocuta; species Crocuta crocuta. The sequence continues at coordinate 205,819 of NW_027530620.1, forward strand.
ATCAGACCATCATCCATTCACTCTGATAGGTGGGTAATTGCATTCTTGAGCCACAGCATCTGGTCTTTTTTGAACATCTTCACTGCTGAGCAGTGTACACAAAAAACAAGATCCAAATGCTGCAGAATTGATTCTTCTACCCTCTCCAAGAGGCACTGCTCCAAAGCTAGTTTAATTATAGGTGTTTAGACGTACTGAGATGAATACCTAGGGAACAGCCGTTCCACAGCACCGCTCTGGCAAGCATGTACTTTCTTTTCTATTTTTTTTTCCCACTTTCCATTTTAACAAACAGTCAACTGCGCACTGCATGTAAGTGTTCTGTAATCAACGGAACACTAAAATGCCAAGTGTGAGGAAAAGGTCAGCGGAAGGTTTCAGACAGGAGCCTGGAGCCATGTCATGGCCTCGAATGGCAAGCCTGTCATTTCCACTGGACTTCTAGGGTCAGTTAGATTCCAAGTAACTACGCATAGATCCTCACAGAAATTCTGTATGTTCAACAAGCTGGGATCCACCTGGCTCTAAGAATTATCCAAGAATGGCCTTGAAATGTTGGCCTATACTGTGAAAATTTCTAAAGGAGTAGCAGGTATGGAGGCCTACAGACCCAGGTTTGATCTCATCACTACTTGGGAAATGTGTGATGGGAAGCAGTCACTTTACTTCTCAGAGGTTCAGTCTCACTTCCAAATACAAGTGATAATACCCACCTGTAGGGACAGATGTAAGGCTTTATGGAAAGAGCAATGTAGACACTGTGCACAGTATCAGATTCTTAGCAATGCCCAGGAGCAACTACTATTCATCCAATTGTCATCTATCTATCCAATCAACAGAGTACTGACTTTGATAATTCAGAGTCAGATTTATGTGCAAATACATTTAGGAAAGAAAGGATTGGGGGGTGGGTATGGAGGGACCATGGAATGGATAACTACTGAGCTGGTCTAATTTATCCCAGGGGCAATGCACAAGGTCAGAGAAAAAAGGGTACCAATAAAAAGATGTCTCCTTTCTCTGTATGTATGTTGACCATCTGCCCATTTAGTCTCAGGTCCTATTTCTACCCTTCTCTGCCTATGACCCCCAAACCTGCATCTCTTATGTTCTTTTGCCTGGTGGCTTTTGCTTAGGTTTTGTCAAGAGGGAGACCTGGTAGGCTTTTGCAAGTCAGGAAACGGGAGAAAGAACTCACTTCCTGCTTCCAGTTTCTGCCAGAAATCTTCCAGTAGAAATGGACACCTAGGATCTCTGGCATCCTTGGCAGGTTCCTCCTCTACAGTGCAAAGCCTCTTCCTGGAGCCCAGGACTGGAGCCCAGCAGCAACTCCACAATTCCAGTTGGCTCCAGCCAAGTGGTGGCCCCTGAGCTTCCCCGTCAGCCATGCAGTGTTAGCTGGGCACTTTCATCACCAACCAATAGCCTCCCCCAGCGGCTCAGCACTGCAGCCCAGCACCTGGATGTCCCAGCACAAGCCATGTGATGCCTTCTCTCTGGTTCCAACACCAGGCTCCTCGGCAATCCCTTCTCATTGATTCCAGCACGGGCTGGTCCCCCTGGCCCGTCCCAGAGCAGCTTAGTAGGAGGCAATTGCCAGGCAATGGAAACACCACACCTTTCTTTAATGTTCATTCAAGCCTAGGTACTCCCTATATTTAGTACCTCGAGTAGTAGCTGCTTCTTATATTTACTCATCTCTGACTTACTTACCTTTTTCTCTTCTTTCAACCTTTCCAACTATTTTATAACTAATCCCCTATATCAACCCCCTTCTGTGTGAACTACTAAATATGGTTTATTTTGTATGTTTCCTGAGGTGACCCTGCCAGATATGTATATCATGTATATGTGAAGGTGGACATTGAAACCTGAGGAGGGATTAAGAAGGTTGTGTTGAAAGTCTGTACCCTTTAAGCCACTAATTCTATTGCAAATTTTAAAAGGATGTCAGCTAACTACTATTCTTCCCTCAAGTGTCACTGACACGTCACCTTCTCATAGGGACTTTTCTGGCCTCTGAATCTAAATGATTTGCCTGCCCCTAGCAGCCTGAATCTTTCCTTTATAGCATCATCACAATTTATAATAATCTAAGTTTGTGATTCTGTTCATTTTTCTCGCCATTAGGTAAAAGATCGCTAAGAGGGGGAAAGGAAATCTGCTTGGTCACTGGTCTTTCCAGCACCTAGAAAAAGGCTTACCTTGTATGGAACTCAAAAAATGCCTGTTGGATGTATGAATAAGTGAATGACCAAAGATATTCATTACGCCATTGTTTATATTAAACTATAAACAACCTCAAAATTCACTATGATAAAAATGGATAAGTATATGAAAAATCCACTCAATAGGTCAACAGAACCATAATATTTATCTTGATGTAAATGTTTCTTGGAGCACCTGACTGGCTGAGTCGGTAGAGCATGCGACTCTTGATCTCAGCGTTGTGAGTTTGAGCCCCACGTTGGGTGTAGAGATTGCTTAAATATAATATCTGTTAAAAAAAAAAAAGTAGTAAATGTTTTTCAAAGTGTGGCCCATGAGCAACATGCCTACAAATCACCTGGAATTATTATTAAAATTCAGATTCCCAGGCACTACTTCCACATTTTCTTAAGCTCTATAGGTGATTTTCATGTACCCTAACTATTGGCAGTCCCTGATCCAACAAGTATTTATGCAGATTGCAGAGATTTTGCACTAACTTAAAAATGTGTTTTAGGGTGGCTCTGAGCTAGGTGGCTCAGCTGGTTAAGTGTCTGACTCTTGATTTCAGTTCAGTTCATGATCTCACAGTTTGTGAGATCGAGCCCTGCATCTGGCTCTGCACTGACAGCGTAGAGTCTACTTGGGATTCTCTTTCTTCCTCTCTCTCTGCTCCTTTCCACTTGTTCTCTCTCTCTCTCTCGCTCTCTCTCTCTCTCTCAAAAATAAATAAACATTAAAAAATGCATTTTATGTTGATTGAACAAAGCAAAAATAAAACCAACGAAATAAATTTTTAAAAGACAGTCATACAATTAAATTAGATAAACAAATAGACATGTAGCAATGTAAACAGATAAACAAAGAACAAATATAACAACTTTTTTCTTCTCATCTTAGAAAAAGAAGTAGAAGGAAACACACCGGAATATTTTTCTTTGGGGAAATGTGGAAACACTACTTTGTCCTCCTCTTTCTGCTCTTCAATATTTTCTGAATCTCTGATAATAAGTATGTATTTTACTGTGGGAAAATACCAAACCAAATTATCTCTAAAATGAAAAAAAAACAAAGATTCAGCAGACCTCTAGGCCAGCTGAAAATGCCAGGTCGGGATCCCCTCCTTTCTTCCTCGGGGTTCCTTGGGCGGCTCTGCCATCATTATGTGATCTCCCATAGGGCAGGTGATGTGATCATTTCCTTAAATCTTACCCCGCCTGCACTAAAACCAGAGCTTGGCAGCTGGTAAGCCACTGAAATTTCATACTTAAGACATCAAAGCTGGCAGCCTGGCTTTCAATTCCCCCCAGCTCATCTTCTTCTTAGGAAAAAAATTTCTTGAAAGCACTTGATCCCTTGAAGTTATTGGGCACCACATTTAGCCAAAGCCTCGCTCAGGATGGAGAGGCAGAGTCAGAGAAAGCCTACATGCAGTATATTAAAGGCTTGGATATATGCATGACGCGGAGGGGAAAGGGAGCCAAGCAGCCGATGAGCTAGGAGCCCCTGGAGTCTAACTCCCAATAGACTGCACAATTATTGTCATGGGAGGAAGCAGGAAGATGGCACACGTGGCAGGGGTTAATCTTGGGGGAGACTCTCTGTGTAGCCAAGCCTGGAGCCTACCATTACCCAGAAAGAGCATAATGGCATGCTGTTAGGCTGTCTGCTAGGAGGAGACTTTTAGGTGAGCCCTTTGACATGCTTAAAATAGAGCCCAGCTCAGCTGGGCTGCTGGCTGGGGATGTTGTTTCCACCCTGCCACCAGCTCCTGAGCTGGCAACGCTCTGCAGAGACCCAAGGCCTTCTTCCTTAGTGCTCCATAGAGACAGGCTCTCTCCCAGGCAGATGAAAGAAAATGATGCCTATTTCCTATAAAGTAATAGGCAAAAGTGCTCCCCAACAGCGGAGTCTGGGCCGTAGCAGCCAAATCAGCACCTCAGAGCAGGCAGTTTGACAGGCACTGACAAAGCCCCTGTGCAGTCTGCAGGCCAGCCCTCCTCCCCCAGACAATGAAATTACCATAAAGCCCTTGGCAGCAGCCCCCTCACCATCTCTTGGCTCCAGTTTTTCTACCACTGTAATCCATTCTAGCACAGGTAAACCTTCCCAAAGCCCAGAGGTCATCAGGTTCAGAAAACGAAGAGCTACAGAATCAAAGATGAGCTTTAGAGCCTGGCATCCAAGCCCCTTTATATTCCAGCTCCAGCTAATATTCCTGAATGTGAAATCATAATAGTCAACGTGTCCTAAGTGCTCACTACATATACTAGGCAATATCCTTAGGAGTTTGGAAAAAAAGCAGTACACTTAGTTCTCAAAATAACCCTAGGAAAAAAACAATGAAGAGGGTAGGAAACTGAGGACAGGTCAAAATCTCTGGCTAAGGTTATATAGCTAAGAAGCAAGAGAGCTAGTGTTGGGAACCAGTAGAGTGACTCCATAACCCACATGGGTACACCTGTTCCCCAGTCGTCCCGAGAAGGGATGGTGCCCACCAGCTGGGCGAGTCTAAACATTCTTCTCTAAATGTTTCTGTCCTCTCCCTGATTTCCCCCACGTTCCCCTCCTCCCCATGCAGTAAGGATGATGTTAAGAGTCCCCAGGCTCAAGGCCAGATCTGAGTTCCCAGGCCATCCATGCTTCTCTGCAGCGTGGGGCAGTCATGGATAGAGCTTTCCCCAAGGGAGCCCAGAGACCCCTGAGGTTTGACAGAATACTTGGGCTTGGAATCTATTGAATCTTGAAAGAGAAAGGTTTGTCCAAGCTCCTCACCTGTAAACTAGAGAGAATAATCCTGCTCCAGTTAAACGAGAGCAGGACACAAAGGGCTTGGAAAACCTCTGTGATCACATCTACCTTTGACCTCCCACAGCATGATTTACTAATATTTCTTTTCACCTTTCCTATGCCCATTAGCATTCCCACTTCCACCCCACTGTTACCCTGTCTCTAGCTGTGCATTAAAGAGGCATGTACCTTGATAGGTGGGCTGTTTGTGTATATTTTCTTTTAAAGAAGAGAGGCCTTCGGTGCTCTGAAATCAGCTATCGATGTGCTTCTAGGATCCCATCTGCTTAAAGTCTTTAGGATAAACCCTAAATCAGGGGCCACCACTAATATGCCCAGCGGCTCCCCTTCCTATACCTTCTCCCCTTGTTTAGCACACGGACACTGCTTCACTTTCAAGATACCAATAAGGAAACAGTCTTCTACCATCCTTTTGTCCTGTAAGAATGGGATATGGTTTTCTAAACTGGGTTTACACTTCAAATGGCATGTGAATTATATCTCAATGAAGTGTTTTCCTTTTAAGCAGCTTCACAAACAATGTATAAACAAATGGTGGTGGCTATATTCCAATAAAACTTTATTTACAAAAAAAATAGATTTCTGACTTCATGCTAATCACACAGGGTCGGTGAGGGGGTGATGATATATCAGTCAGAGCCCAGGGTTTGGGGTAAGACAGACCTCATTTTGAATCCTGGGTCCTTCTGTTCACTGAGTGCTATGTTTAGTGACACACAAAGGCGCTTGAAATTGGAAGTTCCTTTCCTACTCCAGCACTGTGGCTGAAGCCCAATGTTAAGGGCTGGGGGTGAAGAAATGAAGAAGCCACCATTACTGCCTTGAAAGAGCTCCACACTTTACTGGAGTTTATAGAAATGTACATTTGTGTATATACATATATAGCCTCATGGGACAGGTAAACATAGGTACTAGCAAAGCATGTGAAAGAGCCACCAAACGTAGAGTGGTCTGAGCGGCAGTCAGGGATGCCTTTCCAGAGCCCAGAAGGAGTAAAGCTTGAGCTAAGCTTGGGAAGATGAAAGCACACAAACTCTACATCAGATAACCTGGGTTCTAATCCCCTCTCTGCCCCCTATTTGCTGTATGACCCAGACAGGGAAAATTCACCTCTCTGAGCTTTGGTGTCCACTCTCTCAGAAAAAGGAGGTACCAAACAAGTAATGCTTCACTTGTGCACTGCTGTGATGTTTACAAAAGTGTGATCATGAAGCCTATGGTGCATTGAGGGGCTGAGCTAGAGGTCAATAAAAATTTAGAAATTCTGTGAATCCCTACGCCATGTGCCGGTCAGTTGGAAGTGGTTCAGTGTGCATACACGAGCACATGTTTATACTTATATCTTTCTCTAACATGGATCCATTTGAGGGAGCTTATTCCTGATAAACACCTGGGGAGGCCAAGCAGACTGGACAGCTCCACACCATGGCAGCAGCCCCAGCCCCCCACCAGCCTAACGTGGGTTTAGAGAGTTTGTATTCATCAAGTGCTTCAGGGCTGCTATCTCCTTTACCTTTATGACATTTAAAGAGAGAGACAGCATGAGCAGGAGAGGGTCAGAGAGAGAGAGGGAGATAGAATCTAAAGACAGGCTCCAGGCTCTGAGCTAGCTGTCAGCACAGAACCCGACGCAGGGCTTGAACCCATGAACCATGAGATCATGACCTGAGCTGAAGTCAGACGCTTAACCGACTGAACCACCCAGGCACCCCCCTGTTTATGACATTCTAATGTTGTTAGAAGCAGGCAATATTATTTTCATTTTATCAATGCAGTTATTAAGGCTGAGACGTGAGCTAGATTAAACCATGGAAAGTACCTGAAGGTCAGTTAGTTCGACCCTCATGCTGTGGCTACAGTGCTCTCAAAAGCATTTCTGCCAAGGTCTTATGCAACTAATGTCTGGTTATTTTTAGGGACAATTTTGTTCAGACTGTAAGAAACAGAACTCTGAGCGTGGCCTTGGGAAAACCTTTTTCTGCCAAGGCTAAACTATAGACCATCTGGGCTTTGGTATCTGAGAGATCTGGGTTCAAATCCTGACTTTACCATTCACTAGCTGGGTGAAAGATCACTCTCTCCAAGTCTCCTCATCCTCACATATAAAACAAGAGTGCAAATACCTACTTTATAGAGTTGTTTAATGACAAAATAAATAATAGTTAGCAAGGCTCTCTGGCAATTATAAAGCAACACACACACACACACATAAGTTGTCATTGGTTTAACTGTTATAATAAAAGTTTTTCACCAACAATGACAGGTGTCATCATCATCATTCATTCTTGCTGGACAATGAATTGGCACAACTCTTTTGATGGACCAATATTTAAATGTACATATTCCTTTTGAACCACAAAATCTAATTCTAGGAATTATTCTACAGATCTCAGTCCACATCTGTATAATGCACATGTTCAAAGATATTATTCAACATTGCATCATTAGTAAATTTAAAACACTGGAAACAGTATTAATGTCCTTCAGTAGGGAAATAATTAAACACATAATATAGCAACACAATAGAATACACTGTTGTTAAAAGAATGAAGTCTTGATGTATTGGTATGGACTCATCTCTGCGATATATTACTTAGTGGAAAAAGTAAATTGCAGTACAAAGTGTATGGATTGAACCACTGTACCAAAAAAGAAAAGTGAATATAATATACCCACAGATTCATACACACATGTACTCTTAGGCTGTACCTGGAAACACTGCCTCTTGGAAAGGAAATCAGGGCACCTACATCTTACTAAATGCATTTTGTACTGTTCTATTGTTTTCACCAGGCCACGTGTTCCTTTTATAGCAACAGAAATAAAAGGACCACAAAAATGCTGACTCTCTCACTAGACATTAAGCTCCAAAGAGTCAGAAGCACATTACTTTTCTCATCTTAAAAGACAGCCAGCCACCCCATGCCACCAGGCCAATCCTCAGAGCTGTCCATCTCTTCTCTCTTTTACCTGATTATCTACAACTCCTCTCCACTGTACTTTTCACATGGAACCAGAGTCAGATTACTTCTTTCCACTCTGCTGTTCCTCCCTGGACTTACCCACTGTCCTTTCTCACTCAGACCTTGGGACTACCCTCCCTACTGGTCTTTTGGTCTCCTCTCCACAGAGAAAGAAGCACTACTGAGCTTATTATTATTATTATTATTAATGTTTTAATGTTTATGTATTTACTTTTGCGAGAGCGAGAGTGAGAGAGAGCATGTGGGCAAGAGTCAGGGAGGGGCAGAGACAGAGGGCAACAGAGAATCCCAAGCAGGCTCCACATTGTCAGCAGAGAGCCCAATACGGGGCTCTAACTCACGAACCATGAGATCATGACCTGAGCCAAAATTAAGAGTTGGATGCTCAACTGAGTGAGCCACCCAGGCGCCCCGCAGTGAGCTTTTTTAAAACAGAAATCAAATCAGATCAATTCTCTACTCAAAACCCACAAATAGTACAAATGAACCAACCATGGCCCCTAAGCACTCACATGGCTATGGCCCCAGTCACCCCTTGAACCCCAAGTCCTTAACTTCATGTCCCCTACTCATTACTTTTTATTCCTTCATATCACCTTGTTCTTCTACGTGACAGTACTCCCTGGCTGACACTATTTGTTCATCTATTGTGATAGATCTCTTCTCTACTATTAGAGAACAAACTTTAACATTATCCTCAGCACACAGTACAGTGACAGGCACATGGAGTCCCTAATATGTGTGTTGACTTTAATTGGACCATTTATTAGTGTCATAAAATGAGACCTGTACTGGAACAAGGAGACCTGAATCCTGGGTTTCCATCAGTTACCCCCTATGAGATTAAGCAGTTCCTGTCACTTCTCTGAGTCTTACATGGTAGCAATGGCTTCTGGCCCAGTATCTCTCGGCACCTGGTAACTTCTAAAGTTGTAAGAGCAGCATCATTTTCAGTATTTCAAAGCGTCAGAAAGATTTTCCTAAAGCATGTTCCATGGGATGTGAATATATGTTCCTCAACAAATAAAGAGCTCCAAGGTTAAAAAAAAAAATGAACTTCAGTTTTTAATATGCCAATGGGCCTATTTTCCTCAAATTTTGTGTGTTTTCATGCACGAATGGGTACATGTATGTAGATTATCTTACAATATGAGAATTTGGCAGAATACATGTTGGAAAAGGCTGGACTAGTCAGAGTCATAGTCACAACAAGGTCAGTAATACCAATTCCCTTACTTTGACCAAAGGCAGTTAGAAAAGTTTTTGATTTATGATACATGGAGAAAGAACTTAGTTATGGCTTCAAACATGCAAACATGAGACCCCTGTCATGCTTCTTACATGATCACCTCTACACTATTCCATTTATACCCTAAAGGTTATACTCCAGTCAAACGTGCAGCTTTCCACATATTCCAGGCTATTCTGTGACCCCTGACTTTGTACTTTTCATTTTCATTGATGGAAATTAACTTCCCCTTGTTTCTTGTCACTGCTCTCTATCCATTTCTCTAGACTTAGCTTAAAAATGGCCTCTTCTTGGGGCGCCTGGCTGGCTCAATCAGTGGCGCTTACAACTCTTGATCTCAGGGTTATGGATTGGAGCTCCAGGTGGGTGTAGAGATTACTTGAAAATAAAATCTTCAAGGGGTGCCTGGGTAGGTCAGTTGGTTAAGTGTCTGACTCTTGATTTCTGTTCCAGTCATGGTCTCACCAAGCGTGAAATGGGGTCTCACGTCAGGCTTCGCACTGACAACCGAAGCCTACTTGGGATTCTCTCTGTCTCCTCTCTCTCTGCCCCTCTCCCACTTACACTCACTCACTCTCTCTGTCAAAATAAATAAACTTAAAAAAATCTTCAAAAAAGGGAAAAAAAAGACCTCCCCTGACTCCTTCTTATCTACTCCTTTACATCTTCACTACATCCCACAATTTCCTCCCTCATAACACCCAAAACAATGACATCATATAAAACTTACATATCTGTCTCCCTCATTGACTCTGAGCTCTACAAAGTCATAGGCTCGGTGCCAATCACTAGTCTTTGCAGCACATATTATAGGTCTGCTGCTAAGTAGTAGGGAAGGACAGAAAGAAAGATAGAAGGAAAGAGAGAGGTAGGAAGAAAGGAAGGTGGACATTTGGAAATCACTGAATAAGAGAGAGAAAGGAACTAAAATAGAGAAAACAGAAGTTGAATAGAGTGTACAGCCTGAGGGCCTGATGTCTGAAGCAGCTGTGTCCCAAGGAACCACCATCCCATGAAATGTTCATATTTGCTCCATGAAAAGAGTGTCCATGGACAAGTAAGTTGAAAAATGTACATCGTGATAACACCTTTGTGCAAATATATGATACCCACAAGCATAATAAAAGATCCAAGAAGTTTCAGAATTAAGGACTCTGTTTTATCTTTGTATTCTCAAACTTTCTTTGACTATAGCTCTTCCTTCCTTCCTTCCTTCCTCCCTTCCTCCCTTCCTCCCTTCCTCCTGCCTTCTTTCTGCCTTCCTGCCTTCTGCTTACCTTATTTCCATCCATCCTGCCTTCCTGCCTGCCTACCCATCTGCTTTCTTTCTTGTTTGAATGGAAAGGGAGAAGACAATTTAGAGAACAGGGACAGAGAGCACAGGAGCCTGAGAATGACGCCATGCTAAGTAATAATTCCATAACTCTCCCAATAAGAAGAGAGTTCTACAGGTTCCTGTGAGGTTTGCATGCAGGGGCTGAAACACACATGTCCTGCTGATATCAGTTAGACGTGGGGGATGATTGTGTGTGAAAATGATTTGTCTCCCAGTGTTGAAAGTGATGTGCGCGGTCTAAACAGGGGCTGTCCGTGTGTGATCATTCACCCAGAAGCCAGCTCATGAGAAGGGCAGCTTGATGACTTTAGGTTGGCAAACCACACATTTCCATTTTATTGTCCATGCTCTGTGGGCATCAACAGTGACAAATATCGGGCCACAGTCATGGCTGTAGTCCTGGGTCTACAATTGGAAGGCTGGAATCCACAGTGCTCTCCCACTGAACTCTTAGCTGTCCTCTACAAAATTCCTTTAGGGCACAGACCAAGTCTGAAGTGATGTCATATGCTAGACTCCAGTACAGCCCCTGTGTGCTGAATGAATGAGCAACAGCAAGAGTGAATAAATCTGAATCTCAGGGTCAGCACATACATATATATATATACATATATATATATACACACACATATTTATATATGTATATATATATACACATATATAATATATAATACATATTATTATAAGGCAGTTATTATTCTGTCCATTAGTTTGTATATTTATTCAGCAAAGAGTTGTGAACACTGTGAATCCACCACTCAGAAGGATACCCAGATGAACCATGCACCTCAAGAGCTGACTGTCTTATGGAAAAGAAAACAATTTGAAACTTACTTGATTTTCCTAACTACCCTGTAAGAATGACTCGATATTACCATCTTAGTTTTACAGTCCTAATAAATGGAAGGACAGAATTTTACTGATAGAGAACTCCAAATTTGGAGTCAGGAGAGTCTATCACTGGATCTACCACCTTCTCACTGGAGGAACTGGGGTGAGTTATCTAAATTCTCTGTGCCTCAGTTTACTTATCTGATGAATAGCAATAATTGGTTCTTCTTTAAGGAGATTAAATCAGTTAATGTAAAGAAAAAAAAGTTCATGAAGCACTTGACATATACAGCCTCTTAGTAAATGGCAGTTTCATATTCTCATCATCATAAGTTTTATTAATGTTATTATTAATTGTACTAGTATTAGATTTACCTAAGGTCACATGATTAATGAGTTTCGGGATGGTATTCAAAGTCATATTCTCTAAGACAAATATCTGTGCACATCCCCTATGAAAAGTGGGCTGATGAACACAAAATCATGGCTATGGAAGGAGGCTCTAGTTTTTCTTCTAGTTTCTAGTGGTCATTTGGCATCTCATCAAGATTCTTTACTCCAACTGCAAAATTAACCCTCAAGCACCTGTCACAATTAGAATACTTGTAGGCCTTGAGTTGAGTCCCTCTCTCACTCTCTAGCTTTGCCCATCAGCTATCATTCAGACCTCTGCATTAACAGAAAGACTTGGCCTTCTGTGTCATGAGAACCTCTTGGAGCCAGTGATTATATTCTGACAGGCCTCTAGGATGATTAACAACCAGCATTTCCAGCATAAAATGGGTCACACTTGAAATACATGCAAGCAATGTACAGAATTTATGATAACACTGCTCATCCTAAGCAAAGGGGCTGTGCCATTTTTATTCACTCACTCAACATTCATCAAGCCACATTTATGTGTCAGCAACTGGGCTAAACATTGGGGCCACAGAGAATGGAACACGGTCCTTGCTCTTGGAGACATTCAGATTAGAAAAATGCTCTCAAGTTCTCCAGGTAAGGATCTTCTTTTTTCATGGTTCTAAAGAATGACAGGTCATCTGCTCCCGTTGTCATTTTCCAGAGGAGTAAACTGAGGCCCAAAGATGCAAAGTGACTCACCCAAGGACACAAAGGAAGTCAATGGCAGGCTTGATTAGATGACTTAAGCAAAGGTGTGATACTTCACAGATAAAAAATACAAATGTTCATAGGCTGATGATATAAAGAGGTCTGGGGTTTCTCTCGGGCCTACCCTGATTTCCTTTTGACCTTGGACTTCTGATGAGTCTCAAGGCTGCCGTACGGAACGTCCATTTCTGCTCCTTGACAAGAGCTCTTTGGGGTATTTAAAAATACATTACACGATGTGATAGCTGGAGCATATTTTCATGGATGGTTACACGGGAGTCACAGTTCCACTCCCTGCTCTGTCACCAAGACTGTATGATTGACGGCCTGGGTGCCTGTGACCCCGGGCCAAACCTCTTAATGTTCTCTCCTCCTCCACAGAATGGCGAGCACAATGGGAGTTCCCAGGCACACTGGTCCATTGTGAGGATGGATTGTTTCTCTGTGCACATAAAACTCTCAGAGTTCCGCTGAGAAAGGTCCGATTATTATGATCCCCTCGAGAGTTACCCTTTCTTGCTAACAAAAGTGAAATTGTACTTTATCTCATTAGCGACCCATTATATATTGGTCACCTACCAAGAACTTGTAAGATTTCACATGTAAATTAGCCTGGGCCCACAGGCCTGCAGCCAAAACAGAATAAAAAGCAGGTGAGGTGTGAGCGATACTGAACTAGGTGTCCTGGGGCTTGGATTCTCAAACTGGCCCGGCCCCTTGTCTATCTGTGTGGCAAACTTCTGGGCCTCTCTCCTTACCTACTTGGCACTCATCAAATGGAGATAATGATCCTATCCTTGTTTCCTCTGTGTTGCAGAATGGCCATGGGGCCCACAGAAGAATACAGACATGAAGGCACTTTGTAAATGGCAAAGCCATATATAAGCATCTGAAAATAACTAATACAGATGGCTTCTAGCTCATGGAAAGCTTGTCTCAGAAGTTTGCAGGTCACAGGCTGAAATCTTGGTACATAAATTCTCCTCAAAATAATGCCATACATAGGAATTAGGTTCCCAGGTAAGCTGAGAGAATCATACTTAGCCCAAACTGTGGAAGGAAGGAAGGAAGGAAGGAAGGAAGGAAGGAAGGAAGGACGGAAAGAAAGAAAGAAAGAAAGAAAGAAAGAAAGAAAGAAAGAAAGAAAGAAAGAAAGAAAGAAAGAAAGAAAGAAAGATAGATACAGGAATAAAAGGTACAATTTCTGTTGTACCCAGTCACCTTTGATAACTTATTATCACCAGGAAAATGCATTCTGGATTCTAAGTCCCCCAGAAGACAGCTCCCTTTCCAGCAATTTTAAGTGGTAGGAGGTCACAAACTTGGGAACCAGACAGGTTGAGTTCAAGTCCTACCTCCACTACTCCTTAGTTAAGTGACTACAGACAAATGAATGAACCTCCCTGATCACCAGTCTCCTCATCTGGGAAATGTGGTTGATGATGACCACCTTGGAACTGTTAAATGAAGCTTGGAGTAAATAGTATGCCCAGGACAACTTCTTCCCTATACATGAAGTTGCTAACTGTCTTCATTCACATAAATAAGCCACCTTTCCACAGCTCCACCATAATCTCTTCTGAGGAGTCTGAGGTGTAGGGCTGAGGACAGATACTCCATGGGGCAAGAGCTCTGGCCTCAGTCTCCCTCACTGGTTCTACATATGGGTAAGTGAATCATAATTATCAAAGGTACCATACATGGCTACCAGAGCTACATCCTTATTGAACAGGAGCAAACCAATGGAAAAAATTCTCTACTGCAATGAAACTATTCTGTATGGTACAATACCATAATGGTGGATATAAGTCATTATATATTTGCCCAAAGCCACAGAATGTACATAACTGAGAGTGAACCCTAATATACACTACAGATTAGGAGTAATGATGATGAGTCAATGTAAGTTTATCAGTTTAATAAGTGCACCACTCTGGTGGGGCTCTTGATCATGGGGGAGGCTATGCATGTGTGGGGACAGGGGAAATATGGGAAATCTCTGTACTTTCTGTTCAGTTTTGCTCTGAACTGAAAGCTGCTATAAAAAAAAATTAAGTCTTTAAAAAAATTCTTTAGCAGCAAGGAATGCGGACTGTAAACTGTCAATTCAATTCCTTTACTAAATCACATTTCGTTCTGACCCTTAGTGGCCTGTAAGTCCCGGCTTCCAAACTTAAAATGTAACAAAAAACTTGAAGGTACATTCCTTAATATATTTACATTAGTCTTCCAATATGATCATTAGAATTATCTCTTTATTTGGAAGCTAGTAATTATTAAAGAATTTTTTTTGCTTTTCCCACATTATGCAAGCTTATAAACATACAGAATAATTCTATAACGAACTACCATATAACATTCCTTAACATTTTACTATTCTTATTTTTTTCACATATCTATCCATCTCTATTGCCATTCATCAATTCACATTAATTTTTGATGCATTTTAAATGAAATTGAAGACATCTGTGCATTTTCTCCCTAAATACTTTAGCATGAATGTCATTAACTAGAGTTCGTCATATGTGGTTTTTGTTCAAAATTTGCTATTCTTTTTCTTTGGAGGTAAAGGTTAGATACAGTGAAAGGGACAAATCTGATGTGAACTTTCACACTAAGTTCTGACAATGCATATACTTATGTAAGCAAAGCCCTTATCGAGGAATGAAATATTGCCATTGTCCCCCAAGGAGTCTGTTCTCATTCAGGCTCCAGAGACAACCACGATTCCTTTTAATTTTAATTCATGATAATTTTTGCTTGTTCCAGAACTTCATATAAATGGGATCAAATAGTATGTATTTTTTTTGTGTACAGATTCTTTTACTCAGCATACTTTTGAGATTCACCCATGATATTATGTGTATCAATAAGTTGTTCCTTCTTATTGCTGATCAGTATTCATTTGTATAATATACCACAATTTGTCTATTTCTTACTAATGAACACCTGGCTACTTCCAGTTAATAATGAAGAAATCTACTATGAATATTCTCATAAAAGTCTTTCACAGGCATGGGTTTTCCTTCTCTTTGGTAAGTGACAAGTTGCAGATCTCCTGGGTCATAGGTTAAGTGTGTGTGTTCAGTTCTATAAGAAACTAACAAGCCCTTTTCTAGGGTGGATACACCATCTTACACTCCCACAAATTATGTAGGAGAGCCGTAGCATGCCAATGTTTGGGGTTATCCGTCTTTTTAATTTTAGCCAGTTTTCTTTTGTGGTGTGTTGTGTTATCTGGCTGTGTGAAAATGGATTTGTAAAAGACTTAAAGTTATATGAAAATAATTTAAATGAAACATCTATGAGCCACAAAGTATTTCAGGGAGTTATAATTCTAGCTGTATTGTATTTGGATGTGTAGTGAACTAGAGGCTTAAGGGCAAAAAGAAGCTGTGTGCTGTCATTGTCACAACACCAAGATGACAATAAGTATAGGTGATATAATATGCTTATGTTACAGGGAGGCTTCCAAGTTCTTTACATGCATAAAACCCCAGTAACTAGCATGTACTGAATGGTTACTATGTGCTGAACACCTAGCACTTTACTGGTCTAATTTGATCTTCTCTACAACTCTGCTGAGTCAGTACTGAATGCCATTTTCCATAGATGAAGAATCTGACTTGCTCAAGACCAGTGCATGACTGGGCCAGGATCTGACCCACTGTGGGTCTAACTCTGTGACCTGTGCTCAGGGTATGGCACCACCCTGCCTTACCACCTCGTGGTCCCCCTGAGAGAGAAGACCATGTGTCATGGCATCTTCTCCCCACATTTGACTCCACATACCTAGCCTCTTTCAAGTTTCCACCTGAGCCAAGTGTAAGGCAGAGCTGTGACTTTTGCTGGTTCAGCACTCTGCCAGAGAGAGGAAACCAATTTCTGTGACCCAGGAAGCTAGGAGTTTGTCTCCCCTAAGGCAAGTCATTGCTGGCTGTTTCGATTTCATTCACTTAGCAACTTCTGAGACTCAGCCTCCATTCACTCTCTGGAAGTTAAAATCCAGGCCTAATTGAGATACACATCTCCTGCCGCCAGCTTCGGGCCCTATGCTGACTAACATCTGCCACAGAGGCTAATTAGTGAGGCAACCCAGACACCTGTCACAGCACAGCTAGTCTTGCTTGGGAGGCAGGGCGTGAGTGGGTAGGAGCATCTGTTCTAGAGTCAGAGAGACCTGTGTGTGACTTCTGGCTTATCCATATTCTAGCTGTGCTGCATCTGGGTAAGTTGTGTTATCTTGCCAAGGCCCATGTTCTGCATCTGTAAAATGGGCATAATGAACTCAATATATGCATCATGGAGTCTTGTGAGGATTAACCAAGATAACGACAAAAATACTCGCCATAGTTTGGAGCACACGGGTGGCTCAGGTGGTTAAGCGCCTAGCTTGATTTTGGCTCATGTCATGATCTTGTGGTTCCTGAGTTCGAGCCCTGTGTTAGCAGCTCAGAGCCTGAAGCCTCCTTCAGCTTCTGTGTCTGTCTCCCCCTCTCTCTGCTCCTGCCATGCTCACGTGCTGTCTCTCTCTGTCTCTCAATAATAAAATGGTAACAAAATTAAAAATAAAATAAAATAAAATAGATCATGTAACCTACCTGCTCAGAATCCATTAGTGGTCTCCATTTGCTTTTATAATTAAATCCAAAATCTCGAATCTGCCTTCTCTGTTGCCTTAAGAGCTTCTTGAGAGCAAGGGCAATTTCTTAGGGTGATGGGAGGCATTTGATGAATGCTCAGTGCAGGGTCTCAAATGCATATGAAATATAGTTGTAATCAGAACTGATTCCAGGCAGTATGCATCTGCAGGATCACACCGGTGCTTATGACACTGAAATATTTCCATCCTGTTCTGTCACCACTGATCCAAAGCCTCTCCTATGACCCCCACTGGCCTGGGGCAGCCGTTATACTTCTCTCCATACCATTCCACACCTAACAACAACTAAAGGGTTAACGTCTGCCTGGCCTTGCACGACCTGCTTCTCTTTGCTTTCTCAGTGCTGTGCCAAACTAGCTGTTACTAAATATTTTCAGTGTCCCCTCATTACTCCTTACTTTTCAGTGGTATTCAAACAAATTTCTAATAATGTGACTGTCTTAGTATGGGCTGCCATAAGAGAATGCCACAAACTCGGTGGCTTAAACAATAGACATTGAACTGTCACACTTCTGGAGGTGGGAAGCCGAAGGTCAGGGTGCCAGCAGGTCAGGTTCTTCGTGAAGGCCCTCTTCCTGGTTTATAGATGGCTGTCTCTTCTTGTTTCCTCACATGCTGAAGGGAGAGCGCTCTGGTCTCTTGATCAACCTTTAAAGGCACTAATCCCATTCACTCGGAATCCACCCACATGGCCTAATTACCTACCAAAAGCCGCATCTCCAAATTCCAGGGCACTGGGGATTTAGGCTTCAACACACACACACACACACACACTTTCAGTCCCTAACAGTGAAGGCCCCAGAACAATAAGTACCTAACAAGCAGATCTACAGTTAGGTTTGCTCAGCTTAACTCATCTTTTCCTGTCTCGTCTCCCAAATTTTTAAATGCTCTTCACCCTTCCAGAAAAACTCTCCCATCTATCTCACCTGCTCTCCACTCTTGCCTTTATCTAGCTATCCGTTCCTTGTTGTTGAGTCTCAGCCTAGAGGTCAATTCTTCTAGGAACTGCAGGTCAAGGAGGCAGAGTCCATGACCTCATCCCAGATCTGGACTTGTCTCCCTAGTAGGCCAAAAGTTCAAATTTGCGCTGTTCTTCACAAAGCATTTATGATCCCCTTTTACAAATGCTGAAACCAAGCCCATATGAGGCTGAGGAGCATGCCTCCACATACTTGGTAAACGGCAGACCAGCTTTCCCAAGGAAGTCTGGTTTGGGGCCATGCTTGCGTCTTCCAACTCCTTGGTCCTATGCATCTGGCCCTGTGCCCAGAGAACACAGTATAGCCTCAGTAAATGTTGGATGAACAAGGGTCCTCACAACAAATTTTAAGAAACTTTGTCCACCTTATGCAAATCTAACATGTACCATGAAGATTAGAACATTCTATTATTTCTACAGAGGATGAATCCTACAGTAATGATGATGAAAACAAATACTGAAATGAGCATAGAAGGAATTAAGAGTCCTAAGAAAGCTCAATGTATCCCTCACGGCATCCATACCTGGGGATCCCCTGAACAAATTTCAGAGATTCTGGGCTTGGTTTCAGTGAGGAAGGAAGGTCCTTCCAAGTCCAGGGCAGCAAATTTCAGGGGACTGAGGGACACAGTGCCTGCTGCATGCTGATACTCAGTACATAATTCATTGGATGAGCAGCTATTCCAAAAAACAGAGGTCTTAGGAATTTTGAGGAAGATAGAGTTTTTGTTGATAGTTGGTATAGTGGGCTCATGAGGAAACAAACTCCTTAGAATCACGAATATCTGTACCTTAATTTCTCACCTTAGAGAAAAGGTGACCACAGGGGCCCAGAGTGGTTAAGTGACTTGCAAAAGGTTGCACAGCCAGTGAGGGCAAAGGGGAGGATGAGCACTTCAGCCTCGTAGCCCAGTGCTTCATGAATTTAATGAGCAAAGGAATGACCGGAGATCTTGTTAATGGGCAGATTCTGTATCTGAGGGACTGGAAAGAGCCTGAGATTCTGCCTTTCTAACAAGATAACACCTTGCCACTGTGCTCCAAGTAGCTCTAATGCCACTGTTCCAGGGGCCACCTTTGAGTAGCAAGGTCCTGTCCTAGTTATAGTCTTCCCCTACTCCCTCTAATTAAAAACAAATGTAAACAAAGAATAAAAGAATTGAGTCCCTGTAATGCCCAATTTAAAAGTGCGAAACTCTTTGTAAATAGTTGCCTGCCAAACTTTCCTGCAGGGACATGGCAGCTTTTCACATCTCCAGTGCCACGTTCAAGTAGTAGACTCACTAGGTGACGGGAAGAGAAAACCCAAGCAGAGACACCCAATACCTGCTTATGATGCATCTGCTGTAAAGGGACTATGAAGTTCTACGCAGGAAGCATCTGATTATTGTGACTGGAGGAAAATGCAGCTCATGAGTTAGCATAACAATGAATATTCATGGACCCGGAGTGATCTCATTTAGGGCTCTTAGGCATACAAGAGGACAGTTTCCCACCCTACAACCCCAGGATTAGCAAGTGGCTATAATTAAAATATACTGCAGGCTTCCAAGTTGTGAATTCAAGTGCAGATTTGGATCTCCCTGAAATAACATGTCAACAACAGTGCCTGATGCTGAAGATGCTCCACAGTTTGCAAAGCACTTTGCTATTTATTATTTTATCTGCAAAGAGGGGGCACAGCAAGATTGGGATACAAACAATTGATTCTAGGTTCTAGCACCTCACTTACTGGCAGGAAATATTTTGTCACGTCTTTGGGTCTCTGTCTCCTCATCTGTTAAAGAGGCATATTAATAATAATACTATCTCCAACAGCTATTATAAGGATTAAATGAAATCGTGAATGTGAAACAGGGTAGAATGTATAAGGAACAAAACGCTATTGTTGGCATCATTTTAATCTGGAATAGGAAGTCTAATGGAGTACTAGAAAGGGTACCAATGAGTTTGGAGAATGGAATAGTGACCTTAATGATGCAGTAACTCCTTAGTTACTATGGGCAAGTCACTTAACAACTGAGGACCTCAGTTTTCTCATTTGTAAAATGGGACAGGTTGTATTTATTTATTTTTTCTTTTCTAAGCAGATGATGCAGTCAAGTGGACCGATGTTACCTGGACACTCAGTATATATCCATTAATGGAGGAACTGGTTATCTGTCAGGATCATAGGGACTAGTGTTGCTCCAAGGGCAGGGTGGCCCATGTTCCTGTCAATAAACATTTTACATCATTCCTCACAAGCCAGGCTGTGAGCTAATTCATCATCCAACTCAGAGCACATTGTACTCAACTAGTTGGTCAGTCAATAAACACTGAGGAGCTGCAGTGGGTCAGATCTTGTGCTAAGCTCAGGAGGATACCCAAAGAGGAGTAATTAAGATCCAATCTCCCTCAACACACTTTTAATCCAATGAGGAAATAAGATGCATTTGGAACTACAACTAACTATATAAGGTAGCATAGTGTCTTCAGGTTGAGTTAAAGTTAACCTCCAAATGGAAGTGGTGATAGGTATATGAGACAGAGGAAATTAATCACCCTTATATCCCTTTTGCTCTTCTTGTGTTTACTAATATGATCTCCCAAATTTCATCTGGGCATAGACCACCCAACAGACGACAACACTGCCCAGCTATGTTGCAGTTCAGTATGGTCATGAGACAAAGTTCCAGAAGTGGAAACGGTGGGTGCATCTTCCAGATCTCATCTTTTATTTTAATGTCTATTTATTTTGGGGGGAGGTGCAGAGAGAGAGAGAGACACAGAATCTGAAGCAGGCTCCAGGCTCAGCCGTCAGCACAGAGCTCAACTCTGAACTTGAACTCACAAACCATGAGATCATGACCTGAGCCAAAGTTGGATGCTTAACCAACTGAGCCACAAAGGAGCACCCCCAGATTTCATTCTTTAAAAAAAAGGCTGCTTGTCCCGTCCACTTTCTTGTCCCTTCCACTATTGGTCCAGGGCCAGAATATGGATCAACAGTGATAAAACAGCTTTGACCATTCAGAACATAATACTGCCATGAGGAATGACTGAGCCACAGGATAGAAGGAATAATGACCCTGGATGAAATAAAACAGAGCAATGTATGCCTATCTTGAATGGCTTTTTCATTCTTGTTAAATGAGAAAGTTCTATCTTATTGGTATTGTACTTTGGGATTAGCTGTGCCCGAAAATAATTTGTTACATATTAAGCTATAGATAGCTTGTAATCATGGCCCATCCATTCATATGCTCATTCATAAACACTTACTGGGCATCTATAAAGTATGAGGCACTGTGCAAGGCACTCTGATGTAAGTTATCACAGTTAATCCTTATAACAATGTGAAGCCGAAGACTGATTACTGTCATCCTCACTATAAAGATAAGAAGATGGTCATTCAGAGCTATGCAGTAATTTTCTGGAGGTCACACAGCTAATAAAGGGCTGATCAGGATGAAAATGAAAATCTTTGCGAGGCAAACCATAAGAGACTCTTAAGTACAGAGAACAAACTGAGGGAGGGAGTGGGTGGTGGGGAAAATGGATGATGGGCATTAAGGAGGGCACCTTTTGGGAAGAGCACTAGGTGTCCTATGTAAGAGATGACCACTGGGATCTACTCCTGACGCCAAGACTATACTGTATGTTAACTAACTTAATTATAAGCACAATTTTTAAAAAAGAAGAAAATCTTCTGCCTGTCTAAAAGAAATTTACACTCCTTCCACTATCTCAACATAGCACCAAACAAGAGCTAGAGATATTGAGACATTGTCTTCATTTTAAGAAGTAATTCTGTGTTTAAGAATCAAGAAACAATGAGAGTATAATGCAAGAATAAACCCAATTGCACAATAAAAATCAACACAAGTTATTATTATTTGAGCTGTTACAGCTGAACCACCTTGCAGAATGCTAGTGTGTTTTCAAAAGCAAAGGGTTTCTGAGGCTCCATCGGTAGAGGCCCCTATTCCATTGCAAGAACCTATTCAGAGAAGCGCAAACACTGTCTCTGTCCCCTCCCTGCACTGGCCCTGCCCTCTAAATAAGGAGTCATGATAAATTGGTCCTCATCATCCAACATGCCAATATTTATTATGTATATGTGAGTACAGCCTATAGAAATAGAAATAATAGTTATTTACCATGAGGAATATTCACCAGTGGGAATTATGGGAAAAACACATGATTTATAGGCAGTGACTGTGAGAATGCTCCCCCTCATCCAGAAAGCCCATAAATTACAGACGGAGATACACAGATAACAATTCTTTAGACTTGAGAAAGGCAAGAATGGTTTTATATTATGTAATTACCTAAACCCACCATCCACCACACTCACAACCAAGATTTATGGTAACAAGAGAGTCATGCATGGGCCCCCGGCATTTTTCTCCTGATTTATATAGGGAGACATGCAGATTGGGAGAAAGGGCCAGTGAGAGTCCCGCTGCAGGAAGAATAGGCCATTAGGGACCCGGCCTGCTGCCTGAGGAGAAGATGGAGAGAGATGGGAGTAACTCTGGGCTCCAGTGCCCACCATTCTACTTGGAGACTCAGGAAGCAGTTCTCTTTGCAGCATAAATTGGGCATGTCCAACACATGTTGGTCACCTTCACAGAGTTTCTATAGACTCAGATTAAAGCCCATTTTGTAGGCCAGGCCAGTCAAAGTTGTTCATAATCTCTTCCCAACTGACCGTACCAGCTCAGATCCCACAGCCATTTCCCATGTGCACCACAGTGACTTTATCTTTCCTCAAACCAAGATTGCTTTTCATATATATGTCTTGTCTGGTACCCTGCTGCCTGGGACTGGAATTTCCTACTCCACTCCTGGTCTCCAGCCTTTCTGTATCTATGCATGCTTTGGAGTTCAGCTCAAATCCCAGCTCCTAAACAAGTCTCCGAGAACTGACTGGCTCTTCAGCACTCATTCAGCCCATCCCCTCCTCCCCCATGATACTGCACTACACATGGTCCTGCAGATGTTTCTTTATATGTATGTGTGCCTCATCTGATGCTATAGGCACCATGATGGCAGAGACTTTGATGTTGGGGAAAAAACACACCTCTCTTAAATTAGAATCTGAAGTCCAACACCCAACAGCTTCAAAACCTTGGACAAGTTGCTGAACCTGTTTCCTATAAATATAAGATGAAGATGATATACTTCTTGAAAATTGGCATACTCATTAAATTTGATAATGATTAAGCACCTTTCACTCAACAAATATTATCTTGCTTCTTTCCCCTTATCTATGCCTGTATCTCTAATGCAGAAACATTTTCTGCCACATGATATGTGCTCAATAAATATCAAATCGATGAGAAAAACAAGAACGTCACCTGTAGTTTAGGGTTTCTTTTGAAAAGATGTTTTAAAGATATTAATTATCATTGGCCTAGCCTTTGGAACTAGGGGACCTCCAAGAAAGAGCAGTTTTGATGCTTCCAAGCCTTAGTAAGAGTCAAGATTATCAAGTCAGCTTGGAGGTATCTAATAACATCTGCTTAGTAGAAACAGCTTTCCACATGGACACTCTTAGGATCTTGGCAAGACACTCCAGAAAGTGCTATCTCATCTATCTCCCTGTACCTGGTCAATGATCCATTGGTTCACTCCCCAGCTTGCTACAACATCTCACTTAATCATGTGATCACTCCACTTCACAGACAAGGCAGAGCAAGCACAGACACTTACAAACACATACTGTCTGTCTCTCTACTGTAGGCATCACCATCTTCACACTCCATCCTGCTGAGTTGTTGAAACATCAGAGTTGAAAAAGACTTTGTAGGCTATTTACTCCTATAATAGAAAGCCCTATAAGCAGTCTTTCAGCATCTTCTTAAATGTGTCCGTCTCTTCCAAACAACTTCCTGGTATCTTCGATTATTGCAAAGTTATTAATTATATGGAGATGATATCTCCTGCCTGTGTCTCTAACCCTCCAGCCCAAACTTTCAGGCAGGATCACAGAGAGATAAGTGTGGAGATACCTTCTAATTGTATCTTCTGTACACTAAATACTGCCTTGTTTTATGTTTGTTTGTTTTATTGCTATTCTACTAAATCTACTTTCTTAGGAATCTTCCTCTGAAAGCTCTCCCTCAGTGATTCTTAACTTGGAGAATTTAATGAAATCTTTCTAGGAACATGTACACACATTCTTACTTGTATATAAACTTCTAATTCAATTTCAAGGTGTTTATGCATTTGCCAAAGCTTACCTATCACTCCTAAAATAGAAAAGTCTTATTCTGGAATGTGATTCCTTAAAGTCTGGGTCTTACTTAACCTTCATGATTTTACTCCAGGGACCATCACAAGAGAAGCACATGGGAATTGCTCCCTAGATAAATGTTAAATAAATGAATTCCGGTGTTTGTGAGCTTCACAAGGTGCTGAGGACTGGAGTGCATTCTTTCAAGTACTTCTAATCCACAAAACAGGTTGGTAAGCTAGAGATTTCTACCCCCATTTACAGGTAAATAAAGTGAGTCCCAGAGATCACAAAGCCAGCAAGTGATAGTGCCAGAACTGGGACCCAGATCACCAGGATCCCACCAATCTATACAACTTCCCAAAGCCACCTCCATTGTTTTCCACCCCCCAGCATGGAGCCTCCTTGCACCTTCTTCTTCCTTGAGGTGCATATTACTCAAAGGAGACATAGAAGCCTTTATCAGAACTGAGCTGTGTTTCCCTCTGAGTCTGGGGAGGAGATGCACTGTGGGTGGGGTGAATAACCACATGTGGTGCTATTCCATCCTTGTGAAGAGCTACAGTACTAACATGTTGACTCTGATAGCAGGCTATGTGCCTAAATTCTAGACGGTTGCTATTCCACAAAGTTGAAGACAATGCCATAATTGATTTTTTCTTTGCCTCTTCAGACGCACTCTCTTTATCTTCTTACCAGAATCTGTATCCTGGGAAATTGACATAAAGTCTGCATCAACAGGATTTTTGCCCTCTGACTTCCTGTAGAATTCAGTGGGAAACACCAGCAAGACATGGAGGAAGAGGAAGAAGATGAAGTCTGACATTTTTTCCTAGCTTTCTGTAAATGTTCACTGCCCTCCTATAAGAGGACTCTCTCTCTCCATAGTTACCTTCTTTGGATTCTAGTAATTCTCCCTCTCCTTGCCCTTTCAGACCTAGAGAGAATAGCCCAAGGTCCTGTATTACCACTTGTTGGTTTCCTTAAGCAAACTCATGCCTTTATAATAATCTCTTTAATAAATTTTTGCAGTCTGAGTATGCCACATGTTACTTGCTGGGACCCCACCTGATGCTTGGCCACACCCCTTAATCCAGCTGAGTGATGACACTTCATACTTTTCTGAAAAGAAAACGAATCAAGGAGTCCTAGATTATTAGAGCTGGTAAAGACCTTAGAGTCCATTCCCAAGCCCTTTATGATATTTACAGTAATGATAGTAGTGCCATAGCAATGCTGATTATTGAGCATCTTATGTGTGTCACATGCTATGGGTCCTGCTTTATATAAATAACCTCAATGCCTTATACTTTTCCAAAGTAGATACCATTGTTCCTGTTAACAAAGAGGAAACAGAGACATAAAGAATAACTTGCTCGGAACCTCACAGGAGGTTGAGTGAAATTTTGAGTCCAGTTTTATCTGATTCCGAAACATAGATCTCCATACTAGTAATCCTACAGATGATGACCCTGAGACCCAGAGAGAACACACTAGCCCAAAGTCACCTATGGAAATAGCTGCAGAGCCAAGACCAGACGAGAGCACTCTGGATGATGACCCTACACTTCACTTAGTATATTTTAGGGTTTCTCAGTCTCAAAATGATTGATATTTCAGGCTGAATAGTTTTTTGTTATCAAGGCTATCTTGTGCATTGTAGGGCAGCATTTGTAATCCACCTACTAGTTGCCAAGTAGCACTTCCCTCACCAGTTATGATAACCAAAAATGCTACCAATCCTACCAATGTCTCATGTGGGAAAAATCTGTTTTGGTTGAAAACCAATGGTATATAATTCAATTCCATACTGTTTAACCAACTCAGATTCTATGTGTCAGATATGGCAGAACACACAAAGGTGTTTCAGATAACACCCTCAGCATACCTTCTGTCTAGGGAGGACATTCTAGAGGTATGCACACAACCACCTCCCACCTGTAAGTCCAACACACCCACCTTCAAAGTGCCTGAGAGGGCAGAAGAGGGAGAGGTGAACACCTATGGAGGTAGAGGGAATTAGCTTCCCCTTGGCTGGTTCAAGAAGGCTTTATGGAGTGGGCAGTTCACTTACTGCTTTAAAGAATGTTTAATACTCTGACAGGCACACCGAGGGCCTACAAAAAGGCAGTTCATGTAGTGGTGTGTTCTGAGCAGGAGCACAGATCACATTCCCAGTCTAGATAAGCTATGGCCTCCCTTTGAAAAGTCTAGCTTCCTTGCATGGAATGCAAGGCCTTCCAACCCCCTCATCTCAGGCTTCACCTCTTTGTGATATCTTGAACTTTGGGCTCAAGACATAGCATAACACTTTCACCTCTGTGTCCTTGATTATGCTTTCCTCTTTGCCTGACCCTCCTCTACTCTACAGCCTCTTCCTCTCACCTGTCTCTTAACCTTGCCAAAATCTTACATTTCCTTAGAAGCTGAGATCAGGGATGTCTCTGGAAACTCTTGTTTGGGTAGGGGGCCCTGCTCAGTGTGCTACACTCTTATGATAACATTTATATACACATAATTTTTTCCCATGACTACTCAGTAGTAGACTATGAATTTAGCTTGAGGACAAGAACTATGACAATCCTTTCATTATTTCAAACATCAACCAAAGCACCTGGAACTTAATAGGGGCTCAATAATGGCTAATGAATAAAAACTAAATGAAATAGTCACAAAAAGTTTTAAAAGCCTGTGAAAATACTAATGATGTAGTTGTTAAGTCCAGAGAGGTTATCGAGTTGAATTTATAATTGCCAATGCAACAAAAGAAAGAGAGAAATGACTGGAAGAAAATAGGTCCCAACATCAACATTGGTTTTCTTAGCATTCTAAGAGTGCCAGTGACTTTTATTTTTGCCTTTATGGCTTTCTAAAATTAAAAAAAAAAATGCCAATGGTAAACTGTATTGCTGTGTAATCATGAAAATACAAGGTATTTAAAATAGCTCCTGTGAGGATTGGCTGTTTTTACTGTTGACATTCAATCCTTGGTGTGACATTAACATCCTGATTTGGCTTTGGAAAGCCCAGGTTTTTCTCATTCTTAACCAACGTGCCTTGAGTCAGCTTGATTCCAGTCCAGGGCACATGGGTCCAGCATGTAACTGGGACAAAAATCAATCAATGCAAACCTTAGCCTCAGAGATTGATTCTAGCACTGAGCATGACGCAGCAGGCCAATCAGGAAGGATAAGATTCAGTGCTGAGTCTTTAGCTTGAGTTGATGGGGAAGTAGACACTTTCTCTTTTTTGCTTTACCATGGGCTAGAATGAAGTGAGTCTAGAGGTGCCAAGAGAGCCACCCTGTCCAGACCAAGGACGCTGTTACTCTAGAGGAAGTAGCACCAAGAGATAAAGACTTGGGTTCTTGTTTGAGTCCTAAAGCTTCCTTGGATACTCTTTCCCCTTATCTATTTACATATACTATACTATACTATACTATACTAATATATAATCTTATATATAATATTTAATGCTTACAAAGGATTATTACTATTACTATTAAAACAAACATCCATGTGCTCACTACCAATACACTGTTGTATCCACCATTGCACAAATGATATGCCCCCCTTATCTCATCTCCCTGTCTTTCCCTCTGGCAGCTATTATCATCCTTAAAGTTGTATTAGACAATCCTTTTATTTATAAGAAATAACTTACCACATATGCACATATCCCTAAACAATACATTCTTTAGATTTGGTTGTTTTTGTGCTTTATAAAAATGGAATCACATTGTACATGGTCTTCTGAGAATTGCTTTTTTCACCCATATTACTCTTCAAGATTCATCTGTGTTGTTACAGGTAGCTGTGGTTCATTTTTCCTCAATACTCTAAGAATTTTCATCTCTTTTTATAAAGAACTTGAATTGGAATGCAAAAGTGCAAGCATTCTCCAAGGGGAAGGAAGGAAAAATAAACTAGTATTTCAGGAGTGCTTTCTATGTTTCAGGTACTACGATAGTCACTGTATACACACTATCTTTTACATTCACAGAAAAATTCTATGAAGTAGGTATGATTATTTCACAGATAAGGATATAGATTATCATGCCTTCAAGGTTATCAGACTGGTCAAGTGCAGGGATGTTCTGTTCATCTTCTTTCTAATCCACTGCCAGACAGCTTATCTTATGCCCTTCAAAGAGGAATTTAGGATGCCTAACATTTTAATAAGAAATTAAAATTAAAGCATCCCTTCAGTGCTTTAAGGGGAAGGCTGTGGGGCTAGAGTAGGTTCAAGTCGTGGTTCTGCCATTTCTTAGCTGGGTCCAATACCTAAGTGTTTTCATCTGTGAAACGAGTACAACAGTACCTACCTCTTTGGACAGTTGTAAATGGAAGAAGTTACTATACCAAACAACATAGCACAGGGCCTGGCACATGGTAAATCCCGAATAAATGTCAGCTATTTTCCCATATCCACTCTCTAGTCTCTCTTACCACATGCCATACACCTTGCATTTCATTGCTTATAATCATTGTTCATTGCAAATGTTTTCTAACAGGTGTCCCTGATTTCTGCAAGGTCCCCCACCCTGGGATATTCCTAAAACATGAATGTGAATACTTCATTTTCTTGCTTCAAACCCTTCACTCCAACCCATCACCCACCAAAAAAAGATCTTGAGTTGACATGATCAATTTATACTGCAAAATTATTGAGCCACTGATGGCTTCCAAAACCTGTGATGTATGTCAGGACCCATTATCACTGCATATTCTGATCCCTTTCCCTGGAATGCTCTCTCCTGCATCTGACTTGCTCTTATGTTTCAAAACTGAGCTCAGATATTATCTCCCCTCCTCATTTCAACCCAGAGCCAAACCTCTCTCTTTTAAACAAATACACCTTGTATACATGTCACCTATTAGGGAAATCTCTTAACACTACAGTTAGTTGTTTCCCTTGTTTTGTCCTTCCCCAGTAGACTCTTAGCCCCCTGAGGGCAAGGGCTGTATTTTCTCCACTTCTGACTTGCAATTCCTAGTTCATAACCAGGCACCATGTGGTACTCGAGAATGTTGAATAGATTGTAGTTGAGGTCCTCAGATTTGCTAGGTTAAGGAACTAACAGATAGAGAGGCTTGGAATTTTGCTACTCTGATCAGGAGAATGATTACAATTCCCCTACAGACTGGGGAGCTGGCATATTAGCACATAATTTATTAGACCCTAACACAAGCTCATTTTTATAGGCAGAGCATCTATTTTAATGGTTACATCTATAACCACAGTTTTCAATCTGCTCCTCTTCCCCAAGAGAAAATCATGGAAAAAATCAAGTAAGGATGAAAAAGAGGAAGAAATAAGTCCTAGGTATTACTTTCTTAAAACATATCATGGAGAAGGAAGACCCTGATTCACAAGGAAACATACAATTACTAGAAAATTAAATTAGTGCAAATAAGTTTGTTAGAATTTTTTTTTTTTACCTTCAGTATCATTTTCAAATTACTAATCTGACTATTGGATCAACATGGAACAACCCAACATTGAGTTACCCAATTGTTTCAGGTCTGTGAAATTTCTCTTCGCAAAGCTTTTTACAGAAAAGTTGCAATATGATGGAAGAAATAATCAAGCTTGGAGCCAGATGTTTTATGTTTAAAGGATCAATTTGGCCCTTCCTAGCTGAAGAGCTTTGGGAAAGTGACTTCATAGAGTATCAGTTTCCTCATCTGGCAACTGAACAGCAGTACCTAATTCATAGGTCAACCAGAATGATCAAATGAGGTAATGCTCATAATGCAGTTAGTACACCACCTAATACTTCATAGGTGGCCAGTAAATGTTAGCTCATAAAATTATTCCTTCCCTTTCCTAAACTGGTGATAATAGCAAAGGGAGGGATAGCATTTGAATAAGCTCTTCATGTATTCTGTAGGTACAGGCATGACAATCAGCCAGGTCTTCTTAGAGGGCTGAAGATAGTCTTGAAGGATGATTCTTTGGGGAAATCTTTAAGAAGAGATATATTTAACTTGTCATTTGAAAGATGATCAGCTTTGGTTTCGTATAGGGCAAAGGAGGCCATTCTGGTTAGAAAATACATCTTAAATATGCTACCGTCATCCATTTATCCCTTCTTCCTTTGACCAAAAGAACCCCTTCTTTACTTAACTTGGAATGTAGATGTCTGGCTAGAAACTCTATTTCATCTTCTTTACCACTTGGCATGACCACATGAGTAAGTTATGAATAATGGGATGTGACAGAAGTGTTGTTGCGGCTCACTTCCTGAGATGAATTTGCTTGTTCTGCATGTCCTCCTCCTCCTTTGTAAGAACTGGCACAGGAGTGTGGTGGAGAAGAGTTATCTTTGTTCATGCAGACAATGGGGTTGTGGAAGCAACAGGACAGAGGAACTGGGTTCTTGGTGGCCTTATGGAACACAGCCACCCTGCCCATCTGGACAGCCAAGCAGCTCCAATTTTATGAGAGACAACACATCTTTCTTCTCATTAAGTCACTGCTATTTGATCTCTGTTATTGCAACCAAACCAATATCCTAACTAAACACACCATGAGGACATGCATGGGGACAGAGAGGAGACTGCTCTGAGTGGGGAAGAGGGTGAGGCAAGAGGAATGGGGAAAGGCAAAGAGAGGAGCCTCACATCTAGATTCTTGATGGAAGGAAGGATAGAGATGCCAAACAGAGGCTGAATTAAAGCCTCCCACCCACATGCCACCAAAAAGACTAGGATAAAATTAAAGATAATTTAGGAAAAAGAACCAAGCAGACACATTCCTCTCATTCCAACTCACTTCACCATTAGCTCAACTCACAGAGTAGGAGGGCTCGAAGGACAGAGTCCAACACATCCTCACTAAGGGCTGGATCACTTTCTGTGAATGGACCATCTGCACAGATGGGAACCCAGGATGAAGAGAGGCAGCCCAGTCCATTTTTGAAGAGCCCTCTGCAATCTCTGACTTGCACGGACCATAATCACTTTTCCTTATAGTTTTAATTTCACCTCCTGGGGCTACAGGGCCACGGAAGAATCCTTGCATCATTCTTGTTTCAGATGAGACCTGCTCCCAGGTATGAAAGTGGCTCCCATCTTACACACACTAACAACTTTTTTTTAAATCCATTCCTCATGTTTATACATTTTTAATTTTGTCTGTGCAGACACAAAGAATTCCCATCAACACTGTTCAACCATGGCCAAATAAGTTTCCCTGTCTAGGCCCAGTTTCTCTACCTGAAAAAATGAGGAAGTCTGGCTTTTCTAATCACAGGTCCTCAAATTAAATATATGTGTGTACGTATGTATGCATGTGTATGTATGCGCTGTATACATTCATGTATATAGTGGCAGGTAATAGATGGCAAGGAATGATGATGACTGTGGGGAACTGGAACTTCAAGAAGTTAATGTTGGGGTGCCTGGTGGCTCAGTCGGTTGATGTCCAACTTTGGTTCAGGTCATGATCTCATAGTTTGTGGGTTCAAGCCCACATCGGGCTCTGTCCTAACAGCTCAGAGCCCTGGAGCCTGCTTCAGATTCTGTGTGTGTGTGTGTGTCTCTCTCTCCCCTCCTTCTTCTAAAAATAAATAAATAATTTTAAAAAATGTTTTACCTATTATTTGTTTGCTTTTGGTTTTTGGCTTTAAAGCTGTGTCGGCCATACAAAGCACATCCAAAGGCTAGATATAGACAAGGTTGTGATTTTTGGTGTGAGTAAGGCTGAGGACTCTGCTAGCTCTAAAATCTTGTCATGCTTTTGAACCATCTCATTTTATAGAGTGGACTCTAACTAGGTCTCTCCTTTGAGCCAAAGGGAACAGATGCACCCTTGTGCTGGATATTCTCTTTGCTCCTCCAGATCATCCTTCCATCCCTTACCACTTTGCTCTGTGTCCTGGGAATCTCCGAGCTGGGCACCTTGACATCTGGCATTTAGTTGGGACTGGTCAATGAGAGACACAGCATGAAACAGGCAGGTGGAAGGAGAGCAAAGTCATTACATCCCAGTTCCTTCCTTATTGGTCTGCCAGTTGCAGAGGCTAGCTTTGTCCCTATACTGAAGGCCACAGCTCCTGGCTGTGGGTCCTCACCTACAGCTGTTTGTCTCAGAGCATTCAGATAGCCATCCCTTGACCCTTTCCCTTTCAGGCTAAGGAACAGAATTGCCTTCCCCCTGGTTTGGATATTTCACTGATCCCATTTTGTTTTATTTTTATTTTTTTAATTCTTCCCACACCTATAAAAACTGCCTTCTCTAAAGCCTCCTCAGATCCACCTTCTGAACATACTATGTTCACTGCCAGGACCCTGACTAATTCACTATTAGTACTCTTTCTAATGTACTACCAGTGGGAAGGGGAGTCGATTCTGAAAAGCCCAGATATCTCAGTCTTCAAAACCTAGTGTATAGGATGTAGTGTCAACTAGATGCTCAGAGTGAGCATCTGTTTCTCTGTCCTTTCAGCACCCTCTCCCCGCCCCCAATGATACCTCCAGAAACAGTTGAGGAACAGCTTCTTTCTGGGTCCAAAGCATGCAGAAGTACCAATCACAGTGCCCCTTGCCTGGGTCATAGATGGGCATGTGACCCAAGCCAAGACAAATTCTCTCAGGATTTTTTTTAAGTGGAACTGAGGGAAGAGGGTGGTGATGCTGGGAATGACATGTCTAGGAATTGCAATGACCATGTTTCAGCCTCAAGCAGAATGTTGGGCTGTGATAGAAGCCCAGTGAGGCTGAACCATAGGAAGAAGGAGAGAGTCCACGTGGAGCAAGGGGGGTTTATGTTTGAAGACCAGGCTTCCCTCATCCTGAAAGCCCAAACACACACCAACCTTCCTGAAGTTTGCTTTGAGGGACTTCTTTGTGGCCTAAATTCCTTTGAGTATATAGGTTCTCTCTGGATTAATGCAGCCCTCAAGAGATGGAGCTCAGAGTTGGTCTGACTCCAACTGACCAGATAAGTGACCTCTTGGAGCAGAGTTGAGCTCTATATGGTGAAATGTCTGCTGACTCTTTGCTTTTGTGCACTGCTCTGAGGTTTATAAAATGCTTTCTTACCTATTATCTCATTTTACCTTTACAACAGTCCTGGGTGACAACCAAGACAGGGAGTTATCTTCTATTAACTGAAATGAGTTCTAGGGCTCAGAGAGGCAAAGGTCCCACTTTCAGCTTTGGTCTTTAACTTGTTGGGACCATGTGAAGCCTTTCCTTAGAGAGGCACACTGACTGTGTTCATATAATTTCATCCTAAATAGACCTCAGTTTATATCTACACCTTATTTTGCCACTGTCTTCTCTATCTTTAAAGATAATTCTTTATGCTCTCTACCTTAGGATACAGAAGCTGCTTTATTTCCACCTCCATACTGAACTCTGGCATTCAGTGTTCCAGCTTTTAGCCTCTTTGATGTGCTATGTATCTTAAGGCTTGAAGCAGCTTTTCTCCCTCCTAATCTAACCCCTCTTACATTACTTCAGCTCTCTCTCTCTCTCTAAACTGGTCCAGTGGACAGGACTCTAGCCCCAGAAGGTTGGGTAGCTGAGGTGAATAAAGAATAAAGGACCCCAGTTAACCTGACTTAGTCCGGTTGTTTCCACGGTGTCTCCACTGAGTGCAAATCAAGGCTATACCTAAAAGCAGAGAAAGACTCCTCTATTCAGAAAGTGGTACATTTAGATTTTTCCTAATAAGGGTGCCCTTTTGTACACATGCCCGCAAATGAAGACTCTGAGTGTGGAATGGATTTTCTAGTCTCAGTTTCAGTCACGATGCACAATCTCTTAAGAAAAGTGTGGAAGTTGTAACAATACAGCATGCTCTTTATAAGTGAGACAAAGGACTGAAATAGAGGATACAGCCCAAATTAGCACCAGAGCAACTCCCACTGATGAGGAAATTATCCGACTGCAAATTACATACTGTGCTACTCCACAAGCTCCACTGAAGTTTAAGGTATTGCATTAATCAAAACGAAACATGGGGAAAAAAAAAGCTAAGGAAACAAATGCATCAAAGTGAAGGAGAAGGAATATGAATTAGGATTTGCAATGTGGCTACTACACTTCGATCTATATCAGTCATATAAACCTCATTCAAAAACAGACAAGATCTGGCGGAAAATGAAATGCCAAGAAGGTAAAGCACTTGGCCATTGTCTAATTCAATATTGCAAAGTAGGTCAGTTTGCCCTCAGAACCACACCCTCCATGGGCAAAATAGACTTTCTACTTCTCAGTTTGAGTAGTGTTGATCAGAAAAACAATCTGTTGTGTTGAAGGGAAGTAATATATGAGGTCTAATTACTACAGATAAGAGTAGTAGACAGGGGAACGGTTATAGATCACCAAGTGTATCTGTTAGGGTCTCAGGAAGAAACTGATGACACACACAAATGAGATTAACTCAAGAAGGGGCTAATTACGAAGGCATAGGGAAGGGTAGAGAACCCTAAAAGACTGGGGCAGTTACCTAGAACTGATAATATTGGAGACTAACACTCCAGCAGGAAAGGAAGAGATGGGTGAGAGCCATTATCAGAACTCTAAATTTAGAGAAAGAGTTCTATAGTACAGCCTCCTTGAAAGGATTAAGTGACATCAGGGACATGGTTCAAATGGAGACCTCCTAGGGACAGAATCAGAAAAAAAGCAAAAACAAAACAACAACAACAACAATAAACAACAACCCATTTCATCCAGAAGCCTGAGGGCTCCAGAGCCCACTGACACAATTCACATAGGTCAGTGTCCTGCAGCAGGGGAGGAGAGTGGAGAAGGGTCAAGAGAGGACTTCCTTGAGAGATTACATCCAGCACATCAAGTTCAGAAAAACAGACAGGATAAGAAGGAGACTGCAGCTTCTTTACCTTCTTGCAAATATAAGAATGAGGTACGCCTTGTTTAGATGGATTTTGACTGAAATGGATAAGAGGCACTGTACCATTTTAGGTTGGTGATTCCTTCTGTGAACAATATCATAATGAGAAAATCATATGCAAATGAAGTGGCTGTATTAATAAGATGTGGAGCAACACGTGGTCTACTTAACCCTATCTTGCAGTGGGCCTGGGAAGAGTTTGAGAAGTATAAGCCCAGTGCATGTGGAGAAGATTTTGGTTACTTCAAAGGACTGAATTCAGATTAATCTCTCAGAAAACTGGGTCTACCAGACACTTGTTTCTTTGCAAACTTGATCACAGTCAATGTAAAGAAAACTAAATGTAATCCAGTGAAAGAGCAAATAAAGCCCAGGAGTTAGTGGGAAGCTAAATTCTATAGTACAGTTGAAAGATTTTGAACAGAGGACTATGTGACTTGAGTTGCATTTTAATAGGATCTCTCAGAAAAATATATGAAGATTGTATGGGGACATAGATGGACACAGGAAGACCAGTTAAGAAGCTGTTACAATAATCCAGGCAAAGAAAGTGGTGATAGCAGTAGATAATTGACCATGGCCAGATTTTAAACACTTTGGGTAAGTAATATCAATGAGATTAGCTGAATCCCTAGATATTAGGTATGAAAGAATAGGAGGGATCAACCAAGACTCAAGGTTTTCAGCCTAAGCAATGGGAAAAATGAAGCTGCTATTTATTAAGACAGAAAAGACTTTAGGCAGAACAATATTTTACTTGAGATGAGGGTAGAAATCAGGAGTTTGGTTTCGAACATACTGACCTTGAGACACATATAAGATATCTAAGTGGGAATGCTAAATAGGTTGCTGGATATACAAGTCTGGAGCTCAGTGTTGAAGTTTAAGCAGGTGATATAAATTTGCGAATTGTCAGAACATGGATCATATTTAAAGGCACAAGACAGGATGGGGCTACCAAAGGAATGAATATAGACAGGGAAGAGCAGAATTCTGGAGCGTGCCGGAGTCTGGAGTTTGAAAACATGATGAAGAACAGGTAAAGGAAAACCAAGGAATGGTTGATGGGGAGGAAACAAGAGAGGAAGGAAAGTAGGTGAGTCAATGTTTCCAAATATAAGTAAGAATTAGAAATTTGGAGTTTTATTCATAGTCTAGTAAACAAGACTCTGAGGAGCTTGAAAATGTGTTCATAGTTGTGTGTGGCTGTGCAAAGTGTATTTGAATACAAAGTAAGAAATACTTTGTTGTAACAATTACTTTAAGTTGGAATTCTTGTTCCAAGGTGATGTAATTTTTGAAGTCATCTTAACCTAATTGTGAAGCTTTAGATAAATTGGTAGGAAGAGCATTCATTCATTCATTGATTGATTGATTCATTCATTCAACAAGTACCGTTTTATAATATGTCAGACACTGATGTAAATGCAGGGGATGCAGCAGTGAACAAAGCAATGATCAACTCCAGCCCCAAAGAGCTTTCTTTCTCTACAAATCCAAGAGCAGGGGTAGAAGGGTGGATGAGGTGCAAACCTCAGCAGTCACACTTACCAGCCACAGCAAATCACCTTAGTCTCTTATTCTTGTGCCTCATTTAGAGAAGGGGATTCAGAATATGCATTAGTTTGCTAGGGCTATCTTAACACAGTATTACCAAGTGGGTGGCTTAAATAACAGAAATGTATTGTCTTGGAAACCATCAAAACCCTAGAGGAGAAAGCAGGAAACAACCTCCTTGACCTCCACCGCAGCAATTTCTTATGACACATCCCCAAAGGCAAGGGAATCAGAGCAAAAATGAACTATTGGGACCTCATCAAGATTAAAAGCTTCTGCACGGCAAAGGAAACAATATATAAAACTAACAGACAACTGATGGAATGAGAAAAAATAGTTGTAAATGACATATCAGATAAAGGGCTAGTATCCAAATTCTATAAGGAACTCACCAGACTCCACACCCAAAAAACAAACAATCCAGTGAAGAAATGGGCAGAAGATATGAACAGACACTTCTCCAAAGAGGACATCCAGATGGCCAACAGACACATGAAACGATGCTCAGCATCCTTCCTCATCAGGGAAATACAAATCAAAACCACACTGAGATACCACCTCATGCCAGTCAGAGTGGCTAAAATGAGCAAATCAGAGAACTCTAGATGCTGGCGAGGATGTGGAGAAACGGGCACCCTCCTACACTGTTGGTGGGAATGTAATCTGGTGCAGCCCCTCTGGAAAAACAGTGTGGAGGTTCCTCAAAAAGTTAACAACAGAACTCCCCTATGACCCAGCAATAGCACTGCTAGGAATTTACCCAAGGGATACAGGAGTGCTGATGCATAGGGGCACATGGACCCCAATGTTCACAGCAGCACTCTCCACAATAGCTAAAACATGGAAAGAGCCTGAATGTCCATCAACTGAAATGGATCAAGAAGATGTGGTTTATCTATACCACATCTATGCCATGGAATATTATATGGCAATGAGAAAGAATGAAATCTGGCCATTTGTAGCAACGTGGATGGAACTTGAAGGTATTATGCTGAGTGAGTGAAATAAGTCAGGCAGAGAAGAACAGCTACCATATGTTTGCACGTATAGGAGGATTAGGAGGAACTTAACGAAGGACCGTGGGGGAGAAGAAGGGGAGAAATAGGAGGGGGTGAGGGAGGGAGGCAAACCATGAGAGACTCTTGAATGCCGAGAACANAAAAAAGGAAAAAAAAATGAAATGGGTTGTCTTGTCATTCTTGAAACTAGAAGTCTGAAATCAAAGTGTCTGTTGGGTTGGTTTCTTCTGGGGACTGTGAGGGAAGGGTCTGCTCCAGGCTTCTCTCCTTGCCTGATAGATAATTATTTTCTTCCTGTGTCTCTCCCCTCTATGTGTATCTGTCTCTGTATAGCCAAATATTCCCTTTTATAAGGACATGGGTCATGCGGAACTAGGACCCACCTTAAAGACTTCTTTTTAATTTGACTACCCTGTAAAGATGCTCTCTCCACATAAAGTCATACTCTGCATTACTGAGGCTTAGCATTTCAACATATCATGATTTGGAGATACCTACCCCTTTGCCAGCTCTTTGGATGGCCATGGGGCTCCTGACAAACAGCAGAGTGGTTAGTGCTCACCCTCCAGGCCAACCTGTCCACATCAGAGCAGTCTTTGAGTGCTGAGGCTGCTTCCTGATGACCTTTATTATATTACTTAGCCTCTCTGAGCTCCTACTGGGAGCATTGAAAACTGGGACCTATCTCACAGGGACATTACAAAGGTCAAATATAGCAAAAANCATGCAATAAATGGCAGCTATTATTATTATAAGTATCATAAATGCTTGCAGGCTAAATTTATGTGTAAAAAGAGAAAAGGGAAGTAGAGGCCTTTATTTAAACATGAATACTCTAAGAAACTTAATATTTTCATTTGTAAATGGTTTTAAACTCTTTACAGGGCATTTTTCGTATCCTCTGAATAACCCACTTGGATGGATACTACTATTCCCATTTTACAGATGAAAAGATTGAAGCCCAAA
Organism: Crocuta crocuta; assembly: GCF_008692635.1. NCBI lineage: Eukaryota > Metazoa > Chordata > Mammalia > Carnivora > Hyaenidae > Crocuta > Crocuta crocuta. Next base: position 244,630 of record NW_027530620.1, read on the forward strand.
AAGGGATGTAAAATGGAAGGCAAGGGGTTAGGGCAGCTACAGTTCTCACAGAAATCCTAGGTACAGTGCTCTCTTTTCCTTTCCCCCTCCTCTTTGTCATCCTATAGCTCTTAAGCCCACACACTGAGCATGCCACAATGTAAACCATCCAGACAGGAAGCTGTCCAAAGGAATTCAGAGCATCTTTGAGCTCCTTGCTGAATAATTAAGATCCTCAACACACTCAGGCTTGGATTGGATTCCTAAATGCCTTCACGCTTTGGAAGCTGGGGAGTTTGGCTCCTCAGGGACCTTTCTGTTCCTTTTCAAAACCAAAGCAATGGACTTGAAAATCGAAATCCAAAAAGCTAACAAAGACCTTATTAATTGTGGCTTCTTTATAAACAGGTTTTTGTTTTTTTTTACTCTTTTCCCCCCTCGCTCTAGGCAACCTTGCATAAAAATATCCATTCGCCAACTGTTCACCAACTGTTCTTCCTCTCGCTGGCATACCTTGTGCCGCATTCTAAGATGCCAAAGCGCGTCTTTGCTGCAGCCCTCCATGCTGCCTGCCGGGCTTGCTGCCATCGGGTCCTGCTACAGGGGGAGCATGTGGGAGAAGAGGGAGGGGTGATGTCTCTGGCAGAGCAAGCCAGGGCCATGTGGCAATTAAGGCTAAGGTGGTAAAGTCAGAGCCTATGCCTTAGACTTTGGAGTCAGAAAGAACTAGGTTTGGATCCCACCTCTGCTGCATTTTTGCTGTGTGTTATCGCTCAAATTATGTTGCTCTCTGAGCCCGGCTTGGCTCTCCTGCAAAAGGCAGATAATAACTATTTCTAAGAATTGTCATGATGATCAAATAAACTCATGTATATGATGGCCTTGATATGGTGCTTAACATGTTTTACAAGCTCCATGAATGTGAATTGCCTTTCTCTTCCTTTAACTCCTGAGGAGCTCATGGTCCAGGAAAAGGGAGAAGCAAACTCACAGAAGGGGATTTCTCACAGATATTAAGCATTAAGAAATACAATAGTGCATAAGATGGTACGGGTTAGTATCTGGTGACTTACTCAGAAAAAGGAAATAGCTATAAGTGCTAGATTTCAGGAGGGAGAGGTTTTTGGAAGCTAAACAGAGACCTTTATGCTCTGGTTCTAGCCCAGCCCCTTCACTTAATATCTAGGTGAACTGAGGCAAATCATTCCTTCATTAATTCCACAAACATTCACAGGTACTGAAGTGGGCTAGGGCTAAGCCATGAAGACGCAGATGAATGGACTCTAGGCTTAACCCACCAGATCTCACAGAGGAACTGGCTCACAGAGGAATCTGTTTGCCAAGCTTCCTGCAAACCATAGTGGCCGGTAACAGAGACAGAATCACATGGCTGTTAAGAGAATAATCATGGAGGAGCTGGATAGACTGAGGAAATACTGGCTGTACTGTAACAAACACTATGGCCTTGACGAGTGACGTAATTCCTCTGAGCCTTGTTTTACTCCTTGGGAAAATGAACATAACAATTACTTCCTCAGGTTGCCATGAAGATTAAATGACATAATGCTTGTAAAGGCATAGCATAGAAGGTACATAAGAGCTCGATAAAGGTTCACTGGTATAATTCAAGGTTAATATGTATACAGAAATAGGTATATTTTAAAATTATGATAATACATGTGTATATATAGTATATGTAAATATATATAAGGTGTGTATGTAAATATTATACATGTGTGTATAATAATTGTATATGTGCACTTGTGTGTATGTGTGTATATATATACATATTTATTATACATATATATTAAAATATAGTTTTATTCTTTACTTTAATAAAGTATCATTTAAAGCCCTTAACCTTTGAAGTTTTCTTCCTTTTTTCTAAGTATCAATTGGATTGGCTTCCTTCCTGGGACACATCGGACTTCCTATGATTGACTCACCCACTCCTGACATTATCTCTGGCCAACTGATTCACCTGCCCTCCTGTCATGGTGAATATTTTCAAGAGTCACTTCCTAAAACTTTTCCAAATCTACAAATTCATGAAGGTTGATATGATAGCAAGCATGTCAGGAGTCCATAAAGAACTGTCACCAGAACCCCATTTTTTCCTCAAAAGGCCAATAGATGGGCAAGACATATTCTTTACTTAATACTGAATTTATAGGATAAAGGAGGCAACTGAGCTTAAACTGAAATTTAGACAGTCAGGGACTCAGTCTGTCATGGCTGTCCAGAACTCTGGTTTAGCAATGTGGTAGTTAAAAGAGTGGATTTAGAAGTTAAATGATCTCAATTTGCATCCTGACTATCCCTCTATTTAGCTGGATGACCTTGAGCAAATAACGTAACTTCATCATGTCTCCTTCTCCACGTCGTAACTCTATGTGGGATCTTTGCAGTGCTTGCTACACAGTTTTGTCATGAATATTGAATGTGATAGCCCATGGATGGTGATCATCTCTATAACATCCCGGTATACAACGATTTCTCAACAAGTATTAGTCATTGTTAATACTATTATTTTTATTTTTCCGTGGGTATGAATGTATGTTTAATGAGACATTTTCATTCAGAATGAATTTGTTTCAATGGGGCCATTTCTTTCAATAAGCTTTACCAACCAGGCATCAGATATGCTCTTTCCTATTATCATCTCACCATTTAGAGAAGGATTTCTTAAATATTCTTTAGCTAAACTCTCCATTGACATGGTTTAATTCAATAGCCATATTAATGCCTTTACTGCCTTATTCATCACCAAAATGTTTGTTCAGTCTCACATCTGCCTCCAAGATACATTTCCAGCAAGAGTCCAGTATATATTATGTATTTCCTCACAAACACTACCAATGAGGTTTGGCCTTCCACATAAGTTTTTGCCTTACTAGAGAAAATACAAATGATACCATTAAAAACCTCAGCAGTCCACTTTTATTGATTTCCTCTCTATTTTATATGTCACTTTCTTACGTCTGTAAGTTTATATACCTTTATACATGCTGTACGCTCCTTCCTTGGGCTCGTCATTCCCCTCATCCTCTTTACCTGGCTTTATTCTTCCATGTCCTCCAAGACTGAGCTCATACATGACAGTATCTATTCATTCAACCATAAATACTACTGGAGTATGAACTATGTGCCAGGTATTGTGGTATGTGCTGGAGATATAAGGAAAGCAGATAAGGTTCATAGGACTTAACTTTCATAGGACTTAGGGGCTAGAAGCCAGACATTGATGGAATTAGCACACACACAACTGACTTCAGACCATGACAAATGCTGTGAAGGAAAAGCCCAGGGAGCCATAAGAATATGTAATAGGGTGACCTAGTCATTTACAAGGGGGTCAGGGAAAGCAGTTCAGAGAAAGTGACATCTGGCTGGTTTAGGAATCTTCCTCTTTAGTTTGATATCAACTTTAGCCTGTAGGTATTACTGCATTTACTATAATGTGTCATCATTCTCTTTCTATTGTTTTCCCTATCCTACCAACCTGTGAACTTCTTGAAGGCTGATGAAGGATCTTATTCCTAGGACCTGTGATAAGCCTAGCACTTATTGTGGGTCAAGAGTTGATTATTATGATATTTTGTTTTTGCTGTTACTGAAAGACATATCTTTAAAGACTCTTTGAGTTCTAACATTTTCTCTCAACCTAGCCCAAAATTAGTCCTGAAAACTGTAAACACCCTGCTACATGCCCATGCTGCTGCCCACTTCCCCTTTCCCCCTTAATCATCCCATGGGAAGAGGTGCTGTAACTCCAAATTAGCCCCAGGGCAGCTCTCATCTGCTCCTCCGCCAAACTCATATCGCATTACACTTAATACATGTGTATAATGAATGCCGCACACATTTGGCAGTGCTTCTGTGCACCATGTCATTATAAGCTGTATTGACAGCAAACAAGTCACATATTCTCCCTGCGAACACTACAGGAAAAAAGAACATATAATTTTGTTGTTGTTTGTACGTTTTTTTCCCAAGTCACATTGGACACCATTTGCCTTTCATTAGGAACACCATGCTGACAGTAAAATCACATATCCCCAACACACAAAGAGGAGAAAAACAAGCTGTTTGGGCCCCCTGTGAAGGCAAGGAGCAGTGGCATGGCCTTTGAGGAGGGGTTAGGGGTAGCAGAAGGGGGTGTTTCTAGGGCTGTGGTGGCTCAGAGCCCTTAAGAAGGGAGCTGATACTCTCTTGCCCTGTGGAGTCTGTCTGTGTCAGCATGCCTTGGAGCTCTATTCCACTCAAGTCTTGCCTCATCCATTCACTTATTTATCCATCCATCCATCCATCCATCCATCCATCCATTCATTCATCCAGCAATGTATTTTGAATTGTTACATATTCTTTCTGGAATTAAGTTATAGAGAAGTTTATAATGCTAAAATATATTGAGCTCTTACCATAGGCATTTGCTACATATTTAATTATCACAGAAATCCTATGTGGTCATTATTATTGACTGTTTCACAGATTTAAATAACTTAGTCTTAGAAAGTTAAAGCAATTCGCTCAAAGTTACCAACAAGATAAGTTTAGGATTTCAACCTAGGCCTCTCTCATTATAGACAGTAAATAAATGAATGAATATTTGCTGAGTGTTTATGGTGTGAAGCACTGCCCATAGCTGTAGGATAGAATTAATGCTATAATCATTCATACCCTGACTTCCCCCCACCCCCACCCCAGACAACCTCCTTTATTTATTCACTTAATGTATACTCAGTGGCTTCTCTGTGCTTAACATCATGAGTTTCCTGAGAATAGGGCTGATGTAGCAGTTACTTTTATAGTTCTGGGTTATCTCAGAATGCCTGGGACAGAACAGAAATGTGAAATATATTGGAAAGAGAAGAGACAAAAGAAAGAGATATGGAGGCAGGAAGAAGTTCAGTGTCTAGTAGAAGACAAGCATGCATGCAACCAGTGAACTGAGATGGAATCAGGGTAAATAAAAGTATACAATATTTGCTGAAGAAACATTACAAAATAGGTGGTTAATGGCAACTAAAGGAATAAAAAAATTGTGTTACTGAAAAAAAGCACTTTAGCTAGTCACAAAGAGTAAAAAGAATATCAGTGTGTGAAGAATTGAGGAAGCCTTATCAGCAAAGCTGTATATGTATATATATAAAATAGTGGAGACCACGTCATAGAAAGAGTGAGAATGTTGTAGTATTATTGAATCTATAGTCAGGCAGAGTAGAAAACAAGGCAAGAGAGGTAGTTTGGAGCCGAATCATAGAGAATATTGGGTTTCTTTTTATTTTATTCACTAGGGGATAGAGAGGTTTATCTCATGTAAGTCTCCTTTCACGTTAACTTATAAACTTTTCTTTCAGAAAAGAATGCACAAAGGCAAAAGGGTTGGTGAATTGAACACTTTAGTCCTCAAGAATACAGCATTAAGAGCCAGGCAATGTTGAGCTGAAGTTTTTCTCTGTCTCCTAATAGGTATAGTCCACTTTGGGGAATCCAATTCTGTTCTCTAATCCTTTGGCTCCTCATATGTAAAAGAAAAATGATAGAACCCACCTCACAGGTGGAGAGGATACATAAAATCAATATGCAGATATTCGAAACTTCTGGCATGCAATAAGCTTTTGATAACAATGTTGTTGATTATTATTTCTGGTAATATTATTTTCAGTCACATATGCTCTATCATACAAACTGGAGATACTCAGAAAGAAAAGAACATGGCATCTGGTTTGGAAGTCCACGCATTTCTCCGTCCAATAACATTACTGAGAACCTACAAACCATCTCTGGTAGTATTCTCTGAACTGATGATGCACAAAAGAGAAAGGAACAGTCTTGTCCTCTGGCAGCTTGAGGTTTTCACATTATGATCTATTTCGACCAGTTATGTCTTTTTAAGTTTGTTTATTTGGATATAGAGAAGGCCATGAGCAGTAGAGAGGCAGAGAGAAAGAGAAAGAGAAAGAATCCCAAGCAGGATCCACACTGTCAACGAAGACACCAACATGGGGCCCAAACCACAAACTGTAAGACCATGACCCGAGCTGATGTCAAGAGTTGGATGCTTAACTGACTGAGTCACACAGGCATACCTATTTTAATCATTTATTTTAAGGAGGCAGCAAAAATTAAATTTGACTACAAGTGTTTTGCAGCTGTTTCATTAAGGCAGCATCAGTATTCTGAGCTCAAATCTGGGTGAACTTTAAACTTATTTTGCTCTAGAATGTGGGAGAACTGACTTTTTGTGAGTTCTGGTGACCAGGTCCCCAAAGGAGGAATACTGCCCTGTCACCATAATGCAAGGAAGCTGCTATGGCTTACTGGAGGACAAGAAACCACAAGGAAGAGAAAAGAAGCACTTCAGCCAACATCTGGCACCAACTTCTAGACTTTTGAGCAAATTCATCATGAATCTTTCAATTCAGTCAACCTTCTGGCTAAATAGAGCTGCCTGAATAAGTCTAGGGAAACCAACTGAGGATCTGCCTAGCCAACCCATAAAGCCATGAGAAATAATACATTGTCATTATTTAGGTCCTCTCTATATTGGCGATAATTTGTTAACAGCAATATTTGACTCCACAGAAGCTTTCATTGGAATGGCAAGGAGGTCTTTTCATCATTAAAATGTAGGTTAAACTTTTTGTGCAGGTACACATCTCTAGATTTTCTGGAAATCTTGTGGTTCCTTCAATTCACTTTTCAAAAGAGTATTTACACCAAGAAGGGTAAGAACCATTGTTCTATGTCTAGAGCAAGAACATCAAGAGCTTTTAAATTTCAGCTTTAGGAAAAGGCCTATTGCACAGCAAAAAGCAGTGGATTGAAAATAAGCACTGTTTGGGAATCCTACTGCCACTGGAGCTGTCCTGAGTGCTGATTGCATTGCCTTGCCCATTTCCTGTTAATTAGCACTCTGGTAGGTATGGACAATCATAAGGCTTCCTTTACAGGTAGTTACTTGGTCACACTGTTAAATCATATTAAAATATGCAGTGTTTTGTTAAGGTACAAGGGACCCAGATGACCTACTAATGCCACCTGTTTAATCCTGTACCTTTAGTATTGTATGTAGTATTATCCACTATATTGTCCACTATTAAGCAGTGATTAGTACTGTCATAATAGCTGGGGGGATTTAAATTCAGGTATACTTGAGTGGGATCATATGCTCAAGCAGATGTGCTCCTCTTGTTCCATGAGGTTCTGGAAAGGCTTCTCAGTCCTAAAAGCCCTAATTAAGTGAGGTATAGAGTTGGAAAATACGTGATTTGAATTCAGACAGAGCAGTGTGATCAAGAATACAGCTTCTAGAACTAAACTAAAAAGTTATTTGCTGAATTACCTTGGAGAAATTTGGAGATAGTAACAATACCTATTGCACAGCACTTTTTTTTTTTTGAGGAATAAACTGGATAAATACATATAAAGTGTGCTGGTGAGGATGTTGAGAAATGGGAATCCTCCTGCACTGTTGGTGGGAATGCAAACTTGTGCAGCCCCTCTGGAAAACAGTATGGAGGTTTCTCAAAAAATTAAAAATAGAACTCCCCTATGACCCAGCAACAGCACTGCTAGGAATCTACCCAAGGGATACAGGAGTGCTGAAGTATAGGGGCACATGTACTTCAATGTTTATAATAGTACTTTAAACAATAGCCAAATTATGGAAAGAGCTTTAATATCCATCAACTGACAGGTGGATAAAGAAGATGGAATATATATATATATTGTTTATATATACAATGGAATATTACTTGCCCATGAGAAAGAATGAAATCCTGCCATCTGCAGCAACGTGGATAGTACTGGAGGGTGAAATAAGTCAGTCAGAGAAAGACAGACACCATATGTTTTCACTCATATGTGGGTCTTGAGAAACTTAACAGAAGATCATGGGAGAGTTGAAGGGGAAAAAAAGTTACATAGAGGGAGAGGGCAAACCATAAGAGCCTCTTAAATACTGAGTACAAACTGAGGGTTGATGGAGGAGAAGGGGTGGGTGATAGGCATGGAGGAGGCACTTGTTGGGATGAGAACTGGATGTTGTATGGAAACCAATTTGACAATAAATTATATTTAAAAGCACATATAAAGTGTATAAATAAATTAATATATTCAAAGTACTTAAAAAGGACTCAATCCATAGTAAGTGCTCAATAAATATTAGCCATTTTAATAAAGATAGTGAATGATAATTATAATGACTGATTATAATGATGATCATAATGAGAAGGTTTTCCAGCTCTGACACTAGCTGTGTGCCTTTAACTTCTCAAATCTTTGGGGACACATGCTTGTTGTGGTGGTTAAATGAGAAAATGGAAAAGAAAATATTGTGCAAGACATATAGCAAATACAATATATAAATAATATTCTATTCTCTTCTGGGTCTCTGCTTTCCTAAGACTCAGCAGATCCTGCAATATTATCTGAGGAGGGGGGAGAAAGAGAGAGAGAGAGACTCTGTAACAACAGAAAATATAAAAGTCACTTAATGAGATGTTAGTGGGTTCACAGAAATCATTCTAGAGTCTCCTGTGCCCTCTCTGTCAGAGAGAACACCCTCTCAGTCCACTGCTTGATGCCTTGCTTCTTCAGAAGCTTCTGAGATAGATTAAAACAATAGCATCAACAGAGGTATAATTTTCTTCCATCCCTCTTTAATTAGCTGTGAACCACAGGGCTTTCCAAGTGTGAACAGACTCAGAGGAAGCAGAAGCAGAAACCTACCATTTGAGTTCCTGGGTCGAAGTAGCACTTAACTGGAAAATGTTCTGAGAATCTGGATAAAAGATACTGCTAGTTTTTCTCCCATCTCTTTTAAAACAAACCTTGTCTGTCAGCCATTGCCAATTCCAGCCTAGAAAACTGGCATACACATGTTGAGGATAGGAAGCAGAAAGTATAAATTTTAGAGTTGTGGTAGGACACAAGATGCAGGAGTCAGGAGGTCTTGGCTTTGTATGGTCACAGATTAGTTGGTTTTGTGTCTTTTAAATGTAGTCTTTCTGACTCAATTTTCTTGTCTGTAAAACACGGGTTGGATTAGAATACAGCTACTATGCATCAAATGCCTCTCGTATGCAGAGCCTTGCAACAATGCTATGAAGTAGGTATTTTTACACTCAAATTTCAAATCAGGAAACTGAGACTAAGAAAGCTTAACCTCCTCAAAGACACCCAGCTTGTAAATAATGGAATGCAAGCAGCCATGCATCTAGATCTTTCTGATTTTTTTCACAATCAAGAGCCCTCTCATTTTTCAAACCCCTTTTGGGTCCATAAGAGTTGTGTCATTTGTATACTATAGAGTTGTTGGCTGATCAACAAGAAATGATACACAGAAGTTCTTAAACATTTATTTGTCATTCTTATCTACCTGAAATAGTTGAGAAATAAACTGAATTATCTGGTTACATAACCACCACACCTATTATGCACTGATGTTCACAAAAAGCAAAACTTATTTCAGAATGCAGTATTTCTCAACCAGTGGGCACATATCCCAGAAAACTTAAGAAATTTTTATAAATGGTTCAAAGAATTTGTATGTCCACCAAATATGGTTTGTAAATTGAAATACAATGTCTGGGCAGTATATAAATTAATAACTTTTTAAATGTTTATTTATTTTGAGAGAAAGAGAGAACAAGTTTGGGCAGGTGACATAAAAGGAGAGAGAGAATCCCAAGCAGGCTCCACACAGTGCAGATTCCCAAGTGGGGCTTGATCTCATGACTGTGAGATCATGACCTATGCCAACATCAAGTTGGACACTTAACTGACTGAGCCACTCAGGTGCCCCTATATATTAATATTTTTAAATATGTGTATTGATCCATAAACATTAATGTGTGCATGTTTTTTGTGTAATGTTTGTATCTACTAACATGTGAGTTCATTTAAAAATGGTACTGTGCTATTCATTGTAGCCTGTCATCATTATATGCTTTCTCATTCAATAGACACCAGAGTATAGCTATTACCATGCATCACAAAACTTCTCAATGTTAAAAAAGATGATCAGCCTAAGATGGGTTAGAAGATGCTTCTTTACATATAAGATTACAAGGTACTTAAAAGATACTTACAATCAAATCAACAATCATCAGAGAGCACCTCTGAAAGCAAGAGTCTTTCTAGTTCCCTTTCTACCTGGATAAATGGAGACTTACTGCCTTTCCATTTCAGGTAAGTTTTGTGTTTTGGGGGTCATAGTAAGCCCTAAAAGGCCAAAGAAAAACAAATATCAACTAGAGGTACAAGAAGCAGCAAGAAGCAGTCAAAAACGCATGGGCAGAGAATACCACAGCCACTCATGTTCCTTCCTCTCCCTTGGTGGTTTAGTTAGTTAGACCCATTAATCATGCAACATGCATAAAATTCCACCACACCTCTCTGATTTTCCCAGGGCTCTTTACTGATATGTTCTGAAGCCACCGTCAAATTTAGAAATCTGAGTATGAAAAAAAGGATATCTATAGTACTTTGAAGAAGACTGTCATTGCTGGTAACTTGTCACCTTTGGTACGCAATAGACTAGCTAGAAAATACTGGAAAAAGCTGGCGCTTACTCCACAGGAGTAAGAAATGCAATCCTTTCAAATCTAAAGCCCATAGTCACTGCCACAGACTGAACGTTTGTGTTCCCCCATATTTATATGTTGAAGCTTCATCTCCATTATGATGGCATTTGGAGGTGGGGCCTTTGGGAGGGGATTAGTTCATGACAGCAGAGCCCTCATGAATGGATTAGTACTCATATAAAAGAGATCACAGAGACTTCCTGACCCCTTTGCATAGGTGAGAACACAGCAAACAAACAAAAAACAAAAACAAAAACAAAAAACAAAAACAAAAAAATCTTCTGTGAGCCAAGAGTGGGTTCTCACCAGATACTAAATCTGCCAATGCCTTGATCTTGAACTTTCCAGCCCTCAGAAGTGTTAGAAATACCTGTTTGTTGTTTAAACTACCCACTCTATGGTAGTTTGTTATAGCAGCCCAAATAAATTATGACAGTCACTCAGTTTCTAATTCAACCTCCAAGAATCTAACTGACGAAAGTAAACATTTGCAACTCTTTATCGTCAGGAACTAGGATGTATTATATGCCTGGCCCAATGGTCTGTATAGAAACTTACTATATAACTTTCAAATTATCTGTGTTCTTGAGGTCTGAGGTCTGTCACAGAGGTCCAAAGCCTTCCAAGAAACCCACAGTTTTCTATAAGAGACAAGAAAAACTTTGGTGACTATATAGATTAAAAATTAATCCCCCATGGAGAAAACAAAGTTATGTGAGAGTCTTCTGGGTTTCAGATCATATAGTTACTATTTATTGTGTTACTTTCAGAACATTTTTGCCTCTGTGATTCTGTGTGATCCTCATGATGGCAACCCAAGGAAGTGGATATTATATGATCACCCCTATTTACAGATGAAAAACAAAACAAAACAAAACAGATATTCTGAGAAGTAACTTTGTCAAGGCACATTCAAAGCAAGACTTAGATCTCCTGTCTTCCTTGCATGCATTTTTTTCTATTCTTTGCTCTCTGCCTTCAACAATATCTGATTTGCCCTTGGGCTGGATAGAATTTTTCTATTGTTTACAAACTCTCTTTTTTGCCTTTCTGTACATTACCTATTCCTACTTATGAGGTAGGGGTGAAATGAGCAAATTTCCTCTGTTGCTTTTGCTGAAGGTCAGTTGTTTACTCCTATTTCAACAGATGTGATTTTGATAGCTCTACATTGACAAACAACTTGTTTGTCTAGAGGTCAAGCAAATTACAAGGAAGACAGTGTAATGTGAGGAAAAGTGCATCTTTCCAGGAGTGAAGAGGCATAGATCCCAGCCCCAGCAATTTCACCAGCTGAATCATATTGGGCAGGCTGTTAAAACTACTGAGTTGCAATTAATGCATCTTTAAGACAAGAGTGATAAGATCTCATCCCTATCAGAGGGTAGTGGTGGTGGCTACGAAGCTACAGTAGGGTCAGAGATATCAAAGTACTTCACTGATTGTAAGTAGCTACATGCAGTCAAAGCTATAGAATCAATTTATACCGGGGATCACAAACCAAATGTTTTCAAGGGCCAAGTAGGTTATAAATGAATGGAACGGGCAGGTTTAGTAGAACTGTGTGCAGTGGGACCCAAAACTATAGGAGAGTACAGATTCCACCAGGCATTGTATTTTAATTAGCAATAATAATCTGCTAGCCAATCCAGATACATCTGCTGGTCAAATTAGGTGTGTAAGACACGAATTTTTAAGTCCCATTTCTACTATAATATCTCCTAAATTATGGGCTATCAATCCCCCAAGGGCTTTCAGTTATTTCAAAGGATCATGAATACATATACACATACCAAACATTAGTTATTACCTGAAAAACAATATTAGGTACATCTAGGTAGTTGTATTTCTAAGTGTAGGTGGGTGCCACTGGGATTAATCAATAAAGTATACATTTACCCAAAAGCATAAGCAAATTCATATTAACTTGCTCTTAGTGTGTAGTTCTCAATCAAAGACATTAAGTACAGAGAGCCATCCTCATGTTAGTAGGAGGAGGGCACAGCTTTATTTTTTTTTTAACCTTTCCAAAAGAGGAGATTTCAGGATCTAATGCTAACTTGGATTTGCAAGGAAAAGAAGAAAGATGTATGTTGTTTAGGAACACTTTCACAATAGTAAACAAGTAACTGATAGAGCTGGTAGAGTCTTCTGATGTAGAGACATAAAAGAGATGCACAGCATACAGAGACCCACACATTCACATACAACTCTAGAAAGCCATGCATACATATGACTTGAGTGCATATACACAACACACACACACACACACACACACACACACACACACACCATTGAGCTATAATATGCATACTTCTATGCATGCTGTGAACTCCAATGTACATAGGTACTAATCCTTGGAACCTATAAATGTTGTCTTTATTTGTCCTTATTATATCTTTGCAGATGTAATTAAGTTAAGGACCTTAATATGGGGAGATTATTCTAATAATCACATGGACCCTACATGCAACCATATAAATCCTAATAAGAGGGAGGCAGAGAGAGATTAGACACACATGCACACCAGAGAAGAAGGTAATATGAAGACAGAGCAGAGAGAGATCTGAAGACACTGGCCTTGAATACTGGAGTAACACAGCCACAAGCGAAGGACTGCCAGCAGCCACTTGAAGTGGGAGGAGACAAGAAACACTCCTCCCCAGAGCCTCCAGAGGGAGTATGAGCCTGCTGACACTGATTTCTCCCCAGGGAAACAGATTTTACACTGGCCTTCAAAAACTGTTGAAAGAATAAATTTCTGTTGATTTAAGCCACAAATGTGCCACAATTTGTTGCAGCAGCCACAGGACACTAATACAATACATTCATTTTACATATATATTCTACACATATACAATATTAGGCATACCAAATGAACATTAAGTACACAAAGCCCTAATACACAATAAACACATTTCCCTGAAAACCTCCTAGGAAATCCTAGGAAATTATATCACGGTCCACCTAGTTGCATAAAAACCTATATGTTATCTTCAGTTTCTTTTTTCCCCTCAAATCTTTCATAGTCCAGTAAGAAGTACTACCGGATCTATCTCCAAAACATGCCAAATCCATTCACTTCTTTCACCTCCCCTGCTACCATCTTCCTCTAAGTCACCGTACTTCCTCCTAGACTACTGTATTTAGCCACCAGTGCCTCTGTTACCGTTCTTGCTCCCCACGATAGTTTCTCCAGATAACACCCAAAATGGTCTTTGAAAATCCTAATGGGAACATTCATTCTCTTGCATTCAAAGCCTTACAAAGTGGTTTCTCGATTTTCCCAAACCAATCTTCTTTCCATTTCCTACAGCACTCTGCTTGATCTTCCTTCCCTCTTTCTCTTTCTGTCTCATTTACTCCACCCTGCCTTCATTCTTCATGGTCCAGGTAAACCAGCCCTCCCTCTGCTCGTGAAACATGCCACACTCATTTCGCTCAGGACCCTGTTGTGTTTGCAGTTCCCATTACTTCAAAGTCTCATCCACAGATGTTCATTTGACTGCATCCTTTACATCATTTAGATTTCAGCTCAAATATCAGCTCCTCAAAGAGAACTTTCCTGACCACATTAATCACTACCCATTTCCTTATCTTACCTTATTTTCTTAACAACATGTAGTGCCATTGTTGGGGTATCCATTGATTTATTTGCCTCCTTTACTCCCCCTCAAATATAGGTAAAACAAAGGCAGTGACTATTTCTAGATCACCAATGGGTCCTTGGAGTCTTCAAAAGTGCTAGCATCCAGTGGGCACTCAATAAATACTTATAGATTTTATGAATGACTCTCAATCCTGATTGACAATTTGAGTTATATCTGATGATCTTTAAAAATACCAATTCCTGGGCACAACCTTAGGAATTATCAATTGGGGCACCTGGGTGGCTTAGTCGGTTAAGCGTCCAACTTTCGCTTAGGTCGTGATCTCGCGGTCCGTGGGTTCGAGCCCCACATCAGGCTCTGTGCTGACTGCCAGCTCAGGGCCTGGAGCCTATTTCAGAGTCTGTATCTCCCTCTCTCTCTGACCCTCCCCTGCTCACGCGGTCTCTCTCTCTCTCTCTCTCCTAGAAATAAATAAAAATATTTAAAAAAAAAGAATTATCAATTGAAATTTATAGGTTTTAAAGTTCCAAAACTTATGTTTTGAAAAAGATTCTCACGTGACTTGATAGTATTTTAGATGACCTAAACACATAAGCAACATGCAAACCCCCTGTGCATACCAATACCCCACACCTACATCCTTTTTATGCATATCCTATACCAAGCATCATGCACATATTTAGGTACCGACCCTTCCTATATGTGTTAATACACTGCATGTACCATACTGTAAACACTTTTTACCCTGCGATTATTATCACTTAATACTCTGTTTTAAATACCATAATTGATATGTTGGGGATAGGAAGTCCCAGTCTCCGCTCTAAATATCTCACAGCCTCCAATCACCAAAGTAGTTCCTGCAACCCAAGATAGTAAGCGTTATGGGAAAAGACACCACCATGAGCTGTGGGATTACAGATGGGAGGGCAGGAGACTTTGCCAGGTTGACCAAGTCATATTTAAGTTGAAGCAAGGAATGCATGATTTGTGTCTGAAATAACTGAAGCTACTTAGGTTGGGAGGAGGCAATGAAAAAGGGAAGTGTGCTTGAGGCCATAGGAATAGAATAGGAAAGAATATAGAACTAGAGTGTCTGGTTTGAATAGAGAAATACAGATTGCTCAATATATTTGTTCATTTAAGAGGTAAATTTAGCTGCTTATCATGTGTCAGGCACTGCACTGGTCCCTAAGAATATAACATAATATCACCCCATACTCATAACACTGAGGGCTGAGGGCTGATGAAAAGTATTATCTTTTTAAATGTATTTAGTTTGAGAGTGTGTGTGGGAGTGGCAGAGGAGGAGAGAGACAGAGAGAATCCCAACCAGGTTCCACACTCTCAGTCAGAGCCTGATGCAGGGCTTGATCCCATGAACCATGAGATCATGGCATAAGCTGAAATCAAGATTCGGATGCCTAACTGACTGAACTATTCAGCTCCCTCAAAAGTATTATTGTAAAGTCCCTCAGATGACTATGATGTACGACCCTGGTTGAGAACCACTGGTCTAGATGAACTCACATTGCTGGCTTCCAGAGCAGGGAGAGATATGAGGGGACCAAAGGAGGAGAAGCTAAGCTATCTGGAACACAGAACTATAAATGCACTTTTGATGAGCTTAAGGACTCCGAAGACATCTGTTCTTTTATTCTTATCTACTAATAATACTCAATTATAGCTCTGAGAACTATAGTGCTGCCAACAATGTGGACTTCTTTGCTCCAGTTGGGTCACTCTCCATTGAATGCCTGATATGAACAACTTGTCCCTTTTTGGCAAGGCCCAGTCTGAGAGCATGAACGCCTCCAAATGGAGGCCCTTATAGCCCTGACACTAGCAGCTTCAGTTCATGTGGATTAGGGTGATGAGATCCTAGGGAACCAGAGACTTCCCCCATCGTTCTCTAGAACCTGGAACAGAAGTAGCCCATTTCCCTTCCAGTTCTCTGGCCACCCAGCATCACAGAAAACAGCGCATCGTTCAGCAGCCACCGCCAAACAACCCAGGAATAAAGGGTTCGCCTCTCCTGTCTCCTTCATTTGAGGGGAAATCTTGCCTGAGGCACAAGCAAAGCTTCAAACTGATGTAATTTGAAATTTCAAACTGCCGGATGCAGCTTTGCTTCCCACTGCCATCTGCTTTTCCAGCGTGCAATGACACCAAGTCCTTTTATTGTGTTTGCTCAACCAAGTCCACCAGTAAAATATTAATAATTTCCCCAGTGCCTGGGTGGTTTGCAAGCTTGAGATGATATCCGAACATTCATCAAGCTCATCAAAGTTATGAGCAAAATAATTTTTCTCCTTAAGCCGGGAGAGGAGAGGAGAATCTGGATTTTTATTACTCGTGCATATCACTAAGTGACACTTTTAGTTTTCTGGCACAGGAAAAGAAAACAAGTGTATTGCTTCTGGCCCCAACATTAGATACACTTTCTCTATAGAGATACAGTTATCCAATGAAGCAAGGAAGTAAGTAATCTGGGAATTCCAGGAAAATAAGATAGCTGGGAAGTGGGCACCGTCTCAAGCATCTCTTTCCTTCACTCTTCACATGCAGCTTGACACTAAGTCCCGGTGAACCTATTTATTCTTGAGTTCATCCCCTTCTCTCCATTCCTACTGTCTGTGTGCTGGTCTAGGTCCATACCAGGTAATCTGGATAACCCTACTCAGCTGCCTCTTGTTCCCTAGCACTCCCTAAATCAGTTTCTGTCTCCCCACCCAAACAATAACCAGACATGGAGTTTGTAACTATCAACACAACTTTGTCAGTCACTGGCTTCAAAACCTTCTTAGGCTCCCCACTTCCCGAAAGATAAAGCGTGCCCTCATGCTTCAGCAAGGTTTGCAATGCCTCTCTCTCCTCCATTTCCATACCAGTGTCTTATTCCCCAGCCAGGCATTATTCTCCTGGTGCAGAAACCCTCTCCTGCCCAGTGGGGTCTGCACAGGAGAGAGCTATAGAGCATCCCACATAGTGCTTGGTCAACAGCAAAGTTCTGGAAATGGTAACTGTCATCATCATCACATTCATTTAAAAAAGACAGTGCTATCTAGGCCACCATGGTTGATCTCTGTCCTCATCAAAGACATTCATGTCCTTTTAAGGGGAATTAAAAAAAAATAGATTGACTCTATGTTTCCTTCCACTTTGGTGCCAGGAAGAAGGGCTCGTATCCTCCATACTACACATAAAAGACTACCTGTCAGGTGCTTAAAAGCCCTGGAATCGGTACATCTTAGATGACGGGCTGGCTCTGCCACTTAGTAGCTGTGTGGATTTGGGCAATTCACTTAATGCCTTTGTGCCCTCAGTTTGATCATTTTTATAAAGAGGGCATGATAAATAGTACTTACATGTAAGCTACAGGCAAGACTAAAAGATTCATTAAGGGTTGGGTACTAAGAGTAGGACTTGGTACATAGTAAACACTCAACTTAGCACCTGAGTACTAACTCAAGTGTATACTTATCTCTGAAAGCAGATTTGCACATTTTTAAAGGGACCACAGGCTCTAATTATGCAAGGCATTAGCTCAGGCTATTTTATATGCCTGGAATTCTTTTCATCCATCATTGTCCTCTTGGAGAAAGACTGTGTCTTCATCAAGTCTCAGCTGAAAGGCCATCTCTACGATTTCTTGACAGGGAGTGGAGTGGAGTAGGGTTTGGGTCTGATACACTTGGCTTTAATTGCAATATTATCACTTTCTATATGCATAATGTTGAGTAGGTTGATTGATCCACTTAACTCTCACTTTACTCATCTTTGAAATGGGGATAGGATTTCTTTCCTTATAGAGTGGTTGTATACATTCATTTCTAGATACATTTATTTCTCTAAACCCTTTCCCTTAACCCCAATTGTGGGTAGAATTTAGTTCATCCTTTTGCTGGGATCCCCCCAAGATGTGTGTACTTCTATTACAGCTACAGTCACTCTATTTTTAGAACTAAACGTTAAGACGTATTAATATCTTGCTTAGATTATTTCAGCCTTATCTGACTAGTGCATCTCCGCCCAGTGTCTGTTCCAGGTTACTCAGAGCTGTCTTCTAAAACTACAAATCTGATCAAGCCACTCCCATCAAAGCAAGAGTGGGAGCCAGCTTTGATTGAATCTCTTTTTATACATGAACTCTTTGGGATGATAATTAAGGCTCTCAAGGTTCTGCCCAAGCTTGCCACATCAACCCTAACTCTAGCCACTGCTCCAACACTGTGAGTTTTCATTGTTTGCACTGCCCCCAGAAGAAGCTCTGGGCACTAGACCATGGCTCAGGAGTCACTCTGACCTCAAATACACTTCTGCTACCTCCTCACCAACTCAAATCCTATCCCCTAACCCAGAGGAACAACCCCTGCTTTTCTAAAGCCTATCTCCACTCTACCCATGACTCTCACAATTAGAATAAATAAAATAAATTAGCAAGCGGGAAACTAAAATATTAGAGCCAACGGTCAGTAAATGGCAGACATCAGTTTCAGTTCCAAATGTTCTGATTCTAAATGTTTCTAACATACTTCCTTGGTCCCCATTCGATGCTACTTCTCTACCTTCCCCCAAGACACTCTTAGACCCATAAAATCCGGGAGTTCCAGAACTCTCAGATACAGTGCCTGCCTGAAGCTGTTAGTCATGTAGGGTCATTGCTTCTTTTTCTGTTGTTTTCCTTTTCATTGCTGACAAATGAGTGATAAAAATGGGCACTATCATATATTGCTTTCAGCAATGTAACCAGATGGAACTTTTGGAAAGCAATTTGGCTGTATGTATTAAGACTCGGCAAAATATTCATGCACTTTTACTTGGTCATGCCTTTTGTGTACATATTTTTTAAGAAATTAATCAAAAGTAACTATACGTAGCACACAAGGATATTACAGGAAAAGAATGGAATCAGCTTAAATGCCTAACAGTGAAGGAGTGGTAGTGATTATGAACTGGAGTTCCAGGATCAGAAAAAAACAAACAAAAAAAAAAACGCCCACAAACTACTAGCTGTAATTCTTAATAGCTGTGTTACTTAGATCAATTATTTAACCATTCTGTGCATTAGTTGTCTTGTCTCTATGTTCATTTTTATAAAGTGATATTAGCAAAATCAACGTCATAGAGTTACTATGAGGACTGAATGAGATTTTAAGAAAGGAAGTTAACTCAGAGCCTGACACAGTGAAAGCTCTCAATAAAGATAAGCTATAGAGACGAAGCAATATAGTCGTAGTTATCATAGTAGAAGGAAGAGGGGGAGGTGGTGGTGAAGAAGGAAGAGAAGAACGAAGAGGGGGAAAGGGAGGGGGGAATAATTAGAAGAGACTGCCACTGGTTAGAATATTATGCCATTATTAAGCACTGTGTTTACAGAGTTTGAATTAATAATATGGAAAATGAATTAATGATCAGTGAAAAAGCAGGACTCTAAATTCTGTGTATAATAATCCAATAATATTTTCTTAATCTTAGAAAAATGCTGGAGGTAGATGCAATTACCATGAGTAATAGTCATACTTCAGTGATGAGACTATGTATATATATGTAAGAAGTTATAGTTCTTCAATGTCTCGGCTTTATATATATATATTTGTTTGCCTGTGGGTGCCTATCTTTGTCCAAACAGTATAATAGATTACCCTGAAAAAAACATGGCAAAATCACATTATAATTTCCTTTCATCTCTGTTGTCTCCTAACATAAATTCAACACTGAGCAAATGAGCCTTGCTGATGGAATAAGCAGTATTGTTCTCATCTGTAAAATGGGGGTAATGTATGTCATGGATTTTTGGTAAATATGACATAATTTATTTTACTGAAGATGCCCAGAACTCTGCCTAAAACAGAATACTGTTCAATAAATATTAGTTTCCTCTCTCTTGCATCACTTAATTTTCTTTTTTATTTTGAACCGTTCAAACTGGTTGGCAAGAAAAGTAGGGAGCTCTGAGAGCCTATTCTGTCCCTAGTCTCTGGACAAGCTAACCACATAGCACATTTGGATCAACTATCAACAGGCTTTTGGTGGTAGGAGTACTGGGCCACAGAGAAAGGAACTGTTAACTGCATGCTGGGTACCATGGCAGGGTGTGTGTGTGTGTGTGTGTGTGTGTGTGTGTGTGTGAGATCTGAGCACAGAACAAGGTGAGGCTCAAGTTCTATGATCTGTCCTTTGAAAGCTCCAGTGCTCTTCTGTAAGAGCTAACACTGGCATTCAAGTCAAAATCCAATCCCCAAAATTAATTGTGGTCTATGGAAAATTCTCTTCCTTCTGTGATAGGAAAACAGCCTTCATTTCTTGTCCCTGAGCCCTGGATGATGGCGCTGTGTTCTGCCTAGTGGGATCCCCTACAGGTAATAAGAAAGTTCATTTCAGGACATAGAGTTTGCCTCCTTCCTAAGGTAAGGTGTGGGTCTAACCAGATGGTTAATTTAAGTTGGAGTTAACCCCTTCTTTTAAAAAAAAAAAAGTTTATTTATTTATTTATTTACTGAGAGAGAGAGAGAGAGAGAGAGAGAACAAGGGAGAGACTAAGAAAAAGGGGAAAAGGGAATCCCAAGCAGACTCTTCGCTGATAGCAGGACTGTCAAATGCAGGGCTCAACTCAGGAATCATGACCTGAACCAAAATCAAGAGTCAGACTTAAATGACTGAGTCACCCAGGTGCCCCGAGTTAACCCTTTCTTCATTTACTTATTCAGTATTTAAGTGGGTGGTTACCATGCGCCAGATGATGGGGATATAAAGGCGAATTGCCATTTAGACCAGAACCTGTTTTAGATATATCACCCTTATTAATCAAAAGGACCAACCATGTGGTTTATTTAAATAACCATTTTATTCTGCTAGATTCTATTTGACAGAAGTTGAACAGGAGTAGTAGATTTAGCATCAAACTATTCAAGTCCAAGCTCTGTTGTGTCCTAGATATCTGACTTTGTATCTGTTTCTTTATAAAATGCAACCCCAAGCTGGTGTCAGGATTAGAGTTAGCCCATGTATATCACTTAACAAGTCCAATGCCTGATTCAATAAGCAGTGGTTAGTACTAGTATTTCTGTTGTGGGTTTAGGGTCTTTTTTTGTTTTGTTTTTCTAAACTGTTTTCCTTTTTTTAAAAATTTTTAATGTTGATTTTTGAGAGAGAGAGAGAGAGAGAGAGATCAAGCTGCTGAAGGGCAGAAAGAGAAGGAGACTAAAGCAGGCTACAGGCTCTGAGCTGTCAGCACAGAGCCTGATGTGGGGCTCAAACCAAGGGACCACAAGATCATGACCTGAGCTAAAGTCAGATGCTTAAATGATGGAGCCACCCTAAAAGAGGCCCCAAAAGATTTTTTTTAAGTAATCTCTACACCCAGCATGGGGCTCAAACTTACAACCTCAAGATCGAGAGTTGCATGTTATTCTGACTGAGCCATCCAGGCACCCTGTGGTTTTAGTATCTTCAAGAAATCCTACTGCAGAGGAGAAAGAAGGTATGTACCTCATCTTCACAAAGCTGCCTTCGAGAAGCAAAATTCTCTGCCATCAGTAAAGCATATGGCTTCCCATTTTCTCCTTATATCCATTGCCTTATGCTACTGGTTACTGATTTTCGTTTCTGTTTCAGGACTTCAATTCTGACACATCCTTTCTCAAGGAGGATGGAATAGAGTATGGGATAGGAATTAACTTTTCTTGAGAGCCTTATGTATGCCAGGCACTGTGTTCATACCTTTAACCAACATTTTCTCATTTCATTTCCACAGATGGGCCCAAGGTAAGTGTGGTCCTGGCCTGCCAAAAGGAAATGGAGGTTCAGAGAGGGGAGGGATCCAAGGTCACAGAGCTCTTAAGTTGTAGAGCTGGCTTGGGTCAGGTCTGTTTGAATCCAAATCCCTGATATTATAGTGCACTTGGAAGCCTCTTGCCCATTCTCATTACTCAATTAGGTCATTGGTTTTTCTTCCTTAGGAAGGCAAACTACAGAAAGAGATAAATGTTCAATCTCTCTTGAGTTGGATCTCTGACACCCAACATGCACACATTTCCTACAATTTGTAGTTGAGAGAAGCCTTGACCTTTAACATATTAAATAAAAACGGAAACCCCGAGGGCTTAAATGACTTGTTCAAGCCCACACAGAAAGCATGCTGTGAAGTGAGAACCAGAAAGGGTCTGTTCTCAAACACAGAAGCAATCTTCTTAGTTAAAGCCACACTGAAAGACTGGCAGAGGCAGAATCTGGCCAACACATTCTAGGCATTGAATGATGGGAATCCCAGGCGGCCAACGAGCTCACTGGGCACAGCAGAAGGGAGCATGGCCTGGGCACAGTACAAACAAGAATGCTAAACAGCTCTCCAGCTGCCAGGAGGCAAGAGCATCAGAGGTTCCCAGGCAATGAAAGAGCAAGGCAGTGAGGGCACAGTTGGACTTGTCATACCAAAATAAGAGTCACTGAGGAAGACCCCCAGCCCCACTGTTCTGGCGAAAGGGCCAGCCCTGTCATATACCAGCAACTGGAGGCTCCCACTCAGTCACCCAGAAACTTGAAAACAGAAAGTCTCTTAAGCGCTTTCTTTCTAAATTCTCCTTGCAGAAGCATTCTTATTCTTTCATAATCACCTCAAAGCAATCCCCAGTCAAGTACTAAAGTAAATTCAAAGCAATTAGAGAGTCTATCTATAGTGAGCTCAAAATGCTTCTGCAGTGGTTCTCTGGGAAATGGCTCAGCATACGTTTTCCCCAGAACAGTGTTATTTATGTAAGGAAGATGCTGCTCTTCCCTAGAGTGTAAAACACACACACATACACACACACACACACACACACACACACATTTACTATGACAAATGGATGCAACATCTCAAGAGTGAAATATTGTGTTGTGGGTTACAAGCCAAAGCAAGGTAGCATTTCTCCTGTAAGCACTTATAAATTGTTGCAAACAATATCAAGAAATAGAAGCTTGCCTTCCCAAATATCGGCTGCCAGATTTCAGGGCTCAGGACTGGCTTTAGGGAAAAAATGAAAGAAAACGACCAAACCCATTGCTTCAAATATTCTGTTGGATCTCCAGGGTGGTCTTTCTAATTAATATTTCCCCCTAATTATGTTCATGATGGTAAGTGTTCTAACTGCAAATCTCACTCCTTTTTTCACCAAGGAGCTGTGGTGGGGAGAAGAGGAAGGCTTTCTAGGAGGAAGGCTGGGCAGCTTCATTGTGATGCAAAAGAATGCAACAATTAAGAATATAATTTTGGAAGATGTCAGCAGCCTAATTACTCATAGGGCTTCCAGCAAATTAAGCAGTAGGTGAATTAGCTCATTTAATGAGATCTTAGAGTTTGGAGGCAAGGTGCTTTTATTTTGCATTTGAGAAACACATTTCCCAACTACATGTTAATAATTTGGGCACCCAACATGCTATTAGCTCAACAGGTGCCACAAAAAGCACGAAAGTCAGTTGCTTAAAAGGGTCTGTAGGTCAGTTCAGCTGCATTTCTCCGCTCTCTGTCTACCCCGCCCTCCCCTTCCTTTTCCCAAGTGCAATTGTCCACTTGGAAAGCATATCGTTCCACAAAGGGGTTTTGGAAACTACAGCTTTCAGGGCAGGGTTAAAGGAGGCACAGCAGAAATTGAAACGAAAACCTGCTTTCCTATTTTTATAACTCTCTAAGGCTTTGTTTCTGCATCTGTAATGCAGAAATAATGACACCCACGTTACAATTTTTGTACTAGTCTTACTAGATGAATTCTTTGACAAGTGGTCTTCCTTCTGTATTTTACTACCTACCACAGTACCAGGAACATACTACATGCTTAATAAAGGTACTGAATAGAAACGAATAATTTCAAAGGAATGGGTGAATGAATGGCTGATGTGATGATTCAATGAGAAGAAAAAACATGGTTTCTAGTGTGGTTTCTTACCCATAGTAAACCTTCAAAAAGGAAAACAAGAGAAAGATCGGTCATGAGTATTAGCCACACTGGGACTTGTTAGGCTTTGGAGGAGGAAGGAGCCAGAGTTTCCTAGACTGACCAAATGTGGGGGGACATGGAAAGATGTGTGGCCAGTGCTCTTTATACACTGCACAAGCACAGAGACAAATGCTGCCCATGACCCAGGGGCTCCCAGTGTACTCAGAAAGGGTGGGAAGAACATAATCAATCAGGCCATGTATCCAAGACTGCACGAGGGGCTTCCCATCCATCAGCATGCTTCAGCCTAATAACCCTATACAGTAGGCATTATTATCTGTTCTTTCTACATGTGAAGACACTGAGGCTCAGAGATTACTCAACTTGTTGGTAATGACACACAGTTGGTCAGACATATTCCCAGGCAGTGTCCTTCCCACTTGAAATAGACACTGTACAGGGGCGCCTAGGTGGCTCAGTGGGTTGAGCCTCCGACTTTGGCTCAGGTTGTGATCTCGCAGTTCGTGAGTTCAGGCCCCATGTCAGGCTCTGTGCTGACAGCTAGCTAAGAGCCTGGAGCCTGCTTCAGATTCTGTGTCTCCCTCTCTCTCTCTGCCCCTCCCCTGCTCATGTTCTGTCTCCTTCCCTCTCCTTTCTCTCTCTCTCAAAAATAAACATTGCTGCTCAGCTTTCCTGCAGCCTGGGAGCTGCAAGAACCTGGAAGGGAAGGAACAGCTCGCTTTGATGCCACCCTATCTTCTCCCCAGTCTCCCTGACAGAGCACCATGATTTCTCTGCTTCTCTGCTGCTTCACCTTCTCCTCTAGTAGGGAATGGGGACCACAGAGGTGAGAGACCCCAGTTCTGAAAGTTTCTATTTGTGACACAGACAAGGAGGCTTCCTTTTTAATATCATTAGAGCACTGTCTCCCAGAGACATCTCCTGAATCTGACCCCAAATCCATGTCCTGTCCTCTTCACGGCTCTCCACAGGGAGCTTACCACCTCAGAAGGCCTTTATCTGCTATTATTATTATTATTATTATTATTATTATTCACATTGTAGTTAACTACTATTTTATTAAATATTTACTACATGCT